>NC_052532.1:175533982-175906482 GCF_016699485.2 Gallus gallus
TGCAATGAACAGAGACACCAGAGCTAGATCAGATCACCTAAGGCCTGATCCAGTCCCTCCCTGAAAGTCTCAAGGGATGGGACATCAACCACAACACTGGGTAACCTTTTCCAGTGCCTCACCACCCTCGCTGTAAAACATTTTTTCCTTGTATCTAACATAAATCTACCCTTTCTGAGCTTGAAGTCATTTCCCCTTGTTCTGTTGCCACAGATCCTGCTAAAGAATCTGTCACCTTCTTTCCTATACACATACATACTCAGCTGTTCTTTCATTTCAGCAAATTATGTAATGCTGCTAGGGGCACCAGGGCTTGAAAAAACTCTATCTTTTGATGCAGTCTCTTAGGAAAGCAGAAATTTTAAAATAACAACTACTTGTTTCTTAGAAATCAGAAAATGCCCATAAATGGTTCATAAAATCTTTTTTAAATTGAAGGTGGTGAATTATGGGCTGTGATAGGCACCTCCTTTAGATCTCAAGTCTTCACTGAAGACCGGATCAAACAAATCCATAAAATTCACTTGCCTATTCTCCCATATCCCCATAAATGATGACATCATCAAAATGTTAGGTCAGTGAAAAGAGACCTCCTTGTTCCCACTTGTCAGGTGATCCCAAGTCACACCTTATTATAAATTACTTTCCAACAGCAACTCAATCAATGTCCTCAAAACCCGAAGAACTGTAATAAAAGAACCAAACAAACTAAAAGAGCCTCCTGAAAGCTATGCTAAGGCATATGGAAGAGGGGGATGTGATATGGGATAACCAGCATGACTTCACCAAGAGCAGGTCCAACCTTGTCATTTTTTATGATGGCGTAACTGCATCAATGGATAATGGAAGAGCAGCTGATGTCATCTATCTGGACTTGACCAAGGCCTTTGACATGGTCCCCCACATCCTTATCTCCAAATTGCAGGGATTTGGATTTGATGGGTGGACCACTCGTTGGATAAGAAATTGGTTGAAAGGCTGCAGACAGAGGGTGGTGATCAATGGTTCTATGTCCAGGTGGAGGCTGGTAACGAGCGGAATCCCCCAGGGGTCTATCTTGGGATTGGTGCTCTTTATCATCTTTATCAATGACATCGACGATGGAATCGAGTGCACCCTCAGCAAATTTGCTGATGACACCAAGCTGAGTGGTGCAGTTGACATGGAGGAAGGAAGGGATGCCATTCAGAGGGACCTTGACAGACTTGAAAGGTGGGCCCGGGTGAACCTAATGAGGGTCAACACGGCAAAGTGCAGGGTTTTGCACTTGGGCCGGAGGAACCCCAGGCATCTATACAGACTGGAAGGAACAGTCCTTGAGAGCAACTCTGCAGAGAAGGACCTGGGGGTCCTGATGGATGACAAACTTAACATGAGCCAGCAGTGTGCTCTTGCAGCTCGGAAAGCAAATGGTATCCTGGGCTCCATCATGAGAGGGGTGGCCAGCAGGGACAGGGACGTGATTGTCCCTCTCTACTCTGCTCTTGTGAGGCCCCATTTGGAGTACTGTGTCCAGGTATGGAGCCCCCAGTACAAGAAAGACACAGAGCTGTTGGAGAGGGTCCAGAGGAGGGCCACAAAGATGATCAGGGGGCTGAAGCACCTCCCCTACGAGGACAGGCTGAGGGAGCTGGGCTTATTCAGCCTGGAGAAGAGAAGGCTGCGGGGTGACCTCATTGCAGCCTTTCAGTACCTGAAGGGATCCTATAAACAGGAAGGGATTAAACTCATTGAAAGGGTAGATAACAGCAGGACAAGGGGGAACGGTTTTAAGTTGAAAGAGGGAAGATTTAGGTTGGATGTTAGGGGGAAGTTCTTTACCAGGAGAGTGGTGAGGTGCTGGAACGGGCTGCCCAGAGAGGTTGTGGATGCCCCATCCCTGGAGGTGTTCAAGGCCAGGTTGGATGGGGCCCTGGGCAACCTGGTCTAGTAAATGAGGAGGTTGGTGGCCCTGCCCGGCAGGGGGGTTGGAGCTTTGTGATCCTTGAGGTCCCTTCCAACCCAGGCCATTCTGTGATCCTTCTCTCCAAACAAACAAACAAAAAAACCCAGCCCTCTCTACTGCCTACAAAAAGTGAGAAAAATTATGAGGGAAAGTAAGGAAAAAACTCATATTTACTGTTCTAGCAAGAAGGTCCCTACGGTTGCAGCTGTCCTACACTCACAATGACAGCATACACAAACAATGCTGCTTCCCTGTGGCTAGGAAGGCTGTGATTACCCCCCCGACTTTGTGTAGGCCCTGGTTACTGCAGTGCATTGCTCACACCCTTATAAAACCAGCTCAGGTGGGAACAAAGCAATTCCATTGTCTCCAGTTTATAAGCTGTCCACTGTGCCATTGCTTATTGTTGAGCAGTTGTTGTACTTGTTACTTGCAATCCTACAAAAAACACCTGTACAAAGTCTTTCATAGTTAGACACTAATTCAGTCATTTCAAGCCATGGTAAAATAAAGCAGTGCTGCAGACTCCCAAGGGCCAATGATTCACATGCAAACTATGCCTGCCTATTTCACTAGTATTTCCTATGAACAGTCACCATCTGCCAACTTACACACAAATCCATCATTGGTGGAGGTGTTCACGTGCCAACAAAGTATTTACCCACTGTCTTTAATTTAGATTTATAACAGAATTACTGCAGATAAACACAAGTTAGCAAAACATTGGTCATACTGAAGGGAGTTTCATTTTCCTTAGGGGGAAGGAGATGCCAAATTGTGATAGAACCCCAGGAGGCCACAAAGACTAAATTATAAATCCCCTGATATTCTACAGTAGGTATACTATCTATTTTTCCTCTGTCAGGGGGATTACAGCTGAGTTGCTGCATCTGCAAAATTCAAACTTCTTCGCCGATAGAAATTTATTTTCTATTTGGGTCCAAGCTTTATCATCGTTGGCTTCCCACTCACAGAAAATCATAAATTATTTACAAATCTTTGAGTATAAGTCTGTTGTGAATACATTAACCATTCTCTTACCTTCAGAACTCATTAGCAACAGGAACGATTCTTTGGATGCTGTTTTCCATTATGCAGTTACTGCACATACTGAAGCTTCTAAGCCACTCAAGAACATTGTATTTCCAACTTTATCCTTATTTTAAGGGTAGTCGTAGGGGAAAGAAAAAGAATATTAAGAAAAAAATATTTAAAAGGAAAAGCAAATCCATGTTGATGCAGTAGGCTAATGATCTAACAGGTCTTCGTAGACTCTGCCTAGACATGGGGATTTATTACTAAAACACTGAAGAGCCGTTTTCTAGCCTGGCTTCCAAGGAAATTAAGGCTTATGGTCACATGGGGACAGGGCAGACAAAGTTCTCAGAAGTCCTGACAAGTGTTGAGGTGACAGAAGGCTAGGTACAGAAGATACAGAGGAGACTTTTGCCCAGCCTGGGAGGCAGCAGCCCATTGACTATCCCCGCACATGACCCCAAAGCAGCCACAGAAGGAGTTGACATTTGCCACTAGTCTGGAAATGCAGATTGAGCCATGAGCGGAAGGTGTGGGGTGAGACCTAAATGGGACAGGGGACTCCAGTCCCTGCATATGCTAATTCCATGGCCCCATAGATCTGTGAGGAAGCTGGGCACCCAGCCCTTCTGGGCTCCCCTGCAAGTCCCTCAGCAGGGAAAGAATTTCACACATCCCTGTGTGAAACTGGGGCAGTTCAAAATAGGACTATCTGGGTACGATGAATTGCTGTAGCTTGGCTCTGCCTTTGTGCTTTGCCAAGGGTGGCATACAGAAAGGCAAGCTCTTCCTTTTATTTATGAGTAAAATATATGTGTGTGTGCATTTATTCCCCCAGAAGGTAAAAGCAGTCCAATGTACTGAGAAAATACTGTAACAGTTTGCTTAAAGCTACTTAAACAGTCTGTAGGGATCCAAGCAAAAGAAAGCAAGGAAAATGGAACATTATTGCACTCTCCAATCAGTGTGCTTAGTTACAAGACTCTCACCAAATACAAATGTGATATCTCTGCTAAAATTAGGATATTAGTTCTAATTATTGGGTACACAAAAATCTCTAAATTCTGAAGCTGAACTGATAATGTTGCTATGGAAATAAGCTTAATTACTACAGAGCAGCTAACAAACTTATCTATGTGGCAATCTTTATAAGCTATCTCTGCTCCTGAAAGTTTCTGGGCTTCTTCCTCCCTGAATGGGGCTAAATATCTCCAGTGTTCATACTAATTACATTTGGAAGTTGCAAGACCAAGGCTAGTCTAGGAACAACTTGACAGAGGCTAATGAAGGGGACATAGGAAAAAGTGTATTCATTGTAGGGAATGGTTACAACTAAAAACATATTTTCATCATTATTCTACAGTAGCGTTGCTAATTCTACCTCAGGAAAAACACTTGCGGGAAAGGCTTACAGCAGAGCCAGGCAGAAGAGGCTTTTCACTCCTTCCCCGCATTCCTGTTACTCCTCGTGAACACGAGGAGGCCATTAATGACAGGGCTCTTGCATTTGGCTTTCGCATGGCCCTCACTGATGAGCTCAGGTGCTACGGGCAGAGGGCTGACTCCATATGCTTTGTCCTGCAGGATGAGGGCTCCAGATTGACTGAAACAGAGCCAGCCCTTGAACTCTGAAGGGAATTTCATTCCCTGTGCATCTCTTGCATCATCTTGAAAGCTTTTAGTTCCTCGGCCAAGCCGGGACAGTAACACACGATGAGGATGACTGCGACCAGCCCAAAGGTGCCGAAATGCAGATCATCCAAGTGAACTCCACAAATACCCAGGAGCTGGGAATGCTTTACTTACGTTATTTCCAGCATTCAGAAGCAGTCTGCAACCTTTTCATCGACAGGAAAAACAGTCAACTTTATCGGATAATTTATAAGCAATGAATTATTCAAGCAGTTCTAACAAACAGCTGAAACCAGAAAACCCACAAGGAACACACGTTACAAGGTTCCTTGTCGGTGGAGTGCAATATAAACTTGCATCCAATTTGACAAATGTCACTCTGTTGACTTCAGTTTAATTAATCCTAATTTATACCAGTCTGAAAGCAAAAATAATTTAATTTCCCAAAGGATAAAAATACTGTTCACTTCATAAACATTACTTTTTAATGGTTTCTTCATCCATGAAATTTTCTTAAGACTTTCTTATATCTTTTTGAAGTCATGAATACTTGTCAAATTATTGGAGATAACTGATAATGAGAAGAATTTTACCCCACAAAAAATAAAGCCAAATGCCTCTGAACTCCTAGGCTTCTAGTACTGCCTTCTGGATTGTACAAAACATTTCCAAATTGGTTCAGATTTGGAGGAATGTGTCTGCTAGTTAGTACATATTTTTTCCTTGATGTAATTGCAAAACATACATCAGTAAAATCTTGGATTCACAGAACTTAAGCCCAGAGGACTGAGGCAATTATCTAGTCTGACCTCTGTATATCACAAGTTATAAAATCTCATTCATTAGCCCTTTCACTGAGCTGCAGAGGTGGTGACTTGCTTTCAGTTAGAATTTCAACAGTATCAGTTTTCAACAATTAGTCCTTCACAACCTTTTCTTTTCTAGGCCTTTACCATCACTTTCCCATTATGGCTATGTTTATATATGAGATTGAGTCACCTCTCCAGCTTTCGTTTAGACCTGTTCGGTACATTTAGGTGCTTAAAGCCTATCAGTGTATTTTCTTCCCTTATTTCTATGGGTCCTTCATGAACCTTCTTCAATTTTTGACTTTATTTTAAAAACAAAGATATAAATCATTTCAAGAAAGGCAAAAAGCATCGATTCTTGCTGTCCCCTTGGTTGATACACCCTTGGACTGCAATCAGCCTCTGTTTACCTGCCAAAAATGGACACCACTAGATGCTTCAACTTCACCCCAAATCTGCAGCCAAGTGGATTGCTTCAGCTTATTTGGCTTCACCAAAAGCAAGCAATGCCTCTTCCTCTGTCCAAGGCTTCCTCAGGAAAACCCGCTGGAATCTGATGCAGAAGATAAATTCTACTGGAGCTGGTATCAAGTATCCCATATGGACAGGAAAGTTGCATGATGTGAAACTGACTCTGAGAAGACGTCTTTAGAGCTTCATCTTTAATAGTTTTCAGCAGTGCAACTGTTGGCATCAACAGAAAAAGTAGGTGCTCTTTACAGAGCTCTTTAGTGTTAACAGCCAGCTGCACAGAGGTGCTTTCCCACAGCAAATTCCCTCACTTGGCACAGAAAGGCAGCATATACACAGACCATGCAAAGATAGAAATGAAGCAGATGTGACCTCCCTCATTCTAGCCACTGCTCCTGGAGCAAATCTGCAGGCCCCACACAGCTCTTGCACTTTGTTCCCTGATGATGAATGGTCTGGAGAAATACTGCTAGTGAACTGGTGCACCAGGTGTCAGAAGACAGGAAAGGCAGGTTTACAACACTCAGGGTGTGATTAGGAGATCTTCAGGCTAAACGTTAATGAGCTGCTTCTGGCATCTCCCAAGGGTCATTGCAGTAGGTCATTACTTAAAGGCTTATTACTTATTAGTGTGGTGACCAGCTAAAGCAGACCTACTACCTGTGCGAGGTGCTGTGGTAGGGATATACCACCACATCTGCAGTAGCAGCTTAGGAAATACCTTGATCTCTCAGGCTCAAGTCTAACGATAATCAGGTAAGTAACTGGCAGGAAAACCTGTCCCAGACCAGACCTTTGCAGATCAGCTCTTCAGGCAGGGGTAAGGATACCACAGCAAACACACCACCCAACAGCAACCACTTCAGAGTAACTTTCCCCAGGAAAGCAGTGTTCACTTTGGCCCCTAGTGCTGCACATCTCTTTCAGCTTTGTTTCTGGCAATGCTGCCAGCCCTCGACATCCAATACAGCTGTCCTCTTGGCCTCTATCCCACTGGAGTAGCCCTCCTGGCTGCTCCACCTTCTACTCTACTCTGCCCTCATGAGGCTCCAGCTGGAGTACTGGGCCCAGTCCTGAGGGCCCCAGAACAAGAAAAATACAGAGCTGCTAGAGTGGGTCCAGAGGAGGGCCACATAGGTAATTAAGAGGGCTGGAGCACCACTCCTGTGAAGGCAGGCTGAGGGAGCTGGGCTTGTTTAGCTTGGAGAAGAGAATGCTCTGGGGAGACCTCACTGCAGCCTTCCAGTACTTGACAGAAACTTATGAAGAGGAGGATAATTGACTTTTTACATGATCTGATAGTGATAGGACAAAGGGGAATGGCTTTGAACAAAAAAGAGGGGAGATTTAAGTTAGATGTCAGGAGAAAATTATTTACTGAGAGGGCAGTGAGGCTCTGGCACAGCTGCCCAGACAAGCTGTGGGTGCCCCATCTCTGGAGGCACTCAAGGCCAGGTTGGGAGAGGCCCTGGGCAGCCTGAGCTGGTGGGTGGCAACCAGTCCATAGCAGGGGTTAGAACCGGATGGGCTGTAAGGTCTCTTCCAACCCAAGGCATTCTATGATTATCAGCCTGTCTTAGGAGATAAAATTGTATCCTTAACAGTATTCCTGACATAAGCATAGAATTATTGAGTAACTCAAGTTCAAAGGAACCCACGAGGATCACTGAGTCCAACTCAGCTCCACACAGCACTACCCCAAATCAAGCCCTATGTCTGAGAGTGCTGCTCAAATGCTCCCTGAACTCTGGCAGCTCAGGGTCGTGCTAGCCACCCTCTGGAGCAGAACCTTTCCCTAACCCACACCTGACCCCCTCGGGCCCTGTCGCTGTCACAGAGAGCAGAGCTCACCGCTGCCTTCTGCTCCCTGTGAGGAGCTGCAGCTGCCATGGGACCTCCCCTCAGCCTGCTCTGCTCTGGGCTAAACGCACCTTTGTAAAGAATATAATCAGGAATCCAATACCCTACCAAGTGCTGGAGGAGCTCCAGCCTTCAAAAGCCCTGCTGTAAGCTCCCTGCATGTCGCTGAGTTCATTTATTCTGAGGACACCAATTCTCTCCAGCCAAGAGGGCACAGGAGGGCTCCTGCTGCTCCATGAGGATCTGTTTGCCATGACCCTGCTAAGCTCGGGAAGCTTTCTGAGACAACCTTGGATCAGGTGGCTGATTATAAAACTGACTGACTTTGCATGGATACTTGATACATACAGAGATTCATATCAGGACTCATGGGGTTAGCACTGCATATGGACCTCAGGTGTTTTTTCAAATGATCACTAGCACAATTTCCCCAAGATCTGCAGCAGACAGAACCTCCCAGCTGTATGAATGAGCACAATCAGCGTATCAGGTTTGTTTCACATGATCCACATGTCTCCGAGGAAGTATTTAAAAAAATTACTCAACACATAAACAATTCCTTTTCCGCTTTCATTTCTCTCAAAAATGTTACGGTGGTCTGTAAGACTTCTAAAGCTAGGTTGTCATCTTTGGACATGACAATCCCAGATGGTCGTCTGGGATTTCTCACCCAGAAAGGCAGATGTTTCAGAAAGTTCTGGTCATCCAAATCCAGGAAATTGTAATGAAAACTATTTTGCTATTATACACATGGCAGTTGCCTCCTAGGTCCTTTATAACAGACATATTTATAGTACATGGGAATGCATATATTAACCTAGACAATAGTCAGTCAGACCAACACATAAACCTTGAGCAGATTTTAGCTTCTGCTTTTTCCAAGGGATAATAGCTGCCTGGCTGGCTTTGCGAGTGATGGATTACGCATGCACACACACAAAACACGCTGACACCTGTGCAAAGTGAGCAGCTCAAATAAAATGAGCGATCTGATTCTCCAGGGAAAATGTAGGCACCACCTCTAATTTTTCCCTCTTGCATTTGTTTGCTAATGGTGACACCAGGCAGAACATGCGGTATTGGAAACTTACGTTCTGAAGGATTGATGTGACTGCATTTGAGTCTTACCGTGACCTACGCTCTACACGTCCTCAAAACCAAGATCAGTTTTGCTGAATGTGCAGCTAATCCATTTCCCTGCAAGGATTCTTCTCAGATAAATTTGCAGGGCCTTTATTATGAGGGCTTGTTTAATGGCTGTTTGGTTGCTACCCAGTTCAAAGTCATTGCAGCACTTCCATTACCACTCAGTCAAATGGCAGACAGCATATACAAATACTGTTAACGATACTACAACACCTTGTCTGATGAGTCAAATAAAATATGCCACAATGCATCCAAAAATCAAGAAACAATAACCAGTTAACTCCTGCAAAACTTACATATTATGTAAGATGCTTCTCCTTTGAGTTGGAGCAGCTCCTGTGGGAAGGGGTAGAGTTGGGCTGGAGATGGGGTGTGCCCTGCCTGGCCTGGGCTCCCAGCCCTGGAGACAGGGTGGGAACAGGGATATGGGGCACGTGAGCAACCTCAGTTCATAATGACGCTCGCTGAGAAAAGGTAGAACCAAAACTGGCAAGGGATGAAAATAAGGTTTCCCCACCTGGAAAACTCAAGGTGGTAGCCAGAGAGCAGCTGGGAGAGCTTGTGGTATCTGAAGTGCCAAAAAGCAGGAGTACTAGATGAAAGCCTACTCTTTGCTCCCCAGGGGAGTTTTGTCATTTGATTCAACAGAGAAGGTATCATCCACAAGGTTTAGATATTTAGAGCAACTATGTTAAAGATAGTTTGCAGCAAAAATTAAGTAATTTCAAAAGGAACTCAAAGAGTGGGCTGCCACCTTTTCTTCAAATTCAATTCCTGCCTGCACTGTCTACTTGAAAAACATCCTTAATGAGTGGGTAACAAGAAACTTTATGACACCGTGACAGTGACCTCTGCTTGAGGAAAAGAAATTGTTTTGATCAAATGAGTTAAAACTGTTTTTCCACAAGGCTGAAATCTGTTTTTGTAAGGATACCATATAAATAGCTGGAAGAAAAAAATATGCTTTATTTAAGGATCCAAGCTTTCTAGGCTTTCAATTAAGGGAGAAAAAGAAAAACCCTAAATCTTCACATCTGAAACCTCTAAAAGATCCTAAAGCAGGGAGAGAAGGCAGGACATTTCCAATATTTCTGGAGGTAAAGAAACTGATCAAAACAAAAATATTTCAAGTACTCTTAGATTATCATGAAAAGTATTTTCTCTTCCTTGAAGCTACCGTAGAATCATAGAATTAAGTTGAAAGGGACCCTTAAAGGACATCTGGTCCAACTCCTCTGCAGCAATCAGGGACACCTACAGCTCAGTGGGGTTGCTCAGAGCCCTGTCCATCCTTACTTCAAATGTCTTCTGGGATGGGGCATTCTCTCTGGGCAACCTGTGCCAGTGCCTCACCACTCTCACAATAAAGAACGTCTTTATACCCCATCTCTATCTCCCCATGTCCCCTTGTCCTATCACAACAGAACCTGCTAAGGTCTGTCCCCTTCCTTCTTACAGCCCCCCTTCATAAACTGAAAGGCCGCTCTCAGGTCTCCCTGGAGCCTTCTCTTCTCCAGGCTGAACAGCCCCAGCTCTCTCAGCCTGTCCATGTAGAGAGGTGTTTCACACCTTGGGTTATTTTTGTGGCCCTCCTCTAGATGCACTCCAACAGCTCCATGTGTCTCCTGTAATGAAGACTCCACATCTAGATGCAAAGTCAAGGAAAAGATATGTGATTTACCCATGTAAGGCTCAAAGACCTTCTGTGTAGATCATTTCAGCAGAAAGCTAACATGTATCTTACAGTTTCTGTTTTGTTGCTTAAATTCTCTTGTAGTTAATTTTCTATACAGAGACCAGAGAGGCAAATAAAAGAAGAAATAAAGAAGTCTAGCAAATGTAATTGCAAATCTTGTCAATTCCAGATCACTCTCTGCATGACTAGATCACTGCTTTCATTACAAACATTTAATCCCAGGAGCTCACCACCTTCAATTATTCAAAGGGTTCAAGAGTGTTAGGTTGCCAGAAGAGAACAGACATCTGAGGCGCATTCTTTACAAATGCTTTTTTAATACTTCTTTTAGAAAAATCAGTATTAGGTGGCAACCAATACAAAATAACTGCATTGTGCAACGGAAGCTAAATTGGAATTCTTACTTTTCCTTTTCTAATCTTCCAAGAAACTCCCATTTCTTTATCAGTGTTGCTTTTTATGTGAGTTGCCAGAATCCAAACCAACTGGGGCATCCGTATAGCAGCAATAATTACAGAGCTGCTAAACTAGTGCCCTGGTAGACATGCTGCTCTGATACAGTAGATAAAGCAAGCATTACAAGGGCAATTGTTCCTTACCCTTTCAACTCAGTGTCCCCCTGTGGTTTAGTGATGGGACTCAGCAGGTCAGGCTGATAGTTGGACCTGATCATCTTGAAGGTCTTATACAAACTCTGCTCATAACAAGTAACCACGCTGTAGAAAGAATGCGTTGGCGCCTGGGCACAGGGGCTGCCTCACGACAGGTTTGCATACACTCATCCCCATAATGCTGGGTCTGACACAGGGTCATACCAAAACAGTATCTCCTCCTGCTTATTAGGCTTCCAAAACCAAAGGAAAACAGAAAATACTGTTCCCAGGAGGGCTTACACCCACAAAAAGCACTAGTGATTGCTTCATTTTAAGGAGGGGAGAAAGGGAGCTGGGAAGAAAGGCTTATTATGGAGGAAATGAAGCATAGCCTTCTCAAAGTAGATAGAAATGCATAGCTAATAAGTACGTAGCTCATTATCTGTCACTAACAGAGTGTGTCCAAGATTCATTTGGGGAAGGAATACACTACAGCCAGTCATTGGTGATGCACTACATATGGTACACTGACGTGCAATATACCCATTTTAACCAACGCAGCAAATTGGACGTGGCTCCCTGACTCCTTCATGGACCGCCAGGTACCATCTGTATGCTCCCATCTTCATTTATCATTATCTCATGCTTTATTATAATAGTCACAAGCTTCATGAGGCCACTCCTCACAGCCCTCCCCGTCTGTCTTCCATATGAAACCAATGGCAAAAGCACAGTCCCAGCGGACTGAGTTCTTTGTTATTTCTAATTCTGAGGACTGAATCTTTTTATCTCCCATAGAAAGAAAAACAAATGGCAACATTTATATTTGGGAGAATGAAACATTCTGAATACCACCGAATATTTGCTTTAATTTTATTTTTGGGTGTAATTATGACCTTGAAGTTAAAAAAAAAAACAACAAAATCAGATTCTTCTGTTTTGAAAAGTTGTGCCCAATTTCAGATTCAAAACAATTTTCTTAAATTTTTTTGTAAAATGAAAAATTAATCTGAACTTTACAGTTTCAAATTCAATTCATAAACATTTTCTGAGAGGAAAAAAACTTTGCCAAAAATTCTTGGTCAGCTCCTGTAAAGATGTGCTTTTAAGGATTCCCAGCTGGGCTGGCAGGAGACATGAAATATTAAAAGCTTGAAAAAGGAAATAGGCCTAACTACTTTACTGCGCATTCATATAAAAGTACCCTCCATTTTCGGCCATTCTTACCTAGAAAAAACCCAGATATACAGACTGCCAAATCAGCACTCTTCCAAGTTACACTGGAATTTCTGTTCTTCACTACATAATTGCAGTGCTGGCTGCAAAGCATTATAAACTCTCAATTCCTAGAGGTTTGCCACTTTAAATACTATATGAGATTAAGATTTTCCCCACTGTTTGCTCATTCTTGCACTTTTGAAAGTAATTTTCTCTATCTCTAAAAGGTCCCAGGTAAGACACCACAAACTAGGGCACAAAACACTATGGTAACCAACAAAGAGACACACAGCTGTGTCTTCTGATAAACAGTTGTGTTTGGGTTTTTGGTTTGCTTTTTATTTATTTATTTTGAACTTAATTGCATATCCCAAACCTGAACAGATGCAAACTGATTTTCTTCTGCAATACACAGTTTCACCTGCTGAACTACAGAAATGATGATCAATGTTTTAGCCCGACACCAGGACATCCATTGCAGAACCCTGTTCTTTTCCAGACCATGGAGCTCCATTTGCCTGAACCAATTAATCCTTGTTCACCCATCTGCTTCCCTATTCACAAGCAGTACCGATTCAGTAAATCTCTTTGGAAACTAAATGCAGATATTAATCCCAGAACTTCACTGTGTGAGCTGACAGAACCCATCAGTGACACACAGATATCCCTCAGCTGTAGGATAACAAAAGCCCATCCAGCTCAGGGTTGCTACTGGAAGTGTTTCCTTAGTGCACAGGCTGCTTAGCTCTGCTGAAGCACACAGAGCATGCCATACATCTCAATTATAAAGTATACTCCTACAAAAAATAACAAAACTGCCTCAGTTCCAGGCTGAGCTGAAAGCCCAAAAAGCTGAAGGCACACTTATTAGAAAGCAACCTTTCCTGCCTTTAGTTCAAGTATAGAAAGCACAGAAAGGATAGGACCAGTCTAACATAGAAACTAAATATCTTTGTTGGGTAAAGGTCTGTATAGCCAAAACACAAGGAGCAGGAACCCTTTGCTAACCCAAAGTCAGACCTGAGAGCTGGCAAATCCCTGTGGTTTTCTGGGGCAAGTGGAGCTCACTGATTTCCAATCCCTGTGCTAAAGCAATTTCCCTACAGCAGGTTATACAGGAAAGCATCCAGCTGAGTTTTAAGTATCTCCAGAGTAGAAGACCCTACCACCTCTCTTAGCAGCTGGTTCCAGTAAAGTTCACCCTCACAGTAAAGTTCTTCCTTGTGTTCAGGTGGAACACCCTGTGTTTCTGCTTGTGCCCACTGCCCCTTGAGCTGGTACTGGGCACTGCTGAAAAGAGGCTGGACCCATCCTCTCAACTCCCACCCTTTGTTTGTTCATAAGTATTGATACAATCTCATCTCAGGCTTCTCTTCCCCAGGCTGAACAGCCCCAGATCTTTCAGCCCTTCCTCATAAGGAAGACGCCCCAGGCCCCAGTCATCTTTGCGACACTCAACTGGACTCTCTATAAGTTCCCTGCTTTTCTTGAACTGAGGAGCCCAGAAATGCGTACAGTACTTCAGATATGGCCTCACCAGAGCAGAGAGGAAAGATCACCTCTCTCAGCCTGCTGGTCACACCCGTCTTAACGCACCCCAGGATACCATTGGCCCTCTTGGCCTTAAGGGCACACTGCTGGCTCATGTTCTCATGGTATCTGTTCTATTATGCCTACTATGAAACAGAGGAAAAGTGGGGTATGAAACAGAGGAAAACTGTGTCAGCAGCCTCCTGAAGGCAAACCTTCAGGTGCCTGTCCCACAGGCACCAAGGCCAAAGGGAGCCTCTGAGGACACAGGACCCACTCCTACTATGGCGTCTAACAAGCTCATGGGACTAAGTGGCTGCACACCCTGCAAAGCAAGCTCCATGCAAACAGTCCTGGAAGAAACAGGGCATTTGTTGAGCTCCCTTCTCTGAGAGAGATTTCCTACAGAGGAAGACCTCAGAGGAGTCTGAGCAGGTCCCAGCTGCATGGCAGCCTCCTCTGTTTTTTGGAGAGGGAGCATTGAAGGGTATAATCTACCTACACTCAAGTCTTCCTTCTGTCTTCTTGCAGGGGAGGTTCTGCTCCAGTAATATATTTCAGCCAGATCTCTTCAGCACAACTTACAAAAATCACAAATTCCTCTACTTAAATTTCTTCACTAATGCTCTGCTTTCTGTGTGCAGCAGACCAAGAAACACTGCTGCTGAAAGTCCACCTGATAAACAATATGAGATCAAAGAGAAAAAGCAGAATTTGGTACAAAAATGAATGGTGAGGCTAAACAACAGCTTGGGAAATGATGCAAACAGGACGTATGCATTCAAAACAGCCCCCCTATAAGCAGCACCAAGTACACCATAACAGAATTAATAGGATATAACAACTGCTGTGCTATGCAATTGCCTTGATGTAAGCTCACAAGTACATACAATAAGCCTTACCATTCTTTTCCACCCAACGTGGTCAAAGAAAATAGATGTTACATGACAATCATTTTAAACTGTACCAAAAAAAATAAAAGAAAACCAAAATGTTAAATACATCATGGAAGATGTGAGATGGTTTTTTTACTGTAGGTTTGCAGTGAATACAGTACTACTGAGCCTAATGTTGTAAAGACCAAAGTCCTGGCCCCTAAGGAGAATGTGTAGGGCAGAAGCAGCCCCAGCCTGTGCCCTTTGTTCCCCCCAGCTCTAGGGCACAATGCTTACCCACCTTCAGCAGGGCTCCAGGCTCCTCCACCAGCCCAATCTCCACGCAGAAATGGCCTCCTGTGGAAGTTGTGGGGCCAGAAGGAAAACCGAGTGATGTTTTCTCCCAACAGAAATAATAGGAAAAGGTTACTCCGTGAATGCAGTACAAGCACTGCCAGCTCATGTGGCTAACAGACGAAAGGCAGAGAGCACATGTCCTGGGGAGCCAGACAACACTTCCTCGCTCATTAGCATCAGAGCCTCCTACCTGGGGAGGCACTAAGCTGCACGCATCATGAAAAATTAAACATCAGCAATTGAAACAGATGCGCTCACTCCCAGCGTCGGGCTTTGGCACCGTAACAGTGGATGAGAGACTCCGTATCAAATAGTACTCCCAAAGAACAAGGCAGGAGAACTAGTCACAAAGTGGGGCTTAGCATGCCGAGTTTTATTCTGGGGACAAGTATTTTGTTCTTAAATCTGTCTGCAAGAAGCATTTTTGTGCATTCAGCACAGAAATCAGGAGGGGATAGCAATTACAAAGGGCTGCTGCAGCTGAGCTCTTCAGCCCGCCACACCAGCTCACCCCATTTCCCAGCAGGGTATTCCTACTGGGAAAAGCTGATAGCAGCTCGACATCCCCGCTCTTCCCACTGTGGCTCAACGAGCTGGATGCTTCTGAGCACAGCCTTAACGATCCCGTAGAGAAATGTTCCATCCATATAGGGACAAGACGTTACCTCACCAGAGCCAGCAGCTTCAGTGGATTTATTGCATATTATCCCACGGTGGTTATTTTCCCTCCCAGCTTTAATTTTGTAGCACATCGTAGTTCCACGGTACAAGGATAATTTGCGTAACCAAGCACAGGCTCATTTTGAAGCACGCTTACAAGAGCATCCAAATGCCATGCTGCAAAGCTCAGTGGGGCTAGGAACGGCACACCAGGTTTCAGTCTTGCTATTAAATCTTAATACTTCCTGGGGGCTGCATACTCTTAATTTTACCCGGTGTTTTTGCCATAGCACATTGTGTCATTTCAGTACAAAACAGATGAAAACCTGCACAGATTTATCCGATTCCTCTATCAAAGTTTCCAAACCTTGGTTTTTTTCTGGAAACCTAGGGGGAAAAGATAAGGCTATATACAGAGAAACAAAAGATTAAAACCCATTGCTGTGTTTTTGCATTATTAGAGAAACACCAGGGAAGAAACCAGATTAAAACACTGTTCTCCCAAAGACGTACGGCTCTTGGCAGCTACCTCACCCATTTCTGTTTGGTTTCTCTCAGCCCCTAAAAATGTATTCCTTCCCCCCCCCCTCCTTTGTCATTTAAACTTGCTGCAGAAATATGGTAGGACGCCGCTATGTGCTTTATCTATGGAGATGGTATTTTAAACAACGTTCAAAGAACACTCCGGCCTGCATTTATCACTTCTTTCAGTGGAAAGGAGGTTAATGATGCTGCTTTGCTATGTCAGCCTGCAACTCTACACCAAGTTCTGTAGTTAAAAGTCTCAAAGAAGCACTCCAAGGGTATTGCAGCACTCATTTAAAAACACTACACATGTATAATTGGGAGTACAACTCCTGGATTATGTTGGCTTTTGCACATCTCTTGGTTTATGCATGCAGTCCTACACTCTGCATACCTTCTGGCATACAAAGCTTCTGTGGTGTAATTCAGTGGTATATTTTCCTCATGCTTTTTCTTTCTCCCTTTTTAATTATTCAGTGTTGGAATTAATAAACAGTTTAGAAAACGAAAATGTCACAGCTTAGTGCAGAATGCATTCATTAATGAGGTAGGATGCAGGACAATTTAAAGGTACATATCCCAGAGGCAGAGAGCTGATCCTCTTCCAACTGGCATCCAAAGCAAAGACATCCCTTTGACTGCAGTGAGAGCCAGTGAGCTTAGATTCTCATCTTTTTACAAATGAAGACAACTTAGTTTTCATAAACAATGACAGAACTTGGAGCCTATGCATTATTTAAGAGCTATAAAGTGCACAACATGCTCAAAGGCATTAAATTTACCTAAAAGAAATAAAAGGAATTTGCAGATATCGCAACAAATGTTACAGCAGTTTCATCCAAACATGCATGCCATCAAAACAGCAAAGATTTGCTAATGTTCCCTCTGCTTTCAACCTGTCCTGTAATGAAACAGGCCAGAGGAATTAACTCCTTGAAGAACTCAGCGTGGTCATACTCAGAGGTACATTGGCACTTACGGAATCATTAAGGTTGGAAAGACCAGTAAGATCGAGTTCAGTCACCAACCCGTGACTGTGACTGCTCTACACCGCGTCCCTCAGTGCCACATCTCCCCTCTGCTTGAACACTTACAGGGACAGTGACTCCATCACCTCCCTGGGCAGCCTGTGCCAGAGCTACACCACTCCTGAGAGGAAATGTTTCTTCCTAATATCCAACCTGAACCTTTCCTGGCACAATCTGAGGCCATTACTTTTCGTTCTGTTGCTAACTTCCTGAGGGCTAAGGATGCTTTGGGTCTTGATTTATCAACTGGATTTGAGGAAGTTACTGAGATCTGATTTCAGCAAAATACTCTTATAGAATCATAGAATGGCTTGGGTTGAAAAAGACTATAATGATCCTCTAGTTTCAATGCCCCTGCTATCCTCTGGGCTGTACCATAGTTTCTCTTCATATGCAAGAATTTAGTAACACTAACAGTAATGTCTGCAGAGTTCTGAAACAACATAGCACAATCAAAAAAAAAATGATATGCCCTTTTCAGAGGCAGAGAGTAACAAAGTCCTTTATTACCTCATTATTGTGCATACAGTCCTTATTTCTCTCTTTCAGTCACCCAGCAGAGAAGAAGGATGGGGGAGATTCCTTGAAGAGGTGCCTTGGCCCTGCTTCATTCCTAGCTGTCCCATGCCAGCAGGCAGGGATAAGGACTCAGCCAGCTCAGCCATGGGGACACAGAGCTGCTGGAGGTGCCAAAGCCCAGGCAGGACAGCTCTGCTATATGTTTTAGAAAGCCACCATTTTTGAGGGATCAGAATTATTCTTATTTATATTAACATACAGAACTTAAGCTCAGCAAAACAACTATTTCGTAGCAAGCACATTTCTCTGAGGCTAACTTCCTGAGGACTACACCCAGGATACTCCTGCTGACAGAACTAAGTTTCCTCCTAGAACCAGGCCAAGCATTTTAAATATGAATTGAATCATAGAATCATTAAGGTTGGAAAAGTCCACTAAGACCATCCAGTCCAACTGTCAGCCCATCCTCACCATACCCACTGACCACATCCTTCAGTGCCACATCTCCTTGGTTCTTGAATACCTCCAGGGATGGTGACTGCACCACCTCCCCAGGCAGCCTGTTCCAGTGCCTCACCACTCTTTCTGAGAAGAAATTTTTCCTGATATCCAGCCTGAAATAATATTATTTTCTCATATCAATTACTTGCTGTGATTAATTTCTTGAGACACGTATCTTCTTTGCTCTTGGTAATCCCAAAATACACCCTCATTTTCAGTTGCTCATAGGTAGACAGTGAAATGCAATAGGCTTTATACAAAGTCACAGTAATGAACAGACAATCTCAGAGTTTACAGTAGGACAAGATAAAAAGAAGTGGTGAAAATGCAGAAATCAGGTGAAGAATCACCTTTGACCCAGGTCACCAAATAGACAACAGAACAAGAAAAGCACTGATGCATGACTTAACGCTCTGTTTACTTGCAAAGCTTCCTTTCTTTTACACACCTCAACCCTCTCCTCTCCTAAAAATACCTTTTGTGGTTGAAGAGATGCTGTGCTCTACATTCACTTCAAAAAATCTGGAATTTCAAACACAATGGTATGCTAAAAAGTAAACTCCCAGGACACCTATAAAAACAGAGGTTTGTTGTGGCAAGGAGAGGAGGGGGACAACTCATGCACACACACACACACATCAAGCCTGTCCAAAAGCATTTTCTGAGACATAATATGTCATGTTTTCGCTGAGAAAATGCAGAATCTAAGTTAAAATTATAATCTACCCCAACTCTGATTCTAATCAAGAACAAATGAATTCAATACAGAAGTGCTAATTCTTGAAGGCATATAAATATTTGATTAGGCAAAATCAGCAAAAATTAATTCTGACAACAAAACCTGTATTGGCTACTGTCCCTTTGCTTGCTCTCTTGCTGTAGCTAACATGACCTAGCAACACCACATTTCAGAGACAGCGTCTCAGTGTTTGGAAGGTGCATGCATCTCTCCAGCTTCACTCCACACATCACAGTTGCAGCTCAGCTCGCACTTCTTTTTCCTTTTTATCTCTGTAGATTACTTAACAGGCTAAGATCAGTCACAGGGGTGGCTGTGAGGTGCAGGAGGAAGACTTCTGCAGGCTGAGATGTGGGTGGCTGCTCATTGTGGTGAGAGGACTGTCATGATCTCTCATGGAGCCATTGTGGCAGCATGGCTGGGGCCCTCATGCAGCCAAAACCTTGCTTCACCCCTCAGAAATGGCTCAGAAGGACAGTGCCATTCTCTGGTGTCTGGCTATGCTCCCTGCCACAGGATACTACATTCAATCAAGGAGTCAGTATTGCTCTGGTATTAAGGAGCACTGCACTAAAGGCTTCAACTTGGACAGTGTTGTACTACTGTTTAAATATTTTCAGACCTGTTTGTTTAGATAGGTAATTGGTATTTTTAGTTCCCTAGTTCACTTCTGTCCTCACCAGAGATTGCACTGTCTCCCAACCCAGCGCTACCATAGAATTCAATTGATTTTTGTATTTGTAGATCATCATTAGTGACCAAATTCAATGAGAATTCCCGCGGGAACCTAAAGAACTGTACGCCTCATTTAGAAGTCTGACAGAGCATCTTTGTGGTTCACATCACTTTCAGCACGTCTGACAGCACCACAGGCTCAGAAAACTTGATGCAAAGGCAGGACCAGGTGGCTACAAAATCATAGAATGATTAAGGTTGGAAAAGACCTTTAAGATCATCTAGCCCAGCTGTCCACTTACCACCAATATTGCTCACTAAACTATGTCCCTAAGTACCACATCTACACATTTCTTGAGCACCTTCAGTCATGGTGACACCACCACCTCCCTGGGCAGCCTTTTCCAGTACCCAACCACTTTCTGAAAAGCTTTTCCTAATATCCAACCTGAATCTCCACTGGTGCAAATTGAGGCCTTCCCCTCTTGTCCTACAGCTGTTACCCAGCAGAAGAGATCAAACCCCACCTCGCCACGACCTCCTTTCAGGGAGCTGTAAAACACAATAAGGTATTCCAGTATTGAAACATTTCAATACAGGGACTCTAACACTGTAATCACGCAAATGTTACCTCTAAAAATACTTAATTTACTATGATTTTCCTTTATTGAACCACCTGTAATTTCTCATAAGGCCATTACTCTCAAGATAAAAGATCTTAAGAGGACAATTTACAACTTAACTACATGGCTATGGTCTGAATTAGCTATTATCCAACTGTCCCTCACTCAAGGGCTCTTGTAACTGTTTATTTCATTTCTTAGTTATTTATGAATATTAGAAGGTATCTTGCAGGTCTTTTTTCATTATAAATGTGCACAGATGAACGAGGAAGAGTGGTGCAGAGATCAGCTACAATGGAAGGGATGAAAGGCAATGTCTCTGTACTAATTTCCAGGCTATTCAGGATAAATGTGAATGACCTACATACTGCGGCTATGCGCGAACTTATCAATTAGGTTATAAAGGTTACATCTACATTGGCCCAGCTCCAGAGCAGTTAAGAGAAGAGATTTCAAAAGCAAAATTTCACCCCTGCATTTCCATGTTAGAACAAAGCAGTTTCTCTTTACAATCCACAGCTGCTCCAGAGTCCATGATTTTGATCTCTTCTGGCATCGGTTTTAGTTCTGTAGCCAACAACTGTTATTCAAATCAAGGAAGAACTTTAGCAGACAAGAAATGCAAATGCCAAGATCCAGAATACATTTTTTAGATCAGCATTTACATCTCAGTTTATCTGCTTTGCTAACAAATGGTTCAACTCCACTATGACAACAACCCTGAAACCAGGAAAGTTTTATTCTGGCTTGTACTGGCCCTTTGCCTTACACCAAAAACAACGGTAACACCACATATACTTGCCACAAGCATGTAAAACATCATGCAAAGACTAAGCACACAGCAAAGCTAAACACGATGTACAACTACAGTTTGCTCTCCATGGGTTACACAAATGCATCCTTGAGCACAATGTGGCCTGATGTTTTGGACTAAGATTCAAATAGGTATCTGCATTTCTCAAATGGATGAAACAGTTTAATACTGAAGTGGAGTTTCAGCTACACCCATGACTCTAATACATTTTGTCCAGGATGTGCAGTCAGGAAAAATACTGCTCCAATATTAACTCCCTTTTATTCAATCCCAGCTTCAGGATGCAGCAGGGAGTGGCAAAAGAAACAGGGAAATGTATTCAGAACACAGGGGCAACATGCTTTGGTACTACCCAAAAAGTTCTCAATCACTTTTCTGAGCAACTGCCTGCTTGTCCTTACACACCATGGGCAAGACTCTAGCCCTTGTCTGGGGCCTTACACCAGGTTCCAGGGCACAGTACTGCAAGACATCAGAAACCTAGAAGCGTTAAAAATTAGGTCTTGGTTTTAAACAAGGCTTTTTAGTCCTTTGCTGGATTTAGCACTAGCTCTCCTAAGGCTCTCCCATCAAAGGCTTTTGAAAACAGGACTTGGCTATTTTGAAAAATCCTAGACTTAGGTCAAGGAGACTGCTCGAAGACATGATGGCTTTGCAACACATGCAAGGAAATAAAACACAGGAAGACTGTGGGAACACACCTTAAAAGGCACTGTCCTCTTTCCATTTATTAGAGTGCACATCTTTGTGGGCAAAGAAATTTCGTTTTCAAGAACCCACGGCCTCCTCCAGCATTGTCCCTCCCAGAAAGGCAGGGGGGACTCATAGGATGCCCCCATCCAGCAGTCCACCATCTCCATCACCACCACTGAGGATAGGTTTGCTTCTATGGGCTGCTGGACCAGATGACCTCCAGCACTTCCTCCCAGCCAACACTATGCCATGATCCCAATAGGAGTAGGGTAAAGCTTGTACCTTCACCTGTTGCTGCAAAGAGCCATACATTTCTCATTTGCTTGAGAAGAGATGGAGCTGGATCCAAGATCAGTTTAGTGTGCATTTGTAATGTATATGTTTAACACTTACACCCACAGCCTCACTGATGGGGAGGGAGGTTGGGGGAAAGGGAGTACTGATAGTCTGCATATAGAAATTAGGTACCAGGATGCAGAAACCTGGGTAACCAGGGTAGAACACCACTGATGGTGGATAACAATGACCTTTTTAATGTGTTAGAAGTTAATGAAGGAAATCTGGGGGGAAAAAGATCAAAATAATAATTTCAAAGCACTGTACCTATTTTAGGCATTCTTACATCATGTTTCCATAGGAACTGGAATGAAAAGGAGCATGGTGTAGCTGTGTTCACAAATGTGTGGTTTAGTAGCTTGTAAAGGATTGGTTAGGGCCACTGCGACCTCTCTAACAACACCAGGTACCTGACAACTTGGCTGCACAGCTGGGTCTCAGCTGTGGTTCTTTTTTTCTTTTGCAAAGTCTAGGAACATAACTGTTCTCCCCTTGTTTTTCTCTTTTATCCCACAGGTGCTGCTGATTTCAAATCCTCCCATAGCCTTGGTGCTAAGCACTTCTCAGTTAGATCCACTGGGAGGCACGAAGGCATCTGGCTTTTTACCAGGCATTTCACAAATCACACAAGAACGAGGACAGCACAAAGCAGGCATGTACGGATGCTGGAGAGATGGTGTGTCCTAGGGAACAACATGAATCAGGCTTTTGCATCCAGCATTGGCACTCAGCTGCTGAGTGACCTTGTGCAAGGCACACCAGGTAAGATCTGCTCCATCCATCAGCTGCCTGAAATGCATCAAGTTCAACTTCATGGGTAAGCACTTCCCTCACCAATAGACACCCTTCCAAAAACAGATGCTATGGACAGATTCCATGTCCTAAAGCACCCACAGATCTAGCCTAGCAACATTCACGTTAAGACCCATGCCCACAACAAGGTGCTACATAGCAACTGCTTCATCTCTCCATTCAAAATTGCCCAATGTAAGGTCTGTGTTGTAGCTCACCAGGGCAGTATTTTATTTGTGCTTTTATTTTAACTGTGTAAATGCCACATTTCATGTCCTAGATCAAGGCATAGGCATCTGAGTATGTTGGGTAACCCTTCCACTAGGGTACCACTGGAGGACACTGTGGGAAGCCAGACCTGCTTTGGTATCATGCCTGAGTCTTCCAGTAAGGTATCCTCAAAGCTGCCACATATTTTGTCCCAGAGGGAGGTAATTAGATTGCTTCAGAAGACAAACATGAGAAGCATATAACATGCATCCAGCCTACTGGACTGGGAGATCAAGACATGAGACTGAGCTGGGGAATGAAGCTGTTTAACTGCATAGACATCACATACCCAAAGGGGACAAAGCTCCTCCAGAGCAGTTACATGAGATGAGCTGAGCACCCCTCCCCTGGAGTTGGCAGAAGCCTGAATAACTAGCTCTACTTTTAGACAGCAGAATGACTCCTTACCTCCTGCCATTCTCATCGATTGATAGAAATGTATAAGAGGTACCTATCTGTGCTTACAGTTTTGGGAGAAAAGTAAAACTTACACTTACATATTAAAAAACTTCACATGCATCAATTCAAATCTACCTGACTCATCTCAAGACAGATAACTTCAAACCACCAGGACAAAACACACTCTTCCATGGGTCTCACAGGTTTAACACCCTGTAGGCATCTAGCCAGAAAGCTGAAAACTCAGCTTTTGGCCAGGAGCATCATCCAGACCACAGCCATCTGAGCCCATATGCTTCATCAGGGCAGGAGCCAACTACAAATACTCTTACATTGTTGTGGAAGTGTTTAAAAATATTGATGTTTTAAAGTTATTTTACAACTATTGGTTTGCAAAATTTAACTCTATGCAACAGACAAATACTGAAAGAAACACTATGTAGAGTACCTTTCTCATCAAGAGAGCTTCCAATGTAGGTATTTCCATAGGAATCCCTACATAAGTCACAGATTTGGCAAACATATCAATATAGGTTGCCTAAATCCCCTAAATCCAAGTTTTATTTCAAATGTTACAATGACAGTTTCAACCAGTAGAAGGATAGGAAAAAAATGTGAGAAGTCCTGACAGCTGCACACTGAAACACAGCTTTGTTATTTAAAAATAGAAAGCAATTTTTGTCTTCAGAACTTGATAATTTAAGAGAAAATCTCACTATGCCTATAGCTTGTATTTTAAGGATCAGAAGCAGTATGTTATAAACATACACATAACCATTGCCTCGTTGCCTCTGAAGTCATACACCTGAATAGCGGAAGGTGGAAGAGGACATGCTTTAATCCCAATTCTCACAGTGGCTCACTGGCTCAAACCAATGTTGTAACTGAGACTCAAACACAACACATACATCCTGTAAGTCTGCACATTTGCACAACTTCAGAGGTGAACAATGAGATTCCCAGCTGGGAACGAAACTACAAACCATAGTTGTAGTCGTGCTCAACTCAGAGTGGTCTACTTCACTGTCCAAACTACACAAAACCTCAGAGCACACAAACAACATATAACATATAGAAGGTATATAGATGCGAGAATTTTTGGTACTGTTGTCTTATACATCAAAAAACTCAGTTTGTAGCACAGAAGAAAATAATGCGCTGCAGTCTACAAGCCAGCTACATGAACTCACCACCCAAGCATGCAGCTTTCTGCTCCAGGTCCCTTTGCAAGCAAGTTAGATCCAGGTCTTCTCTCTCACCAACTCTGGGTATGCTATTGTTACCCAAGACCATATCTCACTCCAGGAAAACATCACGTCCGAAGAGATATCTCCCTAGGGGCTAAGAAGGAGCAGGGCTGTATCCACCTGTCCACCTGTTCCTGAAAGCATTGCTCAGGCTTTCTTGCTATAAATTCTTGATGCAGGAAAAGAATTTTAAAAAGCAATCCAGTTATTTATCCTTCAGGCTGGAGAGAAATGAGGAGGCTGCCACAGCCATGCCTGTTCTGAATGCTTGGCAGGTACACAGGCACAAGGAGGATGATGCTATAGATAAGTGCAGACAGAAATAGCTAGAAGGATGAGCTGGCTCAGGGTGCTGCTGGTGAATGGCAGTGATTTCCCTTCTCCCGCAATTTCACCAAAGGCAGTAGCTGAGCTGCAGACTCACCAAGCATGCTGGCAGGAAAGTCATCCCAGGCTCTGAACCTCACATGGGAAACATCCTTCTCGAACAGATTTTCTCTCTGTCAGGTGCTTGGAGGACTGCATCATATCAGCCTACTTCCGACCAAGCACAAAACCAGCTTGCTGCGTGCTGTGGAGTTTGGTGCTGCTCCCAGAATCAAGCTGGGAAGCTGCTGCTTGCAGATCCCACTGTGCTGGCAGGAAAACCCTGCTGCTTCAGCTCAGAAAATATCACCAAAGCATCAATCTGAGGTACCCAGGCAGCCACCTCACCTCTCCACTACTGCTCTGACCAGTGCACATGGGGACAAATAGAGCTTTTACCTGTCTCTTATGCAACTTATCTGCACAAATACAATAGCAAAGTACTGTTTTGCCCAGCTGCCATCATTTAATAACCTTTTGTTTCCTTCTCCTAAACAGCAAAGTTTGTCTTCCAGTTTTAGAAGGAAAAATGATCTCAGCTCACTGCACCGGCACTGGGAAAGACTAAAAGCCTTGCTTTCTGAAGCTTATTCAGACAGGGATGATAAGCCAACACCTCCTCTGGGAGCTATCAGTCCCAAGGAACCAAGGTCTTTGGCTGCTGGCATGACAGGACAACCCTGAGATAATCCACAGCATGGATGATACTGAGACAGGCAGGGACCCTCAGAGTTCAATTAGACTCCAGACTGGGAAGGGGGGCATAAGAAAATCTGAGAGGGAGAAAAAAAAGGTGGAGATAAAAATCGATTGAGGGAAATAAAGCACTGTTACCAGCTGAGGGAAGTGATCACCCTGCTCTGTGTTGTGCAGCCTTATCTCAAGCGCAGGTTGCAAGTTTGGGTGCCACAAAATAAGAAGGACATAAAGCTATTAAAGAGCATCCAAAGGAGGGCTATGAAGATGGGGAAGGGTTTAGAGCACACAAGGTGCTTGGAGGGTGGCTGAGGTCCTTTGGTTCATTCAGCCCTGAGGGGAAGCCTCATCACAGCCTACAGCTTCCTTAAGGACACACATTAGGCAATGGAGCAGAGGAGCCATGCCACCACATTGTTGCCTATCTCCACCAACATCACAACTACTTCAAGCTGTGGAAGAGCACCTACAGGATTGTGAACCCCTGCAGGAGAACTGCTGTCTTCTCACCAGCAGTCAGCACTATTAGCTCAGGTTGCATGAGGAACTCTCAGACTACATCCACATCCTTATAAAATCAGACATGCCCAGAGAGCTTCCCAAGGATGAGGCCACCTCCCAAGGTACAACTGAAAGACATGGCTGCAAGCAAACCACCTAACTGGATGCCCTGAGCTCCCAAAACAAACTTGAAAAGTCACTGGGAGAAAGCTAGTTGGAACATTTATCTTTGAGCAGCTCCCAAGGGCCTGACACTGCTCTTTGTCTCTTAACACAGACAAACCCACAGTTCATCATAGTACTATAGTTGTTTGCAGAAATCCTACTGTTTCCTTCTCCATTCATCTCTGTTACACCAAAAAAAATCTGCAAGAAATAGCATGTTTGTCATGGCAGCAATACTTGAAACCCTAAAATAAATGGCTCTTGAGATATTGCTGAAGGAGGAAAACCTGAGGTTCAGAAAGATTAAAAAAGAACAGTGTGACAGCAGAAACAAAAGGGGAACTTAAATTTGATGCAAACAACTGCAACAATGCCTACCTATCAGCAGTTTGTGCCTAGAAACACCTTCTAGGCACATCTCCTGCTGTTTTCCAGGTAAAAGCTTTTTAAAAAATATTATTCATTGTTCTGATTACGTTGTTTCAGTAGACAAGAAACAACATCTCATGACATCGGTGGTAGTGCTCCAGCAACTTGCTGTAGCTTAAATTAGAGATTTCATACCCACTAAACACACATAAGGTGCACAGGGACAAGTGCAGTCAAAGGTTTGTCTGAAAAATTCACAGCGTGCAATTGGCTACTTTTCCCTCTGATCTGAAAGAAGGTAAGCTTGAAAAGAAGGTAAATGTGAAATGAGAATTTTTTTGGCAGTTTATTGAAAATAATTTTGCATAAAGCAGCTGCTCATGATTTCATTCCTACACACGTGTGCTCTGCAGGGCTTTCATAATAAGGTGAACATTTAATCACATTTTCTTTGTTGAAGGGGAGAACATTGTTGAAGTATTTATGGCTTAGTGTTTACCTTTAAAATGATGGATAAGAAAACCAGAACTGTAACAGATGGGCTTCTTTTAACTGAACACAAGTTATTATGAGCTATTTGTGGCTAGAGAACAACAAAAAGCAAATAGTATGCCTCCCCTGATACATAATACTTCACTGGAGATTCAACACCTAAACTTGTTGAAATAAAGGTGAACTGGAGTCTGGTTTCTATGTTATGCTAATACAATTTATTCTTGTGCTTTTACTTTGCAAAACTGTTTTATGAGTTGAGGGCTACTCACAAATAGGATTTCCTATACTCTAGAGTTTGGTTGCTGATTATTCTAACCGCTAAAAGCCTGTTAGGCATTTGTGATTTCTACCTCCTAGCAAGAAAAAGAGCTGTCTTGAGTACCTTATTTTTCTCAGAATAAACACTTGATAGGTCTAGCTAAGAATCTCCTTGTAAGCATGGATAAACATAACACTTATATTCCAGTACAGTTTTGAAGCAAAGAATGCTCTTACACCTGCTGACCTACCCTGAGCTCCTGTCTTGTACAAAGATCATCAAGTTGGCAAAGGAGAGGATGCCCAATTTAACCTCTTCCTAGGGAGAAACTGGTGACAAATACCAACAAACCTCGTAAGTTCACACAGCAGTAACACAGAAAAACCTTACAAAAACTTTGTTTTTGGTTAATAAAACCAAAAAGGAATATGCCCTGAAGAACCATGTAAGTATGAAATTAGACAAAACCTCTACGACCCCAAGAAACACACAAGCAGCAGCAACAGCACTAGAAGAACTAAAAGGCTTTATTCACCTGGTAAGAACTTGTGAAATGTGACACAGGTGAGACACAATTTAAAGGGTTTTTGTAATCACAGCATCTAGAAAAACATCAGCACTGACTTGCAAGCTAAAATGACTATTTCTGAAGCATGCTTAATCATCATTTGTCTAATATGACAGCATCCAAGTAACACAACTGTCTACTACAAAGCAACAAGCTAAGATGACCATCAGAAGCGGTTTTCCTCTGATATCAGTACATATAATTCCCACTACAGAATAACAACTCTCAGGAAGAGAAAGCCCAACTGGCTAATGTTTTGTTGTTTGGTGGTTTTGGTTTTTTTTTTTTAGCATCAAATAGAAACCAGGATTTTTTAAATGTAAACCAATTGGCTGTTTGTAGGGTCTACTAGATTGAGGCCTTAGAGATGAACATCCTCCTAGAGTTGAAAACCTGTCACAGAAGATGGCTTCAGACAACACAAGGTTCAGAAATATTCCCGTTTCTCCACACATATTCATCTCTAACTTTTTGGAGGACACTGCCAACAAGGACTAACTTTCTGCTTGCCATTTACCATACTCAGATGCTCACTGCTGGTATTTTATACTTGGATTGTCTTTCTATAAAGAAAGTTGAAAACCTTTTTCATAGCAGTTGTCATCAGATCAGGCAAGGCCCATCTCAACTCTGACTCTGATCACAGCATGAACACAATACTTCAGAGGGCAATCTAAAAATGATGCAGTAGACATACAAGGATTAAACACTCGCCCCACCACAGATCTAGCCATTAGAAACGGAATGAGCTCTCAGAAGTATGTAAACTAACAGCACACATGAGCATATCCTAAATAACCAGAGCATGGATATGTGCCATGCCTCCCTTTGTAACTTCTTGGCTAATTTCAAGAAACTTTAAAGGAAAAAAAAATTGAGTTCTCACAAGTTCTGTGCAAGTCAATGAGCAGGGAGAAGAGAGCTCTATAAAGACAGACTGAAAGAAGGCTGTAAAGTAAGCTTTAATTTCATATGACAACAGAAAGCCTCCACGGGAAAGAGATCTTCCTTAATGATGGGAAAGCTATAACTGAAATAAGATGTTATGAGGCACCAAGGAATTCATCTCTTCATCAAGGTTTATCTCTCATGGTGACAGCCTGTTGCCTAACAGGGTGCAGCTGTGACTGATGTTTCTCCAGCTATTACAGCCCTCCTGCATGAGGCTTCTGATAAAGGAAGGTTTAGTATAACCCAGTTTAAAAGTAAACTAATTGTGAGGAAAACCCAATGGAAACCAAGCTTCATTATTTCTACTGATGATTTTGTGATCATTAGCATAATTATATGGGCTTCAAAACTTCAATTAAAAAAATACCAGTGCTAATTCTGCTCTGACTTTTGGTAGATGTCACTTCACATACAGTCATAGCAGTACGTGAAAGGGATTCATTTTTTCAGAATCACCTTGGATTTCCAACTGTGAGCTATAGAGAATTCTCCATTGCTTGAATTAGAAAGGAGGGAGAACTAGAGGACCTAATATTCAAATAAGTTCCTCAAAGTTGTCTGACTCCAGTCAGTTAAGAAGCTTATTCCTTCTTCCCTTATTTTGGCTGGCATTCTTACTTGGACATGATGCATATGCTGTATTTAAGAAAAGCTTTATAAATACTGGTAACTTCGCATAAGAACTCTCATTTACAAGCATGGGGCTTTTTGCCCTACTTCCAGCTTTAAGGGCCAGTAACTCAAACACAGGGCAAGTAGTCAAACAGAAGCAAAGATGGGAGCTGCCCTGGCAAAAGGTCATGAATCACCAGTAACAGATCTCTGGTGAGAACCAGAATTGCCAAACACCAAGAGATATTATTGCCATTTCTACAGATGCTAAAACTAAGACATCCCTAAAAAAAACCAACAATCACAGTTCAATCATATCTAACAGTGTAGATAATCTCCTGAAAGACTGGTTTCCCGTTCCTGTTACTGGTATCTAATGCACACACAGCTACTTATACAGTTACAGGAGTTGAAGGGACTGTTCTAGTAACTAGATTCAGCCTCCAGCCATGCTTAGTATCAATTAAATATTTCCAGATGCCTGAGCAGAGCCAGTCCAAAAAAGTACCCATGCAATTAACGAGTGCCACGCATTTTCTTCAGTGCACACGAAAATGGGTCAGCAACATTTTCAAGCATGCACATGATCCTGCCCTGGGGAAGAGAAGTATAAAAGATGTCTTGAAATGCCTTCCAGCTCTCTTATGAGTCTACAACGCACACCAGTGAGGTAAAGCCTGTGTTGAACAGTACCTATTTCTAACATACCGTGGACCATTTCCCCTACCTCTTTGAAACCTTCTCTTGGTTTCCTGGATTTTACTTCCTCTTCAGCCCTCCAAACCCTATCTCTGTCTACTCATCCCTTAGTTTCCTTCCAGTTTTCTCTCAATTGTTCTCCTTACTCTTAGTTTCATGCCTTTCCTTCTATATTTCTACTTAGCTTTAAATCATGCTTGCAGTCATACTGTACTGATGTTTTCTTACATAATTTAATGAAACAGTGATAAGTACCATTTTAAGACACAGTTGATTCTGCCAAGGGTTCTTACATAATTAGTTTAAATTAGTTAAGATAGACCTGTAACACCTGTAATAGATACTATTTTACTCATTATACCTGCTGTGGCATATCATCATGCCCAAAGACACTGACACTAACAGCTCACCAGTGAGAGTGGTTCAGTTTCATCAGCCTTAGCGAGTCAGATATTTTTAATTCATTTCAGCACAATTCCCTGCAGGCAGGGCCAGTGCTTTTGTAATGGTGTGTGTCATTCTGGGCACCCTCCTGCAATCTGCAGAGCCTAGCCATGCCAGCAGCAGCCTACTAAATGATCAGTTAGAAGCAAGAATAAAGAGCTAAAGCTGTGCTAATTCAATGTCTTCATGTATCCGGGAAAGGAGACATTAGTCACCATGCTAGCAGCATCTCCTAAATATTAAAAGGACCGTAGCATACACAAATCAATGCTCCACTTACTGCTGATATTTTAATAAGAGGATTACATATTGTGCATAATCAGATGTTTTCATATTCACTCTTCCACATATCCCAGACAGTTCTCTCCGGCCACTCAGCAGAGCAACACTCCGGAGGAGCTCTAAGAATATAAAAGTTACCATGAAGCAGAAGGCTGAGTTATGCCAAATATGTGGGAAGCTGACTGCTCAACAGTCTCCTCTTACAGTCTGAATCTGTTTCACAGAGCAGCTATTTTATTACTGCAACAACACAAGGCTGCATAAACCTTCCACCTTACTCTGATGATAATATCCATACATTTAATTGCACTCACAGAAGAGAGATGATCTCTTAGTGACTATGGATGAAGGAGTGGTGCATACGACAGGGCTTGCACACTAAGCAGCAAGGCCCAGAGAATGGAAACCACTGGCAATAGAAACCAGTCAGCTTCTCCAGAGAAGAGAAACTGTTTACAGCTTTAAGCTCACTCCACAAAGGCAAAGAGGAATTTCTGACTTGCTCTGTCCTATTTTGTCATAAAGGCATATGTCATAAAGCAGACCAGATCCACTCACAGCTCAGCTGGATGCCCAATGCATTTAGAGGTGCTCAGGAAATAGATTTTTTTTTTTTTTTACAATGCCCTCAGATCACATGCAAGCAACCCCATGTCCTGCAACAGGCAGCTTCAGCTCAGGGGAAATTTTATACCCAATAGAAAAGATTCAAGGACCATCATATCTGTATGTCCTGCACTTCCTTCAGGACACAGTCCTGTCAAAGATCTACAGGTGCATTTATTCCCTAAAATTAGTGCAGCTCCCCTGGCTGATCAAATGGCCACAGCAGTTTTCAAATCTCCACTAGCTAAGGAGATCTGCAGGAACACAGTTCAGTCCAGCTTAAAGGATACTGCAACAGTAATAATTACTCCAAATGTCATTTGCTTTGCTAGAAACCAGCAAGCCAGGACAAAATCTAAATTCCTTTAGGAACATTTACAAGAAGGAAATAAAATTCCTTCAGGATTTTATAGTCCTCAGGAAACAGACTGTATTACCAATACGATAAAACAATGAAGATTCAATAGCCTCAATCCACTCAGACCACATTATGCAACTTGTACATATTTGAAGACTGTGTTCCCAATCAATTCAAGATGCCTTTGAAGCCTCTGGCAAATTCATATATTTAGAGAAAAAAATTCTGAAACTGCAACTGTAAGATATGAAGAACACTCATTTTCACTGATGAATACAAGATGATGGTAAGGAGAAATGGCATCCATATGAAACTTGCAGAGGACTTAAAGGAGGACTAATTCTGGCAAGATATCCCAGGATCAATCTTGCAACATGCAAGATAGGAAAAGCCAGTAAACCTCTTGATAAGTCCTAGTTCTCAGAGTGGAAGGTCACATTTTGCATCATTATTCTGCATTTTAAAAGCCTACTTTAGGCACTACACATGAAAACATGCTATTCCAAAGCAACAAAGACAGGTACCCATAGCTGAACACTATACAAATCAGGTATAACACCACCGTAAATTGCTGGTGCTGCCTCAGTGGAAAGTGTGAGAAGATAACAAAGCACCAAGCAGTTCTCTTTTGTGCTTGTGCCCAATATTCTGTTGGAATGCTTAGTCATTAAAGCCCAAAATGCAAAAAAAAAAATCAATTGATAAAGTTCACTTAAATTATTCATCTTTGAAAAGAGATGAGGCATTCCCAGGAAAGGCTTATATCAAAAGGTAGAAAAACAGAATTTCTTTAAAAACTTTTCCAAGTAGTTTTCTGCAAAATTAGAAAAAAACAAAGTTAAATCTGACCCATTGTTACTGAAGAAGCACTAATGTTATTACACAAGAAGTTTGTTATTTGTTTTTCTTTTAGACCATTATCCACAATAATCACTGACACCTCACTTTATCAGTTGACAGTCCCTGGAGATTTTAGCAATGAAGTGTAACAAAAATGCTGCAAGAGGCACAGAGGGGGTTGATGAGAGGCAAACCAGCCAACAATGATTCTGTAACAAATATACAGTTTTTAGCAAAGATGTGAAGACAAGCACTTTCTACTTTCTTGATCAGAGAAGGGAGGCAGAGGAAGAGGTTGGTACAGATCAACAGTAAGGAATGCAGTAAGGAATTGGAAACAGTCGTTTTTTCAAGCAAAGAAGCTGGAGAAAAAAAGAGGAAGGAAGTGTGTCAAGCAAGGAAGAGTCTAAGACTCAATAGTTGTCAAAAGCAACCCTGTCATTCTTGCAAAGGACAAAAAAAGTTACATATTTCCCACAGATTTTTAGCCTGAAAGATAAAAAGAAAACAGAAACAGGAAATTGGCTGGAAAGCTGAGAGGCTGTTGGAAACCTGGGCTGAAAAAGCCCCCAGGGTATAGGATACAGCCAGACCAGGAGGGACAGGGAGGAACTGCTGGGACAGTCACAGCCACAGCGACAATCAATGCTTGTTTTTTCTCCACTCACAGTAAGTTTATTCTCTATCAACTAAATGACAGAGGAAAATAAGTTTAGCGCAAAGAAATTCATCATACTTTGGGTAGAGTCTGGTATGAGAGGAAAGCTTGAGCTCCTTCACCTGCTCCCTCCTCCCCATAAAACTTTACCTACCTCCTCCACTGTTTGCAGTATTAGGAACACCATCCCTTTTCAAAGTTTCACTGAGTATTATCAGCAGTCCCCAGAGCACTAATTTATATCCTGTTAGTGTTACATGGGAATTAAATTAACAGATGCCAAGCCAATTGCCTAGGAAAGTTTAGCAGAGTAGTCTTTGAAATTCAGTATGAGTGGAACACGGATTCACAGCAAAAATAGAATAATGCAGGTTTCTTTTAGAAGCATGAAATGTTCACAGTTCACTGTGTTCTATTCTAATTTATAATGGCACAGATCTCTAAATACATCAAATATTAATATTGCCCTTATGAGTGAACACTGAGAAACACACATTCTAAAACAAGATGTACGCTTAAGGAAACACAGGTTCTCTGTTCATAAAATTCTCAACACAAGTAAAATATACATTAACATCCAAATATATTCTTCAAGAATATTTCAGAGATTTTATTTAAAATAAAAAAAGTTAAATTCATTTATGAAGCAGTCTGAGTCTATCCTTCAGAGAAATCTTTATACATAACTATTCCTATTGGGAATACTGTTTGGGTCGACAAGAAGGCATAAGCAATCAAGTTAAGTCTGGTAAGTTTGTGGGGTTTTTGTGTGCACACTGGTTTTTCTCCTCTTCTGATAGAGAAAATCATTTTGAAGGACAGTATCTCAGTACTTGGTGATGTAATACGAAGACACTGCAGAAAAAAGTTAAGAAGAAGAAAAGTTTCCCAGAAAAAAAAACACTCAATGGTTCTCAGCTACTTTAGTGATTGATCCCAGCAGAGGAACACTGACAGTTACTGCAACACAACCTCAGTAGACAAAATCAGACAGGAATTATTTGAATGCTATGAGAAATAAAAACTACAAATGCCAGATCATGATCCCATTTATTATCAGCAGGAGAGATAACCTGCCCAAATTTACTTACTTGTATTTGCTTTGATGATTTTTTACAACTAGAAGAAATTTAAGAATTATGAGTCACTGTCCCTCCTCCAAACTTCATAATTAAAGATTAAATAGCTTTGTTAAGTGTTAGTTTAGCCTCTGAGAGCATCTGCATTAGCCACCAACTGACCTCAGACTGTAGAGATTAGAATAGTTATATGTAAATAGCACATATGTAAATCAGACAGTGAAGAAAATCATTGGATAGCTGAAGATCTGCAAGAGAAATAAGAGTAACACTACCATGAAATAAGAAACTACCAGAAAACCTGAACACGAGGAAAACAGCATGCACAAGCCACAAGCTCTCCAGCAACATGGGCTAGACAAAAATGAGAAGAACCAAGCATCCAGATCTGTGAGCACACTCCTACCACATCCCGGCTGGAGGGGCAACGCGCCTCCTTGCTGCACTGACTGCATCGTTTTCAGCCCTGAAAGCAAGTGAGATGCAATGCCAGCACAGGGTCCCAACATACCCCCAAAGTCCTTGAATTGGATGAGAAAGGGTCCCCTGCCATCCTGCACTGTGCAGGCACAGTACAGAGAGAACAAGGATGTAGGTAAAGAAAACACCAAGAAAGTCTGCAGAGACCTACAGACTACAGTGCTGGATTTGGCACAGCTGATGTGCCAGCAGTATTCAGACCAGCTAACAGTAAGGGATTCTTGTGCTTTAGCATTAATAACTTGTTTGTGACTACTATAAAGCTGCATGAGATGCAACATTTCTTCAAAATTCTCACCCTTGCTGGGGGCCAACATGCATCACTCGATGTATTTCTTCTCCAGAACGATCACAACTTCAAAGCCCTGTGTGGAAGTGTCTGTATCAGCAAGATCAATAGTGCTCCTTTTTATCTATCAGAAGCCTCTAGCTCCACAGTTACTACTTCAGCATATATAAGAGATTAGCAGGATATAAAGGGATCAGCTCCAGCTTGATGTGTTAAGACACTGGAAAAAAATCAAACAGGAGGGCCACTGACTCCAAATGACTTCACAGTTTGAGATTTAAAAAGAGCAGGTTTCCCACCATAACATCTTCTGAACATATCAATATTTACTCTAAAGCATTACATCACTCACCTTGTTTCTTAATTCTTGACATCAAACAGAAACCCAACCTGCAATAAAATAGACACTATCACCTACAGTGACCACCTAGCAGAGGGTTGAAAGGACTCTTGATTTTCTGGAGTGTGGTTCAGTGGATTCACCTGCTGAAGATTTTATATTGCCTAACGCTAAGGATTTGCACTTATAATGAGTTAGCTTTAAAATGGACAGAATACTGCTTTGGTAGGAGGTGTGTGTGCCAGACGACCTCTTGGCTCTGGCAGGAACAGCCCCTTCACCCAGCAGCACCTGCTAGCTCTCATCTGGACAGAGGCTCTAGGATTTGGGAAAGGGAAGGTTACTCCCAGCTAGAAAAATGCAGCATCCATTTGCAGTCAGCTCCCACCTTGCACTGGGTCTTAAGTGGAATAATTCAGAAGTCAGCTCCCACTGAGAAATCATTTTCATTCCTAAAAAAGTACTTTCTCCTCTATATATTTAACCTTATTAAAAGCACAATTCCCCCTACAGTCTTTCAGAGAGGCACAGTCTAGCATTACAAGACAAAGAGGACTGCCAATTAAGATATGACTTCTTTAAGTACTCTGGCAACGCCCCAGCATGGCCCAGGGGACCTCTTGCACTAGGGACCACTCTCAGCAGCACCATGGACAAGGCCAGATCAGGTTCGGCTCCCACAAGCACATTCCAACGCTGATATCCATCACCACCCCAGCAAGTTTTAGCACTCTCAACATGACTTCTTGCTGACCCCGTGTGCCCACAACACAGACACTCAGCTTCACATTGTAAAAAGCACTCTCATGCTCAGCATATTTCACAAGATTCAAAGAGGAAAAACGCACACAGTGTAATAGTGATGTTTCACAGGGCACTGTATGGGTCTCAGAAGAGACCCTGAGAGGAGTAGACTGGGGTGCACTGAGCAGTGCAAACACATCACCCTTGCTACATACCCAGCCCTCATTAAGCTGTGCGGACATCTAATGAGATCTGATGAGCCACTCACATTTGTAGGTGGCAACATGATTCTGAGACTACATGAAGTTTTGATTAAAAGCATTTAGGAACCTATCAATGTGGTGATAAAAGGACAAAGAATAAAAAGAACTAAGATGAAAAACTGAAACAGAGGAACCACACCACTGCAGCTTACACTGGACAAGAACAGAATACAAGTAACAAGTGACAGCGTCAACTAAAATGACAACTATTAGTCCTTGCCACATTTGAGTCACAATTTGCATTAAGGGCCAAAAAAAAAAAAAGGCTTTCTAGTTTTAACAACTCAGGAATTCTACTAAAAAACTTGACTCCTTGATAGGGCTCTCAGATATTTCTCCATGACCCCACACATCAGCAACTCAGAGTGGTGACCTCAGAAAATAAACAAAAAAAGTGTTTCATATTGTGACAGTTGTATTTGGACTTGTTTAGAGCTGCATATGACTCCAATTGAGAAACTCTCCTCAGATGTGTGATTTTATCTGGTAGGCATCCAATCTTAGAAACCCTAAAGTACCACACATACGTCTCTATTAGATCTGTCTCTATTACATATAGAAGCATAACAGGCTTTGGATGGAGTCCTGGAATACATAACTTGTTGTCCTCAAGAAAAACAACACTGAAAAAAAGTGAAGTTAAGCAAGAAGTAGTTTTGGTGATTCAGAGGACCTGCCAAGAAGAACAGACCTCAATTGCTTTCTTTTTAAAACACATACTTGTAAATTAAGAAGCATTGCAAGATTAGGCATCTGTCCAATCCTTTTTATCATTTACTGTATTATGCTAATGAGGATGCTGTTTCTTTAATTATCATTCGCAGGAAAATTGCATTCAGTCCCTTGATCTTCTTAAAACCATCCCAGTACTTGAATCCCCATAGGCTTTTAATCACACTGCTCCAGCATGAAGCTCTGCGTTTAAGAAAAAACTCTTCTCAAAACTGGTTCACTGAGAAAGTTTAAATTGTTTTCTCTCATCTGAGCTGTATCTTCCACCACTTGGCAGCTTAGAAGGAAGAGCTAAAAGACTCAAATATTAGCTTACACACCCAATGCAGCCTAATGCTGAAACCTATTATACTGCCTATCTAACAGACACTAAACACCAGAATTTGTTCAAAGTAGAGACAAGTGAGCTAAAAAATAACTTAATGTTGTCCTGTGACACTTCACAGTAGAATTCAGTAAATCCTATTAAAAGAGGCACTTACAATACACACATTATCAACTGCCAGTGTATGTTACTCCTATGTAAAATAACCCATACACAACATTCAGGGGTATTTGCTATTAAATGGCTTTACCCATATTGTATCAGAGTGACTCCCGGTTCTCCTGATGGAGATGCATGTAACAGAAGCCTGGCTAGGTGGGAGCCCAAGCCCCTCTTCCACGTGCAAATTTACCCTGTTCTGGCAGTGAACACCCCACACCTGCCATCACCCTACAGCATTCCCAGACCCTTGTGATGCCAGAACTCAGCAAAGCCATGCATGCACACAAGGCTATGGATCCTGCAGTTCCATCTACCCACCAAAGAAATGGACCTGGACCTATCAGGGCAACTTCATGGCATGCCTTTCACCTTTCCTCAGCATGAGAAGAAGCACTGGCCCAAAGACTTAATGATTAAGCCTGTCTTTTCTGGAAAACAGCATCTCCTGAACAGTCTCCGGATTAAACCTCCAAGGAAGGCTCCGGATCCTCAGCATTCACAGGAGGTTATTGACATTTCTTAGGCTGAGCTTTTGTTGTTTGCTACACAGCAGTTGGGAGGAAGTGGCAGTCTGCCTGGGGGTAGGAAGGCTCTTCAGGGGAATCTGGACAGGCTGGATTACTGGGCTGAGGCCAACTGCATTAAAGTTCAACAGGACCAAGTGCCGGGTTCTGCACTGTGGCCACAACAACCCCAGGCAGTGCCACATGCTTCAGGCAGATTGGCTGGAAGACTTTACAGAAGAAAAGGATCTTGGGGTGTTGATCAATGCTCAGCTGAACACGAGCCAGCAGTGTGCTCAGGTGGCTAAGAAAGTCAGTGGCATCCTGGCTTGTATCAGAAACTGTGTTGCCAGAAGAGGCAGTGAGGTGATCCTCCCTCTGTACTCAGCTCTGGTGAGGCCACACCCTGAGTATTTTCAGGTTCGAGCCCCTCACACAAGAAAGGCAGCAAGGCCCAGGAGCATGTTAAGAGAAGGAAGACAAAGCCAGTGAGGCATCTGGAACACAAGACTTATGAGGAGCAGCTGGGAGAACTGGGATTGATCAGTCTGAAGAAGGCTTAGAGAGACCTTATTGCTGTCTACAACTGCCGGAAAGGAGGTTGTGACAGGCTGAGGTCAGCCTCTTCTACTGCATAACTAGCACATAGAATGAGAAGGAAAGACCTCAAGTTGCACCAGAAGAGGTTCAAGTTGGATATTAGGAAAGTTTATTCCCCAGAAGTGTGGTCAGGCACTGGAATGGGCTTCCCAGGAAGGTGCTGGAGTCACCATCCCTGGAGGTGTTCAAGAAACATTTCGATATTGCACTGCGGGATATGGTTTAGTGGAAGAATAGTGGTGGTAGGTGGACAGATGGACTAGCTGATCTGAGGTATTTTCCAACCTTGGTCATTCTATGAACTGAACAAAATGTATACATCTGATACAGTGTATCCATTTAGAGCTTAATTGCAGTGTAAATAAGAGCATAATTAGCAGATAAGAGCATGCTGTGCTCTTACCCTGCAGTGAAACTGAAAAACACTGGATTTTCTTAAAGCTAAGATACAAACTACATTAACATCTTGAAGTATTTACAAACTAGTATGCTGACATCTCATTTATCTATTTTGCCATAAAATTGGCTTATACATGATTAATTATGAAAAATAAGCACAGCATGCTTTCATGCTCTTTACTTTGAAATCAAGGTCACACTTTGTTTTGAAATTCAGAAAAACAGTATGAATAATGTAATTATCATATCAGAAGATTCTTTGCAAGTAACTTTATATTTAAACTAGGGACTAGTGAAATAGTTTCTATTGTCATTGCAGATGGATCATTCCATAGCCCTTCTCTGTATCTTTTATTTCATGTCTTACCTGTTGTACTGAAAGCATGCTGTGAAGTAGGATCACTCATAACTAAGCCACAAGACGCCAAATAAAAGAACTACTCTTGCCCCAAAGCATTTACAAGCAGGTTCCTCTTTGGTGGACTGGATCCCGTTTGGGATGCTGCACTTACATAATACATGGATGGAGTTGTTATCCATGGGAATCTGGTAACTTCCATAATTCATTTGAATACATTCACTAAGCCATTCTGCAAATTCTCTGCTGTAGACACTCAGCTACCACAGCACCTTCATGCTAAGCACAGTTTAACACAGAGATGCAAATCTTTCTCATGCAGTCGGTTCACATGAGATGGTCTCATTAATCTCCTTACAAACCCTCACCAGGCAAGGTACGGGACAGCTCTGATAGCAACTCTGTTGACACATCACTTATTTCAAATAGTGAAAAGCCAATTTCTATATGTACATTGCTTCAACCTGGCAAATGATTAAAATTCTGAGAAGCAACCACTTAGTAAGATTATACTAGTGTTTCACAAGTGAAAAACTTTTGACCTCAGCTACTGCCCTTTCCCTCCATTGCTGTATGGAGTCGGCCCCAAAGCCAACCACAGCATGAACTCCATCTCATGAGGTTCAGGTCTCTTTTCTCTCACTGTGCCATTGCAGAACCACAGCCTGCAAAGGTCATATACACTGTGAGCTGCACACTGCACATGTCAGACAAACAAGGGCCTTCCCATGTCATTATGCATTGTCAAAGCATTTGTGACTTGTACACTGCAGCACTGACAACAGAAGGCAGTGCTTTGCCAGTATTGTTGATATTTGAATAGCTTATTTTTATTTCTTAAAGGGCAAACAATACTTGCTTACAACTGCAATGGCTGGGCTCACAATTTCAACAGAATTCCCTTCTTAAAAGGAAGCTTACTTCTATTAAAGGTTAAAATGGTAACAGTAAACTATGGTAAGAACCATGGTTTGGTGCTAAAACCAATGGTGGAGTATAGTGCTAAAAAAAACACCACACTTATGTAGGAGTAAGTGTGCATAAGATAAAGCCATGAACATCACATGTACAAGCAAAGCAGAATCTGGACTGCTAGCAAAAAACAAAATGAGATGAGGACAAGGTCTGCTAGAAATCCATCAAGTGAGGTAAGAGAACAGTTAAGATGTGGGAGTATCTCCAGATAATGTTATATTGGACTTCTGCTGGATACAGGTGAACCATTACGCTAGGGATACTTTATAACCTGTCAAAATACAAAAATCACTGTGCCACAGTCATGAAAGAAAGCTTTTTCAGTTAAATAATCCGGGTTAATTAATGTAACAGCAGCAGCAAATAAACCTTTAAAACAAACGCACAGCGCATAACAGATGGGCAAAAGGGGCACTGATAACAATGAATACAAATTACCACTGCATAAATGCAAGTGCTGGAAGAAAAAAATAGAGCTTTGGTAAGGTTTCTAACAACAGGATCACCACCCTAAATATAACAAGCATTCCAATGGAAGATTTCAGTAACTTCAATAGTTCCAAATAAAAACTACCCAACAATTCAGGAAAAGCAAATTTGACTACTTCTGCTTTGTGTTCAGAAAGATGCAGGATGCTATATTCACATCTCAGTGACAATGACATACCTTCCATGCTATCAGTAATTGAAAGATGTAAACAGCCACACAATTAAAAACCTGCGCATGGCAGCAAAGGGCAGATGTGCCAGTAAGTTCCCTGATGCAATGACTGCTGTTAACAACTGGAAAGGGTTAAAAATGGAAGTATTTAAAAAGGTTAAGGGATAACTGAAGCGATGATCAAACCATCAGACTGGCATCAGTAGTTTGCAGCATCAGGGAAAGGTTATCATGGGACACAATCAATAAGGCATTGAAAGACAGTGGCACAATCAACACCAATCAACGCAGCTCTATGGAAAATTGGCTTTGGCATGTAAATCTCATCTTTCTACACAGTTACATCATCATTTAATAATGGCAGTTTAGTGCGAAATTAGGAACAATAACATTAGCACACTATACATTAAAGTCATATTGCACGAAAACTTGAGTTAAAAGATTGACCATTCCTCAACACATCTCATAGTAAAATAAGTTTGAAGTTGCTAATGGAATGGAGAGTCAGCTTCTTAGAAAACAGATACCTTATCGGTCCAGCAGGACAAACAAGGTACAACATTAAGAAGCTGAAGAGAGCTGCAGACTGCTTCCAAGAGTAAGGCTCATTATTCACTGCAACAATTTACCTGTAACATGGCAGATTTGTTACTACTGACACCCTTTACGTCAAGAACTTGATCTCTTTCTGGAAGATTTGCTGAACAAAGGGAAAAAAAAAAATCTAAGGATGATTCCTGGTATATCCAGCATTTCTTCAACCCACACAGAGTGGGTAGAAAGAACAATATTCATGTGAGCCCCTCTGGCCTTTCAATTTCTAAGTCTAGGGAACAATGACCCAGACATTATTAATCCCTCTGGAATTTAATGCAATAAGTGAATCATGTTTAATCCATCTGATACAGTGTAAGATGGCTTCAGTATTTTTATGAGATTTCAATGGTAATCCAGTGTTAAATTACTGGATGACTTAAAATATCGTCAAATTGCTTCACTGCATTTCTGGTTATTGCTGAAAGCAGCAAAAACCTACTCTTCTTTGAAGCAGATGTAAATTATCAACCATTTGATCCACAACTTCCCAAGCAGAACACTTCAACCTACTCCTTAAAAATCTTTTTTTTAATACTGCTATCAGAACAGCATTTTAATGATGTGTCAGGATACCTCCCATCAGACACAGCTATGAGGGTAACGCACTGCAAGTTCACACAAAGATCACTTGAACAAGGTTATGCTTCTGAATAAACTGCATCTTCCCACTCAGAGCTCAAAGATCTGCATGAGATAAGTGAAAAGCACATTACATCCTACAAATACACGTTATTTGGTCCTGCCTCTTCAAAAGAGAGGAGCACAGGAGTTAGAAATGGGCCAGCAAACTATCCTTCCAGGTTTGCAGGAAGCACTCAAATTACAGACAGTCCCCTACATTTCTTGCTCTGTTTGACTTCTAATTCTGGCAGCATTTTCTTCATTTACAGCCAACTGCTTTAGCTACAGGGTTTGTCACAAGCAGAGTATTTCTAACAATCATTACATAAAGCAAACCCACTTCAAGACTCCTAAGGTTTTTCTGCCTATCTAATGGCCTTTAATTTCTAACTGCCTAGCCATAAGGAATCAAAGTGTCTAACTACTTCTTATAGGCCTTACTCTGAATATTAGAGACATGTCCTCTTCCTCTTTGATCTGACTGATAACAGCAAGTACTCAATACCTGATACTGATACATAATGAAAAGGAACACTTTAATGAGACATATTGGAGACAACTACTAAGAAATAACTTGCTCTGCTCTTTCTTTGAATTTGATATAGCTTTTTTTGTATTTCTCACCCAAGCACCAGAGCCCTTGATTTCTCTGCTCCTGTAATTTCTGACCTCAGACTGATATCACAGAGGTGTCATCCATGAGTGACTCCTCACCATGCTGCATGGTGGAGCTGTTCCTGTGCACTTACTGCTGGGATCTTGGACATCTCCCAGGGCCAGCTGCTCTTACCAGACCTTTCTGATTCCAGGCCAGACCAGGTTCAGGTCTCTCTAAAGTATAGGAAAATGCTTATGCAGGATCACCAAATCTTTGCCAGCCAGGCTACTTTATCACTTAGGGAGCAGGCTCAGACCTGCTCAAAGTTGCTGTGAGCCTGCTGTAAAACCAGGCACAGAATGAGATCACAAAACACAACTTCATCCCATCATGACACGGTCACTGCAGAGTAAGACCTCAGCTTTTATTTGGTCAAAGTGAAGCTACCTCTGTCTGGGCCAAAGCCAGCGCTGCACCTTGCCTGACTGAGGATCAGCTGCAAGGGAGTCACAAGGCTTTGGGGTCATTTCCATCATGTTACTCGGGGGGGGGGGGGCACTATAAATCATGAAGCCAATGTCCCCAGCCTAATGGCAAACACTGCCCTGCAACTTGTCAGCATAGCTATCAATATTTTTTTTCCCCCAGATATAACATCATTACTGACCTTCCAGAAACCTCAGCAAGCAACATTATTGTTCACAATGACTGAGCACAACTTCCCGCCTCTATAACATGCCTTACAGGATCCATCTCCCAGTCTACAGAAGGACTACACCTTTCCCACTGTTCCAAACATACATCCAACTTCAAATATTGTTGCATCTTTAAAAGATTTGATAGTTCAAAGAACACACACAAAGGAAGTCACCATATTTAGTTTAGATACATGATATACTAGTTTAGTTTCACGTTGTCAATACTGACTATACCCATGAAACAATTCAAAAACATTAGGAAAGCAAAGGTCTGTTTATGTTTTATAATTCCTCCATGCAAAAGCCTCATGGTTTGCTTTGAAGTCACCTTTATCTGCATTGTTTATAAAATTGTTGGAGGGTATTTTCTTTTTGTTGGACAGAATAGCACTAATGTAATAAAATCAAATAAAACTTGCAAAGAGTTCTTTGGTGGCAAACATTTATGAACACATCAGACAAATAAAACCAACATAGAAGATAATCTTACCCAGAACGCTGGAAAAACAAATTTTACTTCCATTGGTGATAGTTTGCCTTAGAAGACAGTCCCAGGGTGGAAACCTTTAAAAAAAAGGAACAAAAGGCTCATCAGAATTAGTGTAGGTAACAAAGGCAAACACCAAATCTTTTGTAAACACTGCTAAAGATTAAACATCCTGCACTTTTGATTGCGCTCCTGCCTCAATTTCCTGCCATTAACTCACAGATAGGTTGGTCCCTGTTAAAAGTGACTGAAATCAAGCAACCAGGCAACACACCTACTCTGAAGAACGGGGAAGAGAATACAGAGCTTTGAAATGAACTCTGCATTTTCTGTTCCTCTTCCTCTGAAAGAGCTTTACAGAAAGTCAGTGCTCTTATGTCAAATTTAGGTACCCAAGCTAAAGGGGGAAGCACAGATTAAGCCTAGTCAGGTTTTGATGTATTCACAGAGATCCTTGTTTTTAAGGGATTCTGCACTATCAGGCACACACTATGTGGCTACATGGCACCTTAACATATGCTACCTTTTGATGAAATAAGGGTGATGCTTTGCTAGCCATGGAAATTAAGCTGAGTTTGTTTCCAATGGTATTGCTCAGAAAGAGTAGGAAGGGAAAGAGTGGAAACAAAGGTGAGGAAGATCATCCAGAAGCCACACAGAAGGAGCTTCTCTCATAAGTCAAGAGAAAACTGCCAGAGTGGTAATTATGGTATCAAAGATGACAGGCTGAGACTGAGAAGGAAGGAGACAGCCCTTAGCCCAGGATACACTTTCACAGGGGACAAAAGGTGCCCAAGTCAAGCTAAAAGAATCGAAGACGAAACTAGAAGAGGAACTTCCAAGCAGCGCAGATTAGACCACAAGACAGACAAGCTGGAAAAGCTTTTTCTTTTAATATTGAAGTGATACATATTTGTGTTATGAGAGAAAAGAGGCAGGAGAGATTACAGTGAAGAAAGACAAATACAAGAAGAGGGATGTGACTACAGAACAAGGAAAGTAGCTAGAGAAAAGACTGATGACAGGAAAAGAAGGAAAGAAAGAGGAAGGAGAGCACAGGAAAAAAAGGGGAAGTCATTTTACAGTTTTTTTTTTCCTTGAGGTAAAGATTAAGTGGAGAAAAGTTGGATGAAAACCTAGAAGATACTTGAAGATGAAGATGCAGATGGGATGTTAAGAAAGATTTAATAAAATAGTAGTCTTTAAACATTTGATTCACATGCAATTCCTGGCTACCACTCTTGATTCATTTCAGTGTGGTAAAGTCCCTAATCCAAAGGAACCCAAAGCAAAGCTTGCACTAGTTACTGAAGTATAAATTTCACTGTAATGAATTCTAAGTATGTTCTATTTCCCTCCCACCCTCCTTACCCCAGCAAGACAGGCTGCTTCTCTTCAAATAACTCAGTTAAGTTGCACATTCAGCCTCATTAGCTTCCATCCCCATCTCCCTGCAGTTTTAATTAGATAGGTCTCTTTGTGCACAGTTACCTTGATTCTTCACCTAAACAATCCCACAACATTGTTTTATGTTCTATCATTCTTAACACGCTCCTAATTACAGCAGAGGCAGCCAGCACTGCCAGAACACAGCACCCCTTGAACAAGCCTAGTGGTCACAGTGTAAGAAGGGCATAAAACTATTAGAGAGCATCCAAAGGAGGGCTACAGAGATGGGGAAGGTGTGGAGGGCAAGGTGTGTGAGGAGCAGCTGAGGCCCCTGGTGTGCTCAGCCCAGAGCAGAGCAGGCTGAGGGGAGGCCTGATGGCGGCTGCAGCTCCTCACAGGCAGCGGAGGGGCAGCGCTGAGCTCTGCTCTCTGTGACAGCGACAGGGCCCGAGGGAACGGCATGGAGCTGCGTCAGGGGAGGGGCGGCTGGGGGTGAGGGAAAGGGTCTGCGCCAGAGGGCGGTGGGCATGGAACAGCCTGCCCAGGGCAGTGGGCATGGGCCTAAAGCAGCTGGAGTTCAAGGAGTATTTGGACAGTGCTCTCCAACATACAGATTGGATTTGGGGTGGTGCTGTGGATCCAGGGGTTGGACTTGGTGATCCTTGTGGGTCCCTTTGAACCCTTTGAATATTCTGTGATCCTATGAAAAATCCCAAGTTTATCTGCTTCCAGGTGGAAATGGAGTTAAAGGCTGATGTTTCAGAAGGATACAAAGGGAAGCAGCGAGAATGCACTCCGCTCATAAAGAAAAAGACAGAACCTTAAGGGCATGATTTCTGCTTCAGCCCCTGTTCGCACTCCATTAGTGGAAACAAAACCTGCAACCCCAGCAAACGTCTGTGGGACCCCCTCAGAGCAGAGGGCCACTGCTCCTGGCCTCCGCAGGAGCTCAGCACTGCTGTCAGCCATTCCTGGCTGCCCAGGGTCAGCACAGATCCCAGCCGTGGGGATTTATGTAAGAGACACGTCGCTCACAGCTCCTCTCAAATCCCAAAGACATTGCTGTTATGTAATGGGAACAATCAAGCCAGGCAGCTTTTCAGAGATTTGATACTCCAACTGCTGAGCAGCTAAAAATGAACGCTCTGCGTTTGTCAGGCACGGCGTTGTTTCCGCTCAAATCAGGTTAACCTTAACGCTACTGCAGCTCAGTGCCAGTGACTCGTCTCCCTCCTCGCCCAAGGCAGAGCTCCAGAGAGGTGAAACAGAGCAATATCTGCTCACCTTCCACCAGGTCCTCAGTAAGGTCCTGGTAACTGAGCTTAACGGAGCTCAGTAACTTGTGACCTGAGCTTCAGGGCTTCTGCTTCAACACCCACGTCTGGCTGGCTCTGACATTAAAGGATGACTCACATGGACAAAGGCAATGGACCTGGGCTTCGTTGCACTGACTGGATGGTGACTGCGAACCTCTCGGGCTCCTGGGTTTTGATCAACAAAAATACAAGCACATCTAGCAGTCGTCTTAAGTTATCACAGTAAATTCCAATAGTAATGCACACAAATTTGCATTATATAACCATGCATCTATATCATGCTATTTAAGAAAACATGGTCGTTAGCAAGATCCACTGTTTCCACCCCATCCGTAAGCCGCTCAGTGCTCTTCATACATGTCGTATCACTACCAGGCATGGGCTGATGCATCTTTTTCTAGAAGTCCTAGCTGGCAATTTGAAACTGCTGCCATGCAAGATTAGCACTTTACCCAGTCTGATTTTTTCCTGGGGAGACCTAAGAGCAGCCTTTCAATAACGAAAGGGGGGGCTTTTAGAAGGAATATGACAGACTCTTAAGCAGGGTCTATGGTGACAGGACAAGGGGAAATGGTTTCAAATGAAAAGAGGGGAGATTTAGACTGGATTATTATTTATTTCTATAATCAGGGTGGTGAGGTATGGCACAGGTTGCCCAGAGAGGTGATGGATGCCCCATCCCTAGAGACACTCAAGGTCAGGCTGGATGTGGCTCTGAGCAATGTGATTAAGCTGTCGTGTCCCAGTTTACTGCAGGGAGTTGGACTACATGGCCTTTAAGAGTCCCTTCCAACTCAAATGATTCTATGACTTCAGTTTATAAACTTCTCTTGCAGCTTTCAGATGTTAAAGACTTTTCCACCTCTTTAAATAACCAAATGCATTCAGAGCATCTAAGATCTGAAAGAGGATAGAGAAGCACTCTTCTCTCATGGATATTTCATCTCCTGTACATTCTCCTAGCCTTTCAACTTGTTCCCTCTTCAAAGAGGGGTGCTATTTCAGTGCCCACACTGCATGCTTGTATCACTCTTCATAGCCTTAAACCCCAAACAACACATTCAGACTGCGATCATGAAACAGCAATCCTGTCCAACCCCCTGGCTCCTGGATTCAGCTGTATTCCCTACCTGTGCAGGCAGTGGTTTGAACTCACCAGGTCTCAGATAGACTTCCAGAGGCTGTTTTAGTACTGTTCCCATTGTTAAAGCCTTCCTCTGTCCTATCACACCAACAGCTAAGCAACCTTTCATCATAACAGCAAGATGAGAGCCTCAGACCCAACAGGCTGGTACACAAGGACACATGCAACAAGAGCATGGCTCTGCTAAGCCATGTACTCAGTGTCTCCTGTGAGCCCAGCATCCTGCCAGCTTTCCCTGTGCACAGCACATCATGACTCCTCCTAGCATTCTGTCATGAACAAATTACATCAGACTTGGAAACGTTTAATACAAAGCCTTATATCCCCATCAATCTATTTCTTCAATAACAAGAATGTACCCTGCAGCATAGAATTACACTGCTTAGGAGTTACTCAGTCCCTCTGATTTTTTTCTGTAGTATAAGCTTGGGAATTATTATGAGAATTGCCTTGGAGTGACAAATCTCAGGTGGCTTAAAGGAATGCGTTCCAGGTACCCCATGCAAAACTTGGCAGAGACAATACATGCCAGAGGGAGCACTGCTGGAGCATCCCTGTTCAAGCTATCCTTGCCTGCCAGAGTGCTCTTGGGCAGCCTTAGTGCTTTACCATAACTTAGAGCAGCCCGTAGGGATAATAAACACAGAAGCCAACTCCTTTAAAATGAGCCATCAAACAGTTAAAATTCAAAAAGTGAAACTTAATAGAGAAGCTAATTAGCCCAGCATGTGCTTTGGATGCTTTTGTTTGTTTTTTTAACTATGATTTCAAGGGGAAGTCATTCTCCTGTAAGTGTTTGGTGATTGCATCCATGAAGTGAAACTCACAGCTGTGCAAAGAAATAGCACAAGTAATGCCTTTCTTCCAGCTCCACATCCCATACAAGAGTTGTTCCAAAGAAGTTTATCTCTGGGCAGAACAGCCTGGAGGCTCACATATGTAGCAGCAACCTGAGTTATCATCTTATAAATGTAGGGGTCACAATTGCACCCTGGGAGGGCAACCCAAGGAACTGCCAGCTGATGCTTTTTCTGGTTTTAAGGATTGCATAAAAATCACTGATCTGTAAGTGATGCCACAAATAGCAAAGCCTGGGAACTGCTGCTGCACCAGATGCTTCTGAGGATTAACTCATTTGCAGAGGGTTTTGATGCGGGTATCTCCACTGGAATAAAATGGGTTTCTCCATCCATAACCCCTGAACAGCCAGCAGACTGCTCCTGATGTCTAGAGAGAAACCTAAAGCAGTCTTAAACTCAGTGAAGTTACACAGGACCTTGGATCTGCTTATCCCCCAGCCAGTGGCCTATGGAGGCCACTTTCTGTACTGCAAAACACCTTTAGACATCACCCACAAGAACAGACATAGTTTTTCCTTCACCAAAAAACAGTTCCTGCCCTGCCATGTGAAGACTCACTTGCAGAGGAGCTGTGAATCCGTGTGCTTAACTACCAGCTTTATAGCCACCTAACTCAAACAGTTCATTAAAGAAAATACTAATGTGACAGCTTAAAGCCTTTCACACACACCCTTGTACTCAAGGACTGTTTTTCAGGAGTCTTGAATATTTTTCAGACACACCTTCTGGCTACAAGATAGTAACCTGGTTCTGTATCACAGTGAACTAAGACAGGACAGATCTTTAGTTGTTCCTCACTGGGAAACCCAGAAGAGTTGATGATACCCATGGAGTGGCAATGGACAGAACAACTAAGCAGGCTTCTGGAGTGCAATGCATCAAAGGCATACTGAGCCACAGAAGGATTGCATTGGAATAAGTTACATGAAAATGCACCAGAATTACTTTCCTGAAGACACACCACTCTGACAGGTCTGCATTTGCAATACCAAGCTCAGTACTAAACCATTACACAACAAGCTTCATTGCTTGCTACTTTCTGCTTTCAGCTACTTATGAGTTCAACAATACTGAGCATTCTGTAGTCAGTTAACATTGCACTTAAGCAAGAGCAGAATAACTATAAATAACAAGCTAAAACAGTCCTTCTGTTGGGAAAGCATTTGCTCAATGTGCTTCAGTAGTCTTTTTAGCAAACCTCAGCATCCAGCTGGTGGCACAGGGGGAGACATCCTCTTGCACTGCTTGTTGCTGGCCTTTCACCATATTACCGAGATAATCATCATTATGCCTTGATTTTTTTTTCTCCTTCAGAGCGTTCAATCAACTATTAAACCAATCATAACATACAAGTCTCTACTATTTTGTGCTTCACTTCTACCACTGTATGACTCTCCACAGAGCACATTTGGAGCCTGCAATTCAGCGTGCAGTTCTGTCCCGCTATGATTGCGGGTGCTTCCACCAGGAACTTTGGAAAGTACAGCTGAAATGAGTTCGGCAGTGAAGGAGTGCTGCTTCTCACTGGGTGCTGAATCCCCTGCCCTGCCTCAGATGCACTGCTGTGCTTCACAGATGTAGAGAACTGCAAGTCTGCAATAGATGTGCTGCTAGCTCTTCTCTCCAGTACCTTGCTAAATAGACAGCATTGCTTACTACATCCTAGTACAGTCTGCATAGATACACACACTGTGGAGATGCAAGACAGAAGTTTTAAGCCACCTTCTTAATAGTCGCTATCACAACAGACAGCACCTTACCTTTACTTTATCTTTACCATAGGAGAAGCTTCGCTGAAAAGGTAAATAGTTTTTCTCCTATTGGAGCAAACTTTTACCTGCTATTTGCTACATGAGCAGCCAAATAACTACTCCCATCCCTAAAGAAAGAAATGAAGCAAGACCTGGGCTCATATCAGCAACTGCTTCAAAATTAGCCCCATGTATACAGCCTTGGAGAGCTTTTCCCAGCACCCCCAGTCTCAGGTACTGATTTCCAATCTCACAGTGCATTGCTCCAAGGATCACCTACAAAATCCCCCTTTTGTATGTCAAGACATGACTCTATTCTGCTGATAAATAAAGCAAAGGAGTGAGAAGTTAATCCTCATCTTCGTACACGCAGCTCACTGCTACAGCTCTCCCACAGCACAGGCTGTGCTGTTCCCCACAGCAGATTGCAGAGATAGAAAGAGACAAGTAGTCGGGTATATTTAATTGCATTGGAAAACAGCAGACTGGCTGAGAGTTTGTGTAGCAGGAGATACGGAAAAGCCCACACCCCTGCTTCCAACTGGAGGCGAGGAACAATAAAACCCACAGCCTCTACACAGAGCATACAGAGCACAAAACAATCCCTGGATGAAATCATGCAAATCAGAACAAGGCATTTATGCATCGTGTCACCTCCAGTTCAGCTGCTACCAAGTGCCTCCTCAGCTCAGCCATCAGTGCAAAGTTATACCCTGGATGCCAACACTCGGCATTTAATTATCATGCTACCGATACCTTAATATCAGTAAATATTTCTAACGCCTCACTTGCTGGAAAATAACTTCTGTTTTATTTTAACCTTTGGAGTTCAATGCAGTGATAAAGCCAGGGCTCCTGCTGCTTGCTCTCTCCACACCCGTAGCACTTGAGGGCAGCAGGTCCCTCCCGGAGGCGCTCCGGGCTGCCCCGAGGCAGGGCACGGAGAGCAGCACTGCCTTCAGGGGCCGCACAGGGACAGGGAGGGGAGGCAGGGGAAGAGAAGCGGCGAAGAGGAGTGAAAGGTGATGAGAGCAGCCCGAGCAGGTGGCAGCTACCAGCCCAGCTGGAGAGCTCTCCAAGTACAAGTGTTCATGTGAGCACTGCGTTGAGCTTTAAAGATTTACCTCCCCCTTCCCACAGAAGGGAAACACCAGCTTGCAACTGACAGAGGCTGCTTCGTTACCCTGCATCATAGTTAAGACGACGAAGATGCTGTTCAGTGCCCCGGGAGGGCGGCAGCACCCACAGCTCCAGCAGCACACAGCAGTGTGTCTCCCGAACGCGACCCTTGGCTGTGCTCCCGGCTCGCACGCACCGCACGGCCAGCGACGCCTCAAGCCCCTCCTTTCCGAGCACCCTCCAAACTTTTGGCCGAGAAGCTGTGACAACGTACATTACCGATGGCAGCAAGCTGCACTCCGCTGTTCCACCGCCCGCCCACACCGCAGCACCTCCAGCCCCCCCAGCACCCGCTCCGCACCTCCCGGCGCTTTTTATGGGCTCCCCGGCCGCGCGCCTCCACAGCACCGACCGCCACCGACCCCGCGCAAGGCGCACAGCTCACCTGCCGCCCACCGCTACCACCTCCTCCCGCCGGCAGGACGAAGCGGTACGGCGCGGCGGCCGCCGGTTATATAGCGGCGGGGGCGCAGCCGCTGAGCCGAGCCGCTCCGAGCCGAACCGCAGCGCCCCCTGCCGCCCGCGGCCCGCAACACCGCCCCGGGGCCTCCCCGCGGGGCTCCGAGTCCCACCGAGGATAAGGTTCAGTAGGGGAAGGTCCCGGTTAACTTAGTTAATTTCCTTTCACGACAAGGTCACCCAATTAGTTGACCAAGGGAAGCCAGCTGATGCTATCTTTCTGGATTTCAGTAAGGATTTCAATGATGTTTCTCACAGGATCCTTTGGGACAAAATGGCCAATGTACAGCTAGGTAAAAGCACTGTGTGATGGGCAAACAATTGGCTGACAGGTCAGGCCCAAAGGGTTATAGTAAATAAACGTTATATGAAGGACATCAAGCTATTAGAGAGTGTCCAAAGGAGGGATACATGGATGAGGAAGGGTGTGGAAGGCGAGGTGTGTGAGGAGCGGCTGAGGCCTTTGGTGTGCTCAGCCCAGAGCAGAGCAGGCTGAGGGGAGGCCTGATGGCGGCTGCAGCTCCTCACAGGGAGCGGAGGGGCAGCGCTGAGCTCTGCTCTCTGTGACAGCGACAGGGCCCGAGGGAACGGCATGGAGCTGCGTCAGGGGAGGGGCGGCCGGGGGTGAGGGAAAGGGTCTGAGCCAGAGGGCGGTGGGCATGGAACAGCCTGCCCAGGACAGTGGGCATGGGCTGAGTGCTGGGGCTCAGGGAGTGTTTGGACAGCGCTGTCAGACATTGGGACTGGATTTGGGGTGGTGTTGTGTGGATCCAGGGGTTGGACTCAGTGATCCTTGCGGGTCCCTTCCAACTCAGAATATTCTATGATTCTATGATATATCCTTATTTCCAGGAATGCAGTAACTTCCATATTTCTGCCTGTGCTCAGACACACTGTGCTTGCATCTGTCTGCAGTCTGAAGTGCCAAGCACCATCTCTGTGGCACCATCAGTCTCTTGTCCTTAAAGGACCTTCCTTTAAGGCTTCTCTTCCCTGCAGAAAAAGGAGATGCATCCCCTATTCCACACCACCACCACACCAGACCGAATGACAAGCATGAGTTAAAAAGACAGCAGAGACGTGGTGATGTGCTGGGAGCATCCCTCCAGCCAGTACCAAGGGCTCTTACAAGACCAACATTAGCATGTTTGTCTGTGATGGTTTGAGTATAGAGAGGTCTCACTGCTGCTGTTTCCCTCTTGTTTTCTCCAGCTGAGCAGATGCCTTGTTGCTCCCTTTGCGCCTGCCCTCTGCTGTGCTGGGGCTGGTACATCAGCCCCTCTGAGTCCCCAGTACTGCAGTTACTGATTTGCAGTGAGCACTGATGCTTCTTGTCACGTCCAAAGTCATCACCAGGAGCCCCTTGGTGATGGGGCTTACAGGGAATGTAGGTTTTGCTACACTCCTGCACTAGAGCTTGGAAGGATCCACTGGCAGTATTAAAACAGCACAATAACTGAGAAAGCCCAAATTCACACACTGTATTAATCAAACTTCCAAGACCTATTCTATGGAAAAACAAACCCACACTGGCATTGAGTTTCTCCATTCAGTAACTGTTTTAGCAAACATTTATCACGCCTTGACTTCTGATTGAACTCTCAAAGATAATTCATGTTATTATCTCACCAAATTAAAAGCTACTTAGCTGCAGAACGGGGGCTCCACTTCAGTTCTAGATTCCGTGCAGAGGTGAAATTATCTGTGGTAGATAATTCACATAAGTGTGTTTTTCATGAACATCCAGAAGAGAGATGAGCAGCCCGTACAAATGAACAGTGAAATATTTCTTGACTGCAACAAACAACAAAATGTTGCAAAAGAAAGTGATGAGAAGCTGAAACAGCAGTGACTTCAACAAACGTGGGCAGAGAGCTTCCAGCACAGTTTCAAGCTGAAATGACTGTTGCTGGGGTTTGGGAACACACTGCTGCAGCTGCAAAGAGGTGGCAGGAGAGCCTCATACATAAATCTGGAATCACAGCGAGGAGCCCAGAGCAGGTGGTGACTGAGTACGGTGTGATCAGGGCTGGGTACAGTGCTGGTGGAGCTGGGCTGGCACAGCTTGGTCCCTCCTGTTTAAGATGTGCAATGTATGCCTTGCTCCTTGCAGTAAAACACCGTGCCTGTGGGCTGCAGCAAAGCTATTGGTTTAGACAGGATACATTTAAAAAGAGAGAGAGAGAGAAAGAGAGGGAGAAAGGAAGCATCTTCATGTTAATGATACTGTCTTAGGGCCACAGGGACACCACATGGGAGATTGGGATCAGGCAATGTGCAGCGCGGATATCACAGTCTGTGTCATTTAGTCTCAGGATCAGAGCGGCTCCTGGCTGCGTTCACTTCACATTAAACACAGAACTGGTGGTGCCAGAAGGCTACACAAGGCTTATTTCTCTGCAGAAATAAGCAAGAGAAAGGCCCATCTATTTTTATTTAAACTTCACCTTAAGCTTCACCAGTGGAGACTTGAGTGCTGACTTCCTTGTGCTGGAATGAGGCCACCTGAGTTGACTTAGGCATCTTCTGGCTTTGAACAGCTGTAATAACATCAGCTCTTTTGTACTGCATCAACATGAGGGCTGAGCACATCGCTTAAAGTGTTATAAGTGCAATTAAAGTGGGACAAATACTGTGTCAAAGTAAGCGCAGAGGATCTGCTGGGGCTGTGACTGCTGCTCTTCTCAGCAGCGGAGAACCTGGCTTGCCACAAACCTGTGCTGGACAGATGTAGTGGGGCTCTATATAAGATACAGCTAAATCAGCCGGTTCCCTCATCCATGGATGTTCGCTGCTTAATTTAATGTGAATAAAATGCTGCAGCCAGAGCAAATCTATCACGTAAAGCTAACAGTCTGGCCGGAAAAATAGCAGCTTTATCTATCAAGTCAATTGCTCCTCAATTCAATATTAGGAGGAATAACTCGCACACTGAAATCGCTAGTGACTGAAAACCCTGCAAAACCGTACTGCATGAGGCACAGTAGCAGCCATAACCCACTTGTTTTTGAGTGGAGTACAACCAAGTGGTGAGGATGAGTGCAAACACTCTTTTTTAAATGGCTCTGATGATTTTAAGCTGTGAATTCAAAGTCTTCTGGGATCACAATGGTTGCCTCTTTGAGCTGTGTTGCTGCTTGATAACAGTAGCAAAACACTGCAGACAGACGATAAAGCGGTTTGATGTGAGTTCCTGTGAGTGGCACCACGGAAGAAATCTGTCCCATGAGAACCAAGGAATCTCAGCCATGGAGGAGAGCAATCACGGTCACATACAAGTGGCAGCTCACCCTGCACATCGACCTCCTGTCTGGATAATGAGAATTCGATACATGTCCATGGGCCAAAGGGATTTTTCATGTGAGCTGTTCCTAATCATCATGGTAAGATTGCACAATTTGAGTAACAAATGCACAGTTCTTTGTTTTTTGCTTTATTTCTTCTTCTTTTTTTCTTCTTGTTTGTATTAAAGGAACATTACAGTAGAGCAATGTGACTCTATGCATTTTATGAATTTTCACTGATTTCTTAATTTGCTCTGTGTATACCCGCAGTAATCTGTGCAGGCTGCATCCAGTGCTTTTATTGCCACAGGCCACAGAGGATCAGTACATCAGGACAATTCCCATTCAAATAGTAGTATCTAAGCCAAGGGGATGGTCAACACGGCCCAACATAGCACCAAGAGCAAAGGATCAGCTGCCTACACCGAGCTGCACCAGAAGCCAGGCTTTGGCATGGCTGGGGACAAGCTGGATTGTGCTGGAATCACAGCTCTAGGGCACTCAGCCCAACCACTGCTTTCTCACTGCTCCTCCTCAGCAGGACAGGGGGTGAAATGTAATGAGGGTATATGCTGAGGTAATGACAGGGAGATCACTCACCAATTCTTTCTACAAAATGAGTGGTGATTCATTGGAACAGGCTGTCCAGGAGGTGGTGGAGTCACCATTCCTGCAGGTGCTCAGGAACTGAGGAGATGTGGCACTGAGGGATGTGGTTAGTGGGCATGGTGGGGATGGGTTGGCAGTTGGAGTAGAGGATCCTACTGATCTTTTCTAACATTAATGGTTCTATAATTCAATTACCATTATGGACAGACTCAACTTGGGGTGGTTATATTGATAACAGACTAGAACAGTGAGAATTAAAAGCAAAATACAACACCTTCCTCCTATTCTCCCTTTCCTACCTCCTCCACAGATTGGAGAATGGGGGCTGTGGTCAATCCATAGTGCTTTGTCTCTGCTGCTCCTTCATAGTCACTCTCTGCCCTACTTCACACAGGCTCCCTCCCATGGGTGTCATTCCTCCCGAACTGATCCCACATGGGTTTCCCACAGGCTGCAGCTCCCCCAGCCCTCCTGCCCCACCATGGGCTCCTCTCCATGGACTGCAGCTCTGGCCTGGAGTTGCTCCTGCAGGGGCTCTCCGTGGGCTGTACCTCTTCAGGCCACATCCACTGCTGCATCATGGGCTCCTCTGTGGCTTCATGTGGAGATCAGCTCTGCGTGATGCCTTTGAGTCCCATTGGGTGAAGAGATGTGTTTCTACTTCTGACAGAACTGTTAGATTAGCTCATGTGTATAGAACAGCTCTGGGGCCAGATGGCAGCTGATCCCACAGAAAACCATTCCTGCTCCACGGACAGAAAGTTTCCCTGCCTTTCCAAGCACCCAGCTAGAGGGTTGCATGAGGAAAGGAGCAGGAGGGAGTGAGGTGGGGAAGGATGAGCAAAGAGAGCTCCTTTCCCACCTGACATTGGTTGTGAAACTACAGCCTGAGCTTAAACCCACCACCCACTCTGCAGATATACAAAGGATAAAAAGAAAGGTGTAGGAGAGTTGTCCTGTATGACCAGCAGAAAGCAGACCCACAGCCCTTCCAAATACCATGGGTAAGAAAAAGGACCTGGATTTAATAACATGTTGAAGTTAAGCTAGGAGTATGTATGCATGCAGCTCTCCCCCAGCAGCGCTTCTATGTCCATCATGTCCCTACCCTTCACTTTGGAGATCCACCACTGATGACTCAAGTGCTTGTCTCACTCACCACCCTCACTGCTGTGCTCTCCATCCTTCCCTTGACTGGCTCTTGATTTATCTAAGGAGGAGGGAGAGGAGGGGGAAAATCTGATTATTAAAAAGAAGTGGCTCAGCGCTGTCAGAAATTTTACATCAAGCATTCAGCCTTGCAGGTGAAGTGACTGAGTTCAGTGGATAGTGAAGCAGTTTTTCTTATCTGAATCAATGGCAGAGGAGGATGTGTCAGGAACTGCAGAAATAAAGCTTAAATATATAGGGACAGTGTACAATGATGTTGAGGATGAAGAGGCACTAGCAGAATCCTACAGATCATTCCCTGGAGGTGATATGGGTTTCCAGAGCAGTTCACTGATCAAAAGCACACTGGCTGCTTTATCTGTGAGAACAAACATCCAGCACCAATCTTTCCTAGTGAGCGTTTCAGTGCCTCTTTCTGAACAGTCACACTGAGCATCATCTTCCTCAGCTGAACCAAAATTAGTCAGTGTGAAAGACAGACAGGAGGACAATAGCTGGGCATGCAGAATCTCACAGCGGCCAAAATCATTTCTGGCAGTGATCTTCCCATTAACTGTGATGGGGAAAATTGCTTTGCTATCCATTGCAATGCTAACCCTCCTGCTTCTTAGAAACATGTTCTTGATTGGAAGGGGAACACATCGTCACACTAGACAAAGTACGTTTGAAGACACTTCACAGTTCGTCCAAGGCCCATGAGCGCAGCCCTGCTGAAAAGGACCAGAGGTACTGGTGGATGGGAATCAGGACATGAGCAGCAATGTGCCCTCACAGCCCAGAAAGCCAACGATATCCTGAGCTGCATCCAAAGCAGCATGGCCAGCAGGATGAGAAGTGATCCTGCCCCTCTGCTCTGCGCTGGTGAGGCCTCACCTGGAGTACTGCATCCAGATGTGAAGTCCTCAGTACAGGAGAGACATGGAGCTGTTGGAGTGCATCCAGAGGAGGGCCACCAAAATGATCCAAGGGATGGAACAGCTCCTTACAAGGACAGGCTGAGAGAGTTGGGGCTGTTCAGGTTGGAGAAGAGAGGGCTGTGGGGAGACCTGAGAGCGGCCTTTTAGTATATGTAGGGGGACTGTTAGAAAGAAGGGGATAGATTCTTTAGCAGGGTGTGTTGTGATAGGACAAGGGGAAATGGTTTCAAACTAAAAGAGGAAATTTAGACTGGCTATAGGGAAGAGTTTTTTACAGTAAGAGTGGTGAAGCACTGGCACAGGTTGCCCAGAGAAGTGGTTGACACACTGTCCCCAAAGGCATTTAAGCTCAGAATGGACAGGGCTCTGAGCAACCTGATGGAGCTATAGGTGCTCCTGTTCATTGCAGGAATTTGGGCTAGATGGCCTTTAAGGGTCCCTTTCAACTCAAACAGTTCTATGATTCTATGATTTGAGTCTCTGAGGCACTGAATGTTGCAGCTTTAGGGTGAAGAGAAAAGCCCAAGCACATCTAGAATCAGAGGTTTGTATTTGATGGTGTTTACACTGATAAGAGATGGTACTGGGGATGCAGACAGGTCAGCTTTGAGTGCACACTGCAGTGAGGGAGAGATGTGCAGAGGGGGCTGGGAGCCTTGTCAGAGCTGTGGTCATTCCCAGCATTCAGGTCACTATCAGTGCAGTGCTCACAGTGGGTTCTTCTAAACTCATATTCAAGAACAAACTCTTCTGTTTCCTACAGGTCTGGTTTCCACCAAGACGTGAGTGAGCAGTAGGTAGCTAGAGCCTGTTCCTTCTGGCCGTCACTGTTTGTACCTGTGGCAAATCAGACATGAGGAGTCACAGAGAAGAGCAAGTCATTTCTAACAGAGTTGCTGTTAGGATTGTCTACTCTGAAGCCTCACAGCTCAGGATGCTCTGAAGGGAACAACCAGGGAATGCAGAGCACACCCAAGGACTGATTGGCCTCATCCAGGACTGCTGGAGCAACCTTAGGTTTGCAGCCATATCAATGCCTGCCTGTTGCTGCTTACCAAAATCAGTAATGCACAGAAAACAGGGCCATCTCAGCTTTGTCATGTTGTCAGCTGGATTTCCTCTGAGCACCTTTGGATAACAGCACTGAAGAAAATAACAGCTGGTTTATGGTAGAGGTGCCACCTCTTGTGATACTCCACTGTGGATAATTTTTAGGGAAAAGCTCAGCATGAAATAAATATGTGAGGGAGAAGCATAGCTACAGAGGAGGAAAACAACGGCCACACAGCCACAGCCAGGAAAGCAAAGGGAACCAACACTGCAAGATCCTGGAGGAGCAGACACAGGGTAATGAGGCTGGCGGGGCTGCGATGGGCAGCAGGGATGCAGCATCCTTGACTGGCAAAGATGCTGTTCCAGGAAACAACACCACAAATGAAGTGATAGGGGAAAACATGACAGTGACTCTGACGTCTCCAATGCAGCAGAATGCTCCAGAAAGTGCTTAAGCAGACTGGCAAGCAGCAGTGATGTGCTGGCTCTGCATGACAGTCACAGAGAGAGGGGGCAAGGAAAAAAGAGCTCGTTTGCAGCAGAGTTCTTCACATTGCAGAGTACTGAAGATTTTGTGTTACGTATCATACAGCAAGAACCATTATTTACACCTTGGTTTTATTAAAACCTGTTCCTGTTCTTACGAACTGTCCTCTTCTTACTGTCAAATGCCTCCAGCTTTGTGCTACCACCCAGGAATACCCCAGTGTTCTGCTGTGTGCTTTCTTATATGCTGAAGTGCAGCAACTGGGACCACTTAGGATTCAGGGAGCATTGAGGTACTTTTCTTCCTTGCTTTCCACTGCTGCAAGGTTTCATCAGGCAGCCCCGAGCCTAAGTTTGGCTGCAGAAAAAACTTCAAAACTTCCTCGTGGTTCCTTGTCAAAAGGGACTTCAATCTGAAGAGAAGGTGGCCGGGGTTAGCTGAATCCCCACCTCACCTGCCCTTGCAAAGCTGAAGGTTTCATAGCCTCATAGAATCACAAAATGGGTTGGGTTGGAAGGGACCTTAAAGCCCACCCAGTTCCACCCCTCTGCCATGGGCTGGCTGCCACCCACCAGTTCAGGCTGTGCGTGGCCCCGTCCAGCCTGGCCTTCAGATCCAGGGATGGGGCACCCACAGCTTCTCTGGGCAGCCTGTGTCAGTGCCTCACTGCCCTCTGAGTGAAGAATTTCCACCTAATGTCTAATCTAAATCTTTCCTCATTTAATTTAAAGCTGTTACCTCTTGTCCTGTCACTACATGCCCTGGTAAAAGTCTCCATCCATCCTTCTTATAAGCCCCTTTAAAGTGCTTAAAGGCCATTATAAGGTCTCCCTGGAACTTTCTCTTCTGCAAGCTGAGCAATCCCGGCTCCCTCAGCCTTTCTTCATGGCTTCTCAGAGATTATCACAACCCCAGGGCATCATCTACCTCCATAAGGTTTGTACAGTAGAGAAAAAGGACAACTTCAGGGGAAGGAACATGGGGTTAACCCTCATTTCTCCATTTCTAAATCAGGTATGAAATTATAAACCAAAAGGTGAAACCATATCTGAAAAGATAATATATGGTTTTTGGGTGGAATTTAATAGTACACCTAAAAATGAGCAATTCTGGTGTCAAATGGTCATGCAGCTGAATTTGCTGTAAGTTTTTTAGGGATGGTGCTTATTAGAAAGTATTTCATAGCCCAATGAGAGCAAACATCAACTGCCTATATCTGTAAGTGCTGGGGTTCTATGTACGTCTTTATGAAATTGAAAGGGTAAATAATGCTCTCTGAGCCAACAGTTGTTTCTGCAAGATTTGCTTTCTTTTAGCATGGCTGAGATGCTCTGGTCACATACAGCCAGCTCAGCCTGTCCTGAGTCTGGAGAAGTGAAAAAGGATTATAATCCAGGATGAAACTGAGTCAGATCGAGGGCATCTGTGCCTGCCACACCGCTACCAGCTGCTGCATTGTCTGCCAATGCCATTCAATCTCTTTGCACTCTGCATTTATTTCTTGTAAATACAGTGAATCCTGCCTGGAGCTTAGACTGTGCTTTTTCAGCTGCAGGTCTCAAAGCTGACAACACACAGGAGGTAAGCCTTATGGACAGGATTTTGCTGAAATCCAGGTATTGCCATTCAAAGCCATTTCTTTTGTGAGATCCCGCGTGTAAGACAGAGACGTGCCACGCCAAAGAGCAAGCTGGTGTTTCCACATCTGACACAAAGCTCTTTAATAGGTGTCACCTCCTGGGAAAGATTCAGGTCTGGGACAGGGCTTTTGAGGGAGGGATGGAGAGAGCACGTTTTTACCACGTAACAGACTTTTCCTCCAGTTCTGAAGCTGAGTCTGGAGCTGTTCATGCGCTAAGCACATAATTGCCTGCAGCTTCACATATCCTTCTGGTTTTCTCTCTTCACACAGAATTGCATCTGTTCTCAAAGTACTGTAATTTCATTTTCCTACCCTTGAAAACTCTCTCCTGTGGACACAGCTCGCAGGGTGCTCGGCTGGCTGTCACCGTCAGCAGGGGGCAACACAGCCCCAGAAACAAGGGAAAGCTTCGCAAGCACCAAGCAGCCCCAACGTGCATCCCCCTGCTCACCTGGGTGAGATGGGGCTTCGATCCACTGCAGCAAATGGTGAAAAATTCTACATTGATAAAGCCTCCTTCCTCCAGCTGATAAAAGAATGAAATAATACAAAACAAGTAAACTGCATCCAGTTGTCATCTTCCCAGTGAAATGCTGGGGCACGTTTTGTGTGCGGTAACCAGTGAGCAGCTGGCTGTGGCAAAACCTGTGAGCTGGCTGCATGCATCTGAGATGAGTTCCTACATGGACACCAGGCAGACACTAAGCTGGGGAACTAACAGATGGAAATTCTGCTGTGGTCTTGAAACGAAAAGGGTAAGAAGACAGTTTTCACTGCTGATAGCAATGGTACAACTTCTGAACCAGATCTGGGGTGCACAAAGTTGGGCGTCACATGCCTGAAGTGTGGAGTGCACTCATATGGACTGGGGTTCAGGTGAGGGCAGGCACGTCCTCAAGCAGCGTGCGTGGTGCAAACAGCAGGAAACAGCAGCTAGGAAGCGTGGCAGGACAGAGCATCCACGGGAGATCCTGGCCTTTCTGTTAAAAATAGCCACTGTCTGCATGCCAAGTCCCCAAGAATATAACAACCATATCAGCTGGGATCAAATGCCCATCTCTACTTTTCTGACAATGACCAGAAATAGACACCTAGATAAATGTTTAAGGCAAGGAAATGCCTGTAGAGATACTGCCCAGAATATCCTGCATCCACGTATGCTCTCTGTGTCAAGCCCCAGCCTGGATATTTGTGTGAAAACAGCTGTAGCCATTCCATGATCTTTTTCTAGCCATCCCTATCCCCTTTAAGTTCTGGTATCACAAAGACCAAGGTTTGGCATTGGGGACTGCCTGATCCATGAATGATGTTCACCCCCATTGACTCCTCTGCTGGATCTTAAAACACTCAGAGACTTCTGTCATTCCTTCTTTTTTATTCCCCATCCCGAGGAGAAAAATCCTGGCAAGCAATTGCCTCCTTTCCATCCTGACACAGCATCTCATTGCCGTGGCATCTGTTCCCAGCACATCCCCACATCAGAACAGCAGCTCCAGGTCTCCCAGCCATGCACAGTCTCATCAGAATTACGCCATTCCAGCATATCAGATGTCATGCAGTTGCTGTGGAATCCAGTTTGCCTATCGTTGTTAATGGTTATTGCTAATTTAGCAGCACGCTGCTCAGTGCCAGGGCCTGGAAGCGCCTTCAGCATCTGGCACACCAGAGGTAGCTGCTGCTCCTTCACAGCTCTTGATGACCTGATTTGCATTTTCCATATGGGTTCTGACCAAACAACCACACACTGATTATTTTTCTTCTTCTCTTTATGAAGCACAATCAGCCACTAGGGATCTTCAAACAGAATATTCTATTTCCGGAAGAGGAAAAGGCACAAACACAATCTGTAGCTTCGCTTGCTACCAGTCTGCTCTCTAACACCTTTGGTTCCTGTGTCCCCCCTGCCTCACAGGGCACAACAAGCTGCCACCAAATGGGCCCATACTTTCTGTGCACCACTGTGTGCTGCTGAAGGAGGATGGCTATTTCCAGAGTCAGGCAGGAGCTGGGCACAGCAGGGATGCCCACACCAGTGGTGAGCTGTGCGGCACTGACCAGAACACAGGACAGAGGGTTTCCTCTGCTTTTTTTGCTCCTGAAGCACTTGCACACAGTCCAAGGACAAGCCACGAGCCCACAGCTCTAAGGCACTGAGGAGAGTTTCATCTTCCTGCATGTAATCCCCCTCAGACCTAGTAGAAAGCACTGGCTTAGGGCTTGAACTATCAAGATCTGTAAAAAAGATCATCAGCTGCACGATGTCTTGTGCTGTCTCTTCTGATGGGAGAAGGCAGAAAAAAAAATGTAGAAATTCTGCAGTGTGTTATGAAGAGGCTGGAAAAAAGCATGGAAGTCACACATTTATTGTTTCCAGCTGTTTGCTTATTGAACCCTATCTCTGAATTGATGCCGTAGAGCTTCAAAACCAATTTATGAGCACTACATTTGTTGGCTGCCAGGAAAAACACAGTGTCCTGCTGGATTAAAGGAACAGGCACCCTTATGGGAAGACCAGACACAATGAATTGCCTTTGGCATGTCACTGGAGAACCACCTGTGAAATCAGAAGAAAAGTGGAGGCTGCCAGAGGAATGTGCTCAAACTTTGTGGTCTTCCAGGTTTGAAACTCCAAGCACCGCTCCATAGGGTTAGTATTCACCTCAGTGTAAGAGAAAATACTTCCAGCTGATAAGCATCTGTTTGACAAGAGATCACTGATTTTATCATAGAAGAGATAGGAAATAGTTACAGTAATGTATATTATTTTTATTTAAAAAGAAAAAAAATAGAAGAAAAAAATAAATAAGAAAAACATTTATCTTACCGAACAAGTCAGACCTGTTCAAGTAAATAACAAGTTGGCACTCCACAGTGAAGTTTTGTAATGCCTTTTCTCCTCTTACTGGCCGCCCACAGAATGGGAAGGAGAGGTCAGAGGAGTACAAATCCTTCCCTTGCTGGGGCTGAACCTGGAGAATGTGGTAAGGCAGAATATTTTCAGTTTGCTTATAGCCTATGTAGGTCAGAAGAAAGATTTATAGCATCAGAATGGGCTATCTTCCAATCTGCTCCATCAAACCAATACAGGAGGTCAGGGATCCCTGTTAAAAACACACCACAAGCATGTCCAATGTCTTCTCAGCTCTGGGAAGACTTGAAGGGAAAACAAGGCTGTCCTGGGCAGTGGCCTGTGTGGTTACACAGCACCATGGCTCATTAGGCAACTTGTTATGGGGTCAGGAAAGCCCAAATTCAGAAAAGTAGCTAAGTCCTGCTGCAGAGCAGGAAAAGCCCTACAGCAAACGGCTAGTTTCCAAGGGTCCTCTTCAGCCACACATCTCTGCTGGCAAGATGCTGGCACAAATATTTGGAATCAACAGCATGGGAAAACAAACCAAAGCAGAACAACATTAGAGAGGTCCCAGCATCCACCTATGACATCCCATCCCTTCCCACTGGGCTCGTGTTGGGCTTGGGCTCTCTGAAACACAGCAGTCCTCAGCCAGAGCAGCGCAGGGAGGCAGTGCTGCATCACCCAAGCTAAAACCAGCTCTGGTACTCCCTCAGAAACTCTCTTAAAACCAACTCAGAGCAAGAGATTTTATTCAGCTGCCTTTATTTTACCAGCAGGAGCTTTCCGTTTTCCTGCCTTAATTGAAAAGACCTGACTGATAATGCTTTCAGGTCACTTAGAAAAGGAAAACGTGTATTGAGCTTTGCAACTCCTGCAGAATAAAGGAAGTTTGGGATCTGTTTTTTTGCATGTAGATTATGTTATCCAGCCCACAGGGAACTGTTACTGATAGTCAGCTTTAGGGAGGGAGATGTCTTTGATGTGGCAGATTTTGTTGCTCCTGCCTTCCAATCACATCAGTGTTGATGAATGTTTGTTTTACAGTTGAGAAACCAATCAATATAACTCCGGTCCCCTAGAAACAGGATTCCACTGTAAGTCTGTTGCCATCACTCCCCTGATGGCCAGAGGAGAACGACAGGTGCTGCCAGAAAGGGTGTCAGTCACTGTGGGAGCAGATGCGGTCCTATGATGCATGCACATGTGGAGCAGCACTCCACATCTCGAATTATTCATCTGAGGAGGCTTCAAATGAAGAACCTGACCTCTGGGGGCTCTCCAGAAGTGCTTTCTGAAGTTCATCTCATTACAGTGGTTTTTCTTTTGTAGTTGATTATACCAAATTCTGCTTTAAGGACATCTGAGGTCACATAGCTCCCTGTGATACATTTGCTGTGTTTTGTTTTCCTGGAATTATTCAGCCTTTGTTTTTTTTGGAGTGTCTGTCTTGTATATCAGGGCTATGTGAGAGATAGAGGAACAGCATAGCTGAGCATGCTTGCACATCATGTTCTTCTTCAAGGTTTCAGGGCAGAAAACAGACACTGAGATGAGAACCTAGCTTTTGACTCACAGAATATGAATAATTCAAAAGTTATTGTTTTGCTTCTTGTAGTTTGGTTAATTTGTACTCATCTGATTAAAAATCACCCTTCGCAAAAATAAATCTCTTTAATGACTTAGTGGCAGACCACAATACAGGATATGTAATAATCCATCTAATCCTTTATTCAGCCTGAGGAGAAAAAAAATCACAGCAAAACAAAAGCAAATCACAGCCTTGATGCTGTCTGCTGAGGTTCGTTTACCTACGGACAGTTTCAGCTTAAACAAACTTCAGGGCTTGGGAGAAGACAGGTGCTGTTCCCACCACCAATCCCACCGGACAGCAGTGGGACACAGGACATGCTGCATGCATCCCTGTGCATCTCCTGCCAGGCTCTGGCCACCCATGCACCTCCTCAGGGCTGTTAGGCTGCTCTGGTGGAACTGCTGAATTGTCTTCCAAGTCAAAGGTATGGAGCCCCAGGGCTGGCAGGGAGGCAGCAAACAAGGACCATTACCCTCTGCTGATAACCATGGACAGCTCTGTCATAGCTGGTAGTAGTCAAAATCCCTGGCTCCTCAATTTATTCCTTCGTCCTCTTGCATGGCATAGCCATGGTACCTTTGTCACGTGGAAACCCAGCTGAATTTCATAACTGACAGTTTCATCACTATAAGCATAATGTTTCACGTTTATAGACTGCTTGAACATGAATGCTTGTCACTTTTCACCTTCAACAGACACAATGAATCTGGTGGATCTATTAGTGATCAATCATCATTTTCTCCTCAGGCTTTGCAAACTCTGATTTCTTTTGAGAAAGGATCCTACTGTAACTACAGTGCCCTGAAATACTGTCGTGTTTGTTGTCCCAAAGACGCTGCTATGCCAGAAAGATCTGGCCCATGTTTTCAAGTAACAGTTTAAGATAAATCAATAGCCAGGTACTCCGTGATTGCAGACCGTACTGCTCTTTCCCTATTGGCAATACAAGCCTGAACGTAAAAAAAAAAAGGGGGGGGGGGATTCTTATGCAGAATTTATCCTTCTGCTCCTGAGCACGTATTGTCCCACCTCCTGCCGCCACGCACACAGTTACACGGATTCATTGTACCAAACGTGCCTGTGTACCATTCCGTGACCGGCTGTAGTACTGCAACGTGTGCTTCCGTGTGTCTGCCTGCCACTGGGCTCACATCCTCCCCATATGTATATGAAGGAGCCAACAAGAATAGTGCCAGATGGCAATGGGAATGGAAATGATATGACGTACATATGTGATGCAATTTTCTTTCTTTTTTTTTCCTTGTGAATAAAGCATCTTGTGAAAAGAGGAATTAGATGCGGTATTTATAACAGCCCTTCATAAACATCCCCAAATTCCAAGCAGAAGACAAAAGGCATGAATCATATCACAGCAGGCGCGCTCGCTGGGGAAGTGGCCTTTATGAAGATTGCTTCCGTAATTTGGGCTCCAGAATGAAAGAGAGCTGCTCTTACAAGATCTGTAGGAAGTTGATAATGGCTTATTTAATTGTAGTATCACTAATAAAATCTGAGTTTTCATCAGGAACATTTCCTTAGCTAAAAATGACACATTTCTTCAAGATGTAGTTTGATCCTGTTAATTTGGACTATAAATGATATAAAGCCAAAGAAGCATCTGGGACATTGCAGTTTCCTTTAAAAGGAAACTTTTAGACTGTGGCTGAAATTCACACTTTGTAAAAGGATAAAAACTTACAGTAAGTTATTTGGTAGGCAGAAATAAAACAACTGCTCATAAAACAGATATTGTAAAGCATAGAAAGTTATTTTCTATCTATAATGTCATTGTCACTAGGCCATTCAGCCTCACCTCTGCTCCTGGGAAGGCTATGGAACAGCTTGTTCTAGATACCGTCTCCAAGCAACTGGAAGAGAAGAAGGTTATCAGGAATAGTCATTGTAGATTCACCAAGGGAAAATAGTGCTTGATCAACCTCGTAGCCTTCTATGATAGCATCATCAGGTGTGTAGGTGGGGGGGGGAGAGCAGTGGATGTTATCTACCTTGACTTCAGAAAGAATTTTGATACAGTCTCCCACAACACCCTGATAACGAAGCTGAGAAAGTGTGGGATAGATGAATGGATGGTGAGGTGGGTTGAGAACTGGTTGACCGGGTGAGCTCTGAGGGTGATGATCAGCTGTGCAGAGTCCGTTTGGAGACCTGTAACTAGCGGTGCTCCCCAGGGGTCAGTGCTGGGTCCAGTCTTATTCAATGTCTTAATCAACGACCTTGATGAGGGGATAGTGTGCAGCCTCAGCAAGTATGCTGACGATACAAAGCTGGGAAGAGTGGCTGACACACCTGAAGGCTGTGCTGCCATTCAGCAAGACCTGGACAGGCTGGAGAGCTGGGCAACAAGAAACCAGATGAGATGATGAAATTTGACAAAAGCAAGTGTAGAGTCTTGCACTTGGAAAGGAATAATCACAAGTATCAGTACAGGTTGGGGCATGACCTGCTGGAGAGGAGCTCTGTGGAGAAGGACCTGGGGGTCCTGGTGGATGACAGGTTGGCCATGAGCCTTCAGTGTGCCCTGGTGGCCAAGAAGGCCAATGGCATCCTGGGGTGCATTAAAAGGAGCGTGGCCAGCAGGTCAAGGGAGGTGATCCTCTCCCTCTACTCTGCCCTGATGAGGCCTCACCTGCAGTACTGTATCCAGTTCTGGACTCCCCAGTACTAAAAAGACAGGTGTCTCCTGGAAAGAGTCAAGTGGAGGGCTACAAAGATGATAAAGGGCCTGGAGCACCTCCCCTATGAGGAAAGGCTGAGTAACCTGAGTCTGTTCAGCCTTGAGAAAAGAAGACTGAGAGAGGATCTTATTAAAGTTTATAAATATCTTAAGTGTGGGAGTCAATGGGACGTGGCCAACTTCTTTTCAGCGGTCTGTGGGGACAGGACAAAGGGAAACAGCCATAAACTGGAGTATAGAAAGCTCTGCACCAACATGTGAAGGAACTTCTTCACAGTGAGGGTGACAGGGCACTGAAAAAGGCTGCACAGGGAGGCTGAGGAGTCTCCTCCGGAGATATTCAAGACTGGCCTGGATGCCTACCCGTGCAGCCTGCTGCAGGGAGCCTGCTTTGCAGGGAGCTTGGACTCAATGGTCTCTAGAGGTCCCTTCCAACCCCTACAATCTTGTATAAAAAAAAAAAAAAGACGAAGTGTGTCTGTACTTTGCTCTGTATGACTTGACAACAAAAAACTCCCATTAACTGACAAGAATTAACGGTCATTCTCTTGCATCATTTTCCATCAGTTTTGGTGACAGTTTTGTGTTCTTAACCTAGAACAGCAGTTGGCTCCATTGAACTTTTTCAGAAGCATAATACTGCTCGTACCAGAAGACCATCACTACATTAATATTCATGGAGAAATCCTAAAATAAAAAGGATTTCAACAAGGTGCTAAGTCAAGTGATCTAAAACAATTTCTGATGAGTACACTAAAAATGATAAGACCTGGATTCCCAGCAACTGTGAGGCTGGCTTTGTGCTCTGTTCCATATGCCCTGTATTACTCCCTCCCCAAAGAGGGATCCTGCACAGTACCATTGCCTTTGTGGCTAAGCTTTAAGAAATTCTATCATCTACAAGGAATTCACTCTCTATCACCTATGAAAGGTCATGGAGAAAGAGAGAGGTCTCTGAAGACTAGAGGAAAGCCAATGTCACTTCAGTTAGAAGGGCAAGAAGGAGGATCCAAGAAACAACAGGCCAGTCAGCCTCACCTCTGGCCCTGAGGAGGTGATGAAACAACTTGTTCTGGATGTTATCTCCAAGCAACTGAAAGAGATGAAGGTTATCAGGAGTAGTCAACATGGATTCACCAAGGGGAAGTCATGCTTGACCAACCTGGTATTTTCTGTAGTGTTGTGGTTGGCTGGGTAGATGAGAGGAGAGAGGTGGATGTTTTGTATCTTGACTTCAGCAAAGCTTTTGACACTGTCTCCTGTAACATCCTCATAGGTAAGCTTAGGAGGTGTGGGATAGGTAAGTGGACAGTGAGGTGGACTGAGAACTGGCTGACTGGCAGAGCTCAAAGGTGTTGTGAAAAGCAGTACATAGTTTAGTAGGAGGCCTGTTGCTAGTGGTGCTCCCCAGGAGCTGGTGTTGGGTTTAAAAACATCTTCATCAATGACATGGATGAAGAGATAGATGCAACCTCAGCAAGTTTGCTGATGATACAAAGCTGGGACAAGCTGCCCAGAGAGGTTGTGGAGCCTCCTTCTCTGGAGATACTCAAAATCCATATGGATGCTTTCCTGTGCAACTACCATAGGATCCTGCTTTAGCAGGGGGTTGGACTGGGTGATCTCCAGAGGCCCCTTCCAGACCCCATGATTCTGTGGTTTTGTGAAAGCCAGAAGGAAGAGGACACAATGAGTTGCTAACGGTAATATATTGTTGAGGTCTTTGGCTTGCTAGGACTGCAGTCAGAGCCACGGGAAGATAAGGCTAGGGCACTGCTTGGCAATCTCCCATTAAATTGAGGAACTGTAAATGATAGCTGACAACAGTTTTAAGGAAAGAAAGAATAAAAGCAGAATTTTGGTAAGCAAAGCTTCAAAGCATGAAAGGGCAAAAAAATCTCAGAGCTGTCTAATTGTAACAAATATCAGTACGCCTACAGATCCCTCCCAAGAATAATAATAGTCTCAAGGGAATGGGCAAGATAGAGTATGATGATAGGCAACAAATCAAATACTGCCAGCTACCACACAAAAGGCATGGCTGAAAGAATAACCAGTGCTCCCTAATAGCAATTTTACAAGCTGTGAGATATCCCACAGCATTCAGGAAAGTTGATCAGCATGGAAAACAGGGTGGGAGGAAGTAAGATTTATTACACATAAGTATACAGCTCAGTTGTGGCTGAAAGCTATGTACTGCTATTGCTTTTATGCAAACTGATGGAGTAAATTTGATCGCATTCAATGCTGCACGTATTTTCATCAGTGGGAAAAAATTATACAGCCAGCATTTTGGGTAATAAGAATTTCTAAGTACAATCAGAAAATAAACATCATCTGTCAGTTCTTGCTAGCTGAAGAAATTGTCAGCCTTCAGAAAAAAATGGCTTTGGGGGTAATTATTACCTCAGCCTCAGATGTGTTGTCTGGTGGGACTCAGCAGTGGAGACAGGCTTGCTCTGATAATGCCAGCAGTGTCACAGCACTGTGAGGATGACAGCTTATTTTCTCATGACTGCCTGGAACACAGAGCACTAGCTGATATCACCTCACAAGAGCCAGCGATGAGGAAACCGAGGCCATTAATGCAGTGCTGCAGCTGCATGCATCTGCTGTACTGCTGAGGAATGTCACAGCAGCCATTACTTTTCATCCTTCCGAAGTAACTGCAATCATTTTCTACCTGCAACATCATCGTCCTGTTAAGAACTTATATTTCTGCATTATTGAAGGGGAATGCATAATGTATCATAACAAGAAAACAGCCTCTGACTTTGTCTTCCTTAACTCCTCTATCACTACAGAACACATTAATTTATTATAATAACTACGTTCGTGTCCTAATTTGCATCCACAGCATTCCTTCTGTTGTGGGCTGTGGTTATATAGTTGTTATGTGGGCTTTATTGCTAATAGCCATGAGACATCACAGAGTACTTTTGGGAAGGGAATAAAATGAGCAGAACTACAAATCCCGCCTTGCTCGTGTTTTTTCCATTGCAAATTCATCTTTGAAGAGAATTTTCATTGCATTTTTAACAACATTTTCCCATACACTGCTGAAAAATATTATTAGAATTCAACAGCCTGCTGATCCTAGGTCTGTTTTAAGTGGGAAGAGAAAAATATAACTACAACAGCGAGGGATTCTTTATTCCCCTCTTGCCCTTCCTAAATGGTGGCATATATGAGCTTCCAGCACATAATTTCATATATGGAGTTGTACTCAAATATTAGGCAGAAATGTTTTACAGTAATATTTTTTTTCGGTGGAGAGGAACTCTCTTTGTTTCCTCCTCCTTCCCATGGTCCAGTAGTTGGTCCTGCATCTCCTACCAGCTGCTACCTTCTCTGGAAGCAGGGGAATAGGGAAGAAAGAAGAAATCTAGAAGTGACACTTGACAAGCTCTGTGTTCCAGATACACCACTGCTTTTCCGATCCTGGTGCACCTGTCCTGGGGCTGGATTGCTACTCTGCTTCCTTCCTTCCTTCCTTCTTTTCTCTGTGGCCTATAGAATAACCTACCAGAAAATCTTTATCCTGACGCTTTATAGCTTGAGAGAAACACCAGCATAGCAACTTCTGTATTTGAGGCTTCTATTCCAACCTTCTGGCATGCTCACGAAAGCCAGTTCTTTCAACAGATCTGACCACTGAAATGAATGCAAACAAATGAGATTCTTTGGAAAATGTACCTTGATATTTTTTTGTTGTTGCTGTTGTTTAGGTTAGATATTAGGAGGAAGTTTTTCACTGTGACACACTGGAACAGGTTGCCCAAGGAGGCTGTGGATGCCCCACTCCTGGAGGCATTCAAGGCCAAGCTGGATGTGGTTCTGGGCAGCCTGGTCTGGTGGTTGGCGACCCTGCACATAGCAGGGGGTTGAAACTCAATGATCATTGTGGACCTTTTCAACCCAGGCCATTGTATGATTCTACGATTCTATGAACTGAAACTTATGGTAGGCAGTGTGATTCCCAATTTGTTTGGGAACAAAATACACTCTTGAAATGCTGAGAACAATAGTCTTCTCTGCCGTATCGTACTCTCTGGACCCTGAAATACACACATTTCCTTCAGTTGCACTCATCAAGGTAGTAAGTATAATGAGTTTGTAAAAATCTGGGGTGATTTCACCAGAAAAAATGAAAAAAAAAACCATAAAATATGTTATACTGAATTTAGCAGGAACGAACTGTGAAATTGTACTGGTCTTAGGCTGAAGGATGGAAAATTTAATCAGTCCTTCATCAGTAATTCCAAGATACTTAATTATCAAAAAATGTATGTTGTTCCTCTCAACTAAATTAGGCTTGAGACTATATATTCATTTCAGCAACTCTTCAAAGACAGGTAAATAATGTCAATCTTAGGAAGAATGAAGAACCACTAAGTGCAAATTAGTTACAATGCCAGTACCAAATTTTAGTCAGAAAATGCAGAATTCTGACGTGCTGATTACAGCTGCAATTAATAGTGTCAGCTCACTGGGAATGCATTGACAAATCTGATTCATACCTATCAGGTCCAAATGCCCTTTTCTCCTCAAGGTGCCAGCTCTAGGAAAGCTTTGTCAGCTTTCTCTTCTGAACAGCTTTTATGTCCTCATGAGTGCGGAGAGGAGATATTATAAATTAAGATATTTTTCTGCACGATTCTCACAGTAAACCAATTAATAACTTACACATTCTTATCACAGAATCACTGAATGGCTTGTGCTGGAGGAGACCTCAAAGATCATCTAGTTCCAACCGCCTGCCTTGGGTAGGGTTGCCAACCACTAAATCAGGCATCAGATCAGGTTGTCCAGGACCCATCCAACCTGGCCTCGAACACCTCCAGGGATGGGGCACCCACAGCACCCTAATCTTCATCCATGTTGCCCAATGTAGCAAAAATCATAAATAAATAAATAAAATTCACAATGTATTTGGAAAAATTCTGGGCCTATATGTAATCCCTGTTACATTCTGTAGGATGTAGATCAGTGATGTTGTTTTTGACAGTCAAACACATAACAGAAATATTCCATTATGGATGCATTTGAGTTAAAAAAAAAAAAAAAAATCCTTCCAAAGCTGTTATAAAAATAATAAACCACAGAAAAACAATAATTTTTCAAGCAATTTTCCAGGATATTCCCCACAGCAAAATTAAGGGAAAACTATAGAGATTTTCATGAGTTTATAAACAGAACTCTATCTGCAGTACTTATAATTATTGTTGATACCTTCTGCATACGCCAAATATTACCAACTCCTGCCAGTCTAATATGAGCTGCTCACACCAGAGCTGTGCCCAAAGGAGTTGGCAGAGCACCCTCAGAGCCCCAAAGGCAGAGCTGGGCACAGACTGGTGTCCCCCCAGCACTGCCTGTATGGTCATTTGAAGACTAAACAAAAGTCAGAGCTGGAAAGCAGGCAATAGAAGAGACAAATTTGGAGCTGTGGCATTTCTAAATGAGCATGTCTCTGTTTACCTCTATTTTCAGATGTTTTGTGTTTTGCTTTTCTTTTTTAATAAAATATAGTAATGCATCTAGTGATGCTGTTATCCAATTCTGAGAAAGTCTTAAATCAGAGAAGGAAAAAAGGGGGTCTTTCAAGTATTTGCTGTCTCACGTGCTGGCTTTTTCTGAGATACTCGAATACACTGTGTGAGGTTGTAAATTGCTTTCATGATTCCCTTTGAATTACTGAAGACATCTAGTAATGTCTTCACTATTATCTTTCTGCTCTCAAAATAACAGGAACATTCCATTTTGAAGGATAAACTTTCCCTCTGTTGTCCTAGAGAATGTGGGCGAATTTGGGCTCAAAAATTCATTCTTATAAAGAAGTTTTTCTCAACATAAACTTGAATAAACTCAGAAAAGGCATGGAAAAGGACGACCTCTTCAATACTGAGACTTGAAACAGCATGTGAGGATGAAACAGGACAAAGTGAAACAGCTACAAAATGAAAGTGAAGATAAAGACAGAGTAGCTGTGGGGAGCAGCCGGACCTGCTGGGGACAGCTCAGCTTGGGTTTCTGGCTCCTTCTTGTCTTCCCATACTTCATTCACATGACACATCTGCAAACAGCTGGAAACAGCTGTAGAAGGGAGTCCAACTTCTTCTGCAAAGTATCAGTGCTGGGAATCGGGCATGGGAAACCCAGCAGGTATTCCCAGCTCAGAGGCAGGCCAGAGGGCCAGGAGCTGCTGAGGTCATTGCAAAACCTCAGCCGAAGAGAGATGGTCAGAGCAGAAGAGCTGTAACGTGACCAGAGCAGCTGCAAGAGCTGTTTTTCTTGGATGTTTTTCATGAACCATATAAATTTTGCAATAAAACGAAGTGCTTTGCTAGCAATTCTTTTTCACGTTAGGCAGTTAAGGCGTGAGGTGCAAACACGGTCACGAGGAGCAGACAGCACAGCGATGAACAGTGTGCATTTACAGACACCATAATGCACACTGTCACCAGCAGGCTGCTTTGTAAAAGCATGAGATATCTGCTTTTCAGTTTCCCCACCACAAACCACATCTTAAAAATACACTGCCTCCTATTGTAACAAATCCCCCGATTTAAAGAGCTCCGAGTTAATATGTAAAATTGAATATACGGTGGGAGATTTTCCATTCATATCCTACCTCAGCTTGAAAGCCACATGCTGTGAGACGTTTTAAGATTCCTGGAAGATGATAACTGTCTTCAGCTACGCCTAAAATAACATCTCTTCTGTAAAATCTCTCAGGTGAAGGGTTCTGGAGTTTGAGAGAGGTTACCAGTTACACTTGTCCCTTTTTTCATTCTTCCCTACATCTGCTCTTGGCCTCAAGCAAGAACAGGATGGGAGGCTAAGAGCAGCATCTCACAGCAGCTTATGCTAGCACATTTACAGCCAAAGCACTGATCTGCGTTGGGTTTCTGGCCCTTCCCGGAGGCAGTTGGCACCTCAGAGAGATGTATTGACAAAGTCATAGAAAATCATCTCTTCTTGCCCTCTGGAGATGGGTGAGTGCATGGATTTTGGTGAAAATAAGAATAGCTGCTAGCGTGAAGCAAAAAGAAAGGGTATGAAATAACAAAATCGCTTTCTGAGTAGGACACAGTGCACCTTGAAGGCTCATTTTCCAGCTGTGTTCCACAAGATGACTTCCTTGGTCACTGTGTCCCATGTCAGAGCCATGTCAGCCGCACTCCTGTCCTCAGGGAAAAAATTCTGACACAAAATAAGTATGGCCATACCAAGTAAACAGAAGGTCTTCTGGTTCAATGTCCCCTCTTTGACACTGCTTAATGACAGCTGCTTAGGAAACAGGCTAAAACCCAAGCAATGTCCTGATGGTTCTTGGTGTTCCTTCCCTGCTTCTAGGAACCAGCAGTTCATGAACTTTTTGAACCTGGAGCTGCACCTGTCTTGGTTAGGCTGCCATGGTTAATAGGTCCCCACAGGACTTGCTTAGTGCATGTTTAAACTTAGTCATCACACATTATTAAACCAGGTAAAGTGAGTTCCTCCCAGCTAGAAGTGGCCCAGTTCAAAAGGAATGGAGCCGCTCTATCTCTTGTTTACTTTTGATGTGGGACAAATAAATAGCTTTCAGCACAATTGTGAAAGAAATTCTCTTCTTATGATATCTAAGGCTGGATCCATGTGCCTCTCTTGAGGGGGATTCCTGCTTACATCAGGAAACAAGAAACAACAACTCAAAGGTAACTTAGAATATGTTTCAACAAGGACATGAAATGTAATGGCCCTCTGCAGCACATGGGTGACTCAGCTGCACAAACTGCAGCCCTGCTGCCTACTTTCAGTTCCTTGTTTTAAGGTATTGTTGGCACTGTTTACATGTTAAAAGAAAAAAAAAATAAAGAAGAAAGGGAAAGAGACCCAGTATTGCAGATTTAAAGACTCTTGCAAGCAGGATGTCCATTTCTGCAAATAGGTGAAGTGGAATCAAGCCCAAAATGAGACACACTTTGCTGATTCGTGCTAACCAGGAACAACACCAGCTGCTGATCATCCTCACCCAATAAACAGCTTAGCAGGGAGGGGACATGGAGTGACACATGAGACAGCACTGTTTATTTTTAAATGTGGTTTTGCAAAGTAAGATGGTGCTGAAATGGAGAAAATCCATATTACCCAACTTACATATTTACAGTGAAAAGGAACTGTATGTCTAGGCAATGTCATTGAACACAACATAGAAAGACAAACAAACAAATGACAAGCGGAACCAAGAAGCTGCAATTTGAGAGCACTGAGGTGCCTGGAAGCCACCCGCAGCTTCATAGCCCCATGCAGCTTTGCTTTGGACTGGAGGAAGCCACAAAAGACCATCCACACACAGCACACCTGAGTCCAGGATCTTCTGCACTGAGTTAACTAAACTGAAAAGCCACTGGAATGAAGGGCTTTGAACACCAAAACCTAAATCTGAGGTATGGCATAATCAGCAATAAGCACTGAGGACTTGAATGCGAGAGGGGAAGTTACTGAGAAACAAAAATACTGATTAAACCACAGTTTGGAGATGGCTGCCATTATTTGACGTGCACAAATGTGAGGCTAGGAAGAACACTGGTTCTGCTAAGACCATCTTATTCAGATAAAATAAATATATCTTGATGTTTTACCAGTGTCTGAGGACTCAAACAAGTACAACTTTTCAACATAGCAACTGTAGGACATGGAAACCCCTGTCAGCCTTAGTGCTCAATGTGTGACAGAGGAGTTCAGAACAACACCTCAGTTGTCAGTGGGCTCTCCTTACCCACATGTCCATCAACTCCTTCCACACCACATGAACTTAATCACATCGTTTCAGATATTCTGAACTGCAAATAAAGACAAAAATGTTATTATTTATGATCATCTGTGCCTTTACGTTACCCTGCAGGGAAAGAGGAGACCAAAACCAAACCCACTGTGGATGGAGCCAGCCGGCTATGGGAGGAGATGGGGTGAAGGCAGGAGCCCCTCTGCTCTACTTGGCCTGCAGGTCAGGACGAGCTGCTGGGGCAGGAACCATTAGTAGTCAAAGACCGCAGATGCTAATTTTTGGTCTTAACTCTTAAAATTAGTGACAATCTGCACTGAATGAAAATTAGTGATATGAAACAGGCACAGGTTTCCTCTGGGTAGGATATGGTAATAAGAGTCTTTCATAGCCTTTTTTTTTACAAATACAAGATATTTCAGACTTGTGTTTTGTACAAATTTTCCTTACCGTGTTTTCTTTCCTTATCATGTTTTCATATTTAAATCTCCATTACAAGTCTCTGTTGCCAGGGCTTGCATTCAAGCTTCATCAGTCAACTGTTATAATGAAAACAAAAAGAACAGTTGCATCTAAAACCAGACACGTCTCTGCAGAATCACACAGCTCATCCCCTTCTTCTTTTCTACGGTGGTACTATTTGGAGAACTTCCACCACAGATCTCCATTTGTCATGCTAGTGGCCATGATGCAAGTTATTCAAGGCATCTGCAGAGCTGACTTTTGTATAGAACTGTGCAGAAAATGTGCTTTTTTTTTCTTTTTCTTTTTTCTTCATTTATGCTAAACACTGTTATCAAGATAGCCTTGAAAACACGAGCTGAATCTTAGCAGATACAGTACTTTTTAATGTCATTCTGCAGTCTGCAAATAATGTATAGAGGTCTAGGGTTCTCCACAATCTCTGTAGATTGTTGATGTGGAAAATTAAAGCCACCTTAATTTAAAGAAGTACTGAACTTCTCAGAAGGCAATTAAAATCACATTTTAAGTGGCAGTTTGATTTATTAAATCACTAATAATTTTTTCAGCCAAAAAAACTGTTCAACAAATGAGTTAATTCAGATCCACCAAATGTCTCCAGATTAATTCTCATCATAAGAACTTGATAAAAAATATATTCATTGTATTAATGATTTTGAGAAATATACATATAACATTAAAAATGCCTTTTTTCTGTTTCTCTTTTTCCAGAAATAAAATTATCTGAGAACGTCACCCCAGCAATCCCCAAATGCCAGGATCTTGCCACAGAAGCCAAGCATAAATCCTTGAAGTGAAGATGGATTTCAGTAAATACTTCTGTCTGGCTGTCTTTGCCCTTTGACCAGTGCTGATCTCTGAAACAGCTCCTAATGTTCTCAACTTTGAACTTTGTTATGCACGTCTCTGACATATTTCTGCCTGAAATGAGAATGGTTCAAAACCTCATGGCAGTTTTTTCCACGCCCTGCCACACAGGTGACATATCACCTTCAAAGACTGGTCAAGTTTGGTTTTTAAGATTGTCTGACTGAAAGCTTAGCAAGTGCTCCTAGGAGGCTTGATGTCCCCAGTGAATACACACACTTCTTCAGCCCTTCATGAACCTGGCGACTGGGGAGAGGCTCTCCTCTTCAGCACTGGGAAGGCTATCCCAAAGAGACTGCTCACTGAAGTGAGTTATACTTGCACTATGCATGCCTGTGAATGACAAGCTGGACTTAGCAAGAAACCTAACGGGGCTCTGAGCTCCTTCTGTGGAACAAGAGAAAGCTCCCATGGGCTTAAAATCCCTCCTTCACCCCATCCAAAGCAATGTTACCTGCTGGCTGGGTGACCTGAAATGCTGTGCTCACCCAACAGCCCATTGGCCTATAACCCTCACACAATCACTTTTGCTTTGTTTTGTGACAAAATACTGCTACAGGATGAACGGGACTGTGGACCTGGATGAAGAGAGAAGGGCAACACTCTGTAGAGCTGAGCTCAGGCCAGAACTGTGCGTTACTGTCCGTCAGCAAGCCTATGTGCCACACCAAACCCACTCACCATCAGGTGACCACGGCCACTGAGCCTTTGGGTTGATCCCATACTGAGGGGTATGACAGGCAACAGCAGCTCCCAAATTTGGGGCTGACTGGTGTGTGTCACATGGCAGTGAAACACATTCAGCCTTTGAGATCATATGATACACACGGCTGGTGCTAAATAAGTTTATGAAGGAACTGAAAATTCATGAATTTATTAAACTACAATTCCTCCCGCTTCAAGAGAAAAACATCTGGGAAGCTTTATTTTTTTATTATTCTTAGGTTTTTTTATTATTATTTTTAGATAATAATGCTTTCTGCAATATTTGTGATTGATGAGCAGTATTAAGACTGAAAGGAGGTCCTTCATCTTCTGCTCTCTGACTGTCCTGTCCTTGTTGTACCACACCGGTGTGGAGTCCAAAATCATCTCTCTGTGTCTTAAGATCATGGCACAGGGAAGAGAAGGAGGAGAGCAGGGGCTGTGCCGTGCCGGTCCCAGAGCATCCCACCTCAACACAAGGGAAAGTAGTGTCTGCAGTGCAGCAAGCAGCTGTTATTAGAGACGAGGTTTCTGCTGTGTATGTATTGGTTGTACAAGAAGCACACCCTGAAGTGTGATAGCTCTGATTCAAAGGCACACTCAGTCCCCTATGCATGTAGAATCATAAAATGCTAGGATCATGGGATCACAGAATGACTTGTGCTGGAAGGGAGCTTACAGCCCACCCAGCCCCACCCCCTGCTGAGGGCAGGGACACCTCCCAGCAGCTCAGGCCACCCAGGACTCCATCCAGCCTGGCTTTGAGCGCCTGCAAGGATGGGGCACCCACAGCTCTCTGGGCAGCTGTGCCAGGGCCTCACCACCCTCTGAGTGAAGAACTTTCTTCTAATATCTAACCTAAATCTCCTCTCTTTTAGTTTAAAGCCATTCCCCCTTGTCTTATCACTATCAGACCCTGTTAAAAGTCAGTCTCCCTCCTGGTTGTAAGTTCCATTTAAGTCCTGGAAGGCTGCAGTGAGGTCTCCCCACAGCCTTCACTTCTCCAAGCTGAACACCCCCATCTCCCCCAGCCTGTCTTCACAGGAGAGGCACTCCAGCTCTCTGATCACCCTCCTGGCCCTCTCTGGACCCGCTCCAGCAGCACTGTACCCATCTTGTGCCTCACCCCCAGGCCTGGGCAGAGCACTGCAGCTGGGGCCTATGCTATCCTTCACCACGGCGGGTACAGCCCCAGCGGAGCAGCACAACGGCAGATCTGCACCACCATCACCTCTTGCACAGTGCCAAAGCACGAGCTGGGGCAGCACTGCCAGAAGACAAAGTCCACTCCACCTTCCCTTGGCAGCAACCACTTGACTGTGGGAAATCGAGAGGCATGGCCCAGAGACAAACTGCTGGCAACCAAACCCTGCCATGAGCGTGTGAACAGGGAAAAGCGGTCACGGAATCTCTCCATCAAAACCGGCTGGAGATGGGAAGGCACAGAGAGGAAAAGCGAACAGAGCTGCACCAAACACCTGCCGACCCCCCGGGCCGAGCAGGGCCGCACCGCCAAGCCAAGGCAGGCCAAGCCGCGCCACCCCGCACCGCCCGCCTCCCTCCTCCCGGCCGAGGGGCGGGACCGCGCCGCGGGGAGAGCCGCCCTCGCCGCCCGGCGCTCGGTGTCGCGCAGTGCGGGACATAAACACGGCGCGGCGTGACCTCCGCGGGGACGGGGCGGGTGCGGCCTGGCTGAGGTACGGCACTGAGGGCAGGGGAGGGCGGCCGGCGGGGATAAGGAGGCGCTGGGCTGAGTGCCGCTCTCCTTCCTCCCGCAGGTTTAGATGGTGGTTTCCTTTCCTCTTGTCGATCGTTGTGACGTTTTATTTTCTCTGCTGAAGCGAGTTAAAGGCAAGATCCAGAAATGAGGAAGGTTTTGCTCGTGGAGCCGGTCATTTTCATCTACATATTCGCAAGTTCCCTGACGAGCCCGGTGGTGCAGCAGTTCATTTACCGAAAGCTGTGGGAAGAGGAGTACAACTCCACGGCCATAAGCAGTGACAACAGCAGTCACTGTGAGCGAAACAAGAGCAGCCCAACTTATGTCATGGAGAAGGTAAGAGCAAAGAAAAAAGGCAACTGGAAGTACAGGCAATAAAACCTTCAACCTGCAGGTACTGAGCAACACAGCGTCCCTCTCTGTAACCTTATTTAACCTTTTATAGGTAGAAAAAGCAGTAGTTTCCTAAACCACTGTCACTTTGCTGCCTACTTGCTCTAGTGTTGCACTGTACGTAGATGTCATGCTTCCAGGACAATGAAAGGCTGAAAGAGGCTCAGCCTGGAGAAGAGAAGTCTGTGGGGATATAAGGAAGAAGCTAAGGGTGATGAGAAGAGCAAGATAAGGGTGGTGAGACACTGGCACAGGTTGCCCAGAGTGCTGGTGGTTGGAGCCCTATCCCTGGAGACATTCAGAGTCACAGATGGGGCTCTGAGCACCTGATCTAGCCCTTGATAGCCCTGTTCATTTCAGGGAATTGAATTAGGTGGCCTTTAAGGGTCCCTTCCAACTCAAACAGTTCTATGCTTCTATGAATTTTCTCCAGGAAGACGCTGAGATAAATTCATCCTCTAATCTTTTAATCGTCTTTAACTGGTTGAAAATCATCTTAGATTGGGCCCAAGTTGATACTGGCCTCCCATAACAAAGGGTGCAGCTGAAGGCTCTCCTTCCAGTAAGAGCTGTGCGTGTGTTTATGCACTGTCAGTGGTGTCTGTGATTTGGAGTGCTCTTTGTATGTACAGTTTGACAATTGCCCCATATATATATAAAACATCAGATCTACCATTCACAGAACAGTGCTTGTCTACGTTGCTGAAATACAAAGATGGCATGATGATCCCATGGCCAGTTCCATTTGTAACACTTTTTCATGGTACGCTAGGTGCTGACAGAAACCTCTGCAGTGGTACTTCAGAGCGGTTTTAATGCTACACATTAGCAGAACTGATGTGGGGTGTCAACGGAAGAGTTGATCATGTTCCATTTTTGCTTTCAGAGAATCACAGAATCATTAAGTTGGAAAAGGCCACTAAGATCATCTAGCCCAACCATCAACCCATCGCCACCATGCCCACTAAACAAGTCCCTAAGTGGCACATCTACCCTTTTCTTGAGCACCTCCAGGAGCTGTGACTCCACCACCTCCCTACTGTCTCTTTCAACTCTTTTTTTTTTTTCTGTTTATAGCTGTTTTTCTGAAGCAGTGAATTTCTCTAACACACTATGTAGCCACAGAATTGCAGTATCTAATATGGGGATGACAATAAGAATATATTTACAGAAGAGGTTCAGCAAAATCATCCTTGATAACAGCAACTGAAGCTTGGATTGGGTTAAGTGGAACCTGACTCTTCATGGTACAGTGAGAAAAGTAGATGCCTGGACTGTAAATTATCCAGAAAATGGGGTTAAATTACACAGAAAATGAAGTTAATGGAAGCTAACTGTTGGTATCCCTTGATGCTGCAGTAAAACAGGTTAGCACTTGAAGATTTTGGTCACATCCAAGATTGAAATCTGTGACAAGCTGCTTATGTGAAGGACTGAACATTGAAGCATATCAACCTCATTTGTCATACATAAAATAAAATCTTTAATGGTTCGTGCTTCTGTTGAAGATAAGAAATGGTCAGAATTTTTAGCATGAAGTAGGTTCTTCCTCATAGGGCAGGAGTAGGAAGAATTTGAAGATTAAGAGGTAAATAGAATTCTAGTTCAGAATGCATTCTGGGCTGCCCAGGCAGCAAAGGAAGGTAATGTATGCCATCCATTGGAACTGATCTGGAGATAATAACCAATTATTGTTATAAATGTGCTTGTGTGTTTCTCCCTTAAAGCCTTTTTTTAGCATTAGCTCCTCATTTTTCACTGTGGGCATTTTATCGTACAGTGTCGTATGTCAATGGAAAAGACAACTCTTAGAATTAAATGTTGTGCTTGGTAGTTCCAGTCACAGAGTCCATCAGAAAACCAACATTTCAAAAACATTTCTGTACTTTGCATTAGCTAGAAATCCCCCAAATTCAAATTAATCTTCCAATTGTGACCACATACGCTCCAGGATTTAACACTTGGTATACCTTTTGGCAAAACACTGAATCAGAGTGCTGAAATTTACACAGCAGTGCAGATTGAGGTGACAGTGGATTTGCAAGCTACAGGATTTTTGGCATAAAGGAAGCCAACTGTGTTTCCCATATACAAAAGTTTTGATATTTGAGAGTAGGAGTCCTTCAAGACGTTATCTGAGTAATGGCTAATAGAACTTGTTTGTTTCCCTTTCTTGCCAAAGTTCCATTCCCACTGTTTTGGTGGTAGCCCACAGGCCATGAATTATTGAACAATCATGCTCTTGTCTATCTGTCTAGCCTATATTCTTGTACCATGCTTGTTCCCATTGTATATGGACGTAGAACTCAAAAATTGTCAATTAATTTCAGTGGTGTCTGTGCTGAGCTGTAACCCCGTGTATAGTGAAAAGAGTAGATCCAGTAACAAAGGATCTGCCCTTTGCTGACAATAGAGGTAGGTGTTTGGGATTTTCCAAGATCACCCTGAATGATATACATAGGTCCTGTAAATTTTACTGTCAGGGGTGTTTGGTGTCAACTTTTAGAGGAAAACCTCTTTTATAGGTTGATTTACTGTAAGTCCTTCCGTTCTGGGTCTGGAGAAGCTTTCTAAAGATCTCATCTATTTCAAATTGAAATGTAATAAGAAACTGAAGACAAAATCACTTGAGGTCTACAGAAAAGAAATAGACTGTCATTCAAAATGGATAGTCTTGGCAGCACGTAGATTAATTATTTCTTTGGATTTGCATTTATCATAGCAATTTTGTGATAAATTAAAATAAATTTCAAAGTAACTCAAATACATGCTGGAGCATTCTGATCCCTGGCTTGAATAATCCTTTTTGTAGCTCAGGAAGAGCTATGTCATTAATTAAACGCTGTTTATCGTTCAGGACACCTGCATTTTCCTTTGTCACTCAGTAATATTTGTAATTTTGTGAGCCTGTTAGTCGTATGCTCTACATTGTAGCCTCAGGCAAAAAACTCCCCTCTTAATTTAATCCGTATGGACATGAATCATTTCTTCGCTGTCATTCTTTTAATTTTGTAATCTGTGTTTTTGAGCATTACTTCTGTCCAGCATGAGCAGAGAGAATTCACAGATTAGAAGGCTAGACCTTTATTCTCAAGTGTGCGTAGTTATACTGATCTTTGTAGCTACATGATTATAAAGCAGCTGAGGATTTGACCAGTCGTTTTCTGTATCCGTTTCTGATGAGCTTAAAACAACACGAAGGGGGGGTGTTGAGTTCCTTTCGCTCTAAATGGAGTTTTTCTGTACTTCTTTAGTTGTCTGGTCAGTAGGCAGCAGGTCATTTGTGGAAGCAGGGTTACAGTCATTTCGGGGTGTCACAGAATCATATCATAGAGTGGCTTGGGTTGGAAGGGACCTCAAGGATCACGAAGCTCCAACCCCCCCACCACAGGCAGGGCCACCAACCTCCCCATTTAATACTAGACCAGGCTGCCCCATCCAACCTGGCCTTGAACACCTCCAGGGATGGGGCATCCACCACCTCTCTGGGCAGCCTGTGCCAGCACCTCACCACTCTCATAGTAAAGAATTTCCCCCTGATATTCAACCTAAACCTTCCCTCCTTCAACTCAAAACCATTTCCCCTTGTCCTGCTATTGTCTACCCTTTCAAAGAGTTGGCTCCCCTCCTGTTTCTAGCCACATTCCCTGTGTTGTACACCTACTTCCAAAGCAATGAGTCCCAAGCATTCTCTGGTTTCTTCCTCTCGTTCATACATCTGTGTGTTTCAGCAGTCACACTTGCATTGCATGTTTAATGCAGACTGAGAACATCCATACATAACAATATTTAGCTTGATTTCCAGTGTACTACCATTTCTATGATGGTCATTGACTTGGAACCCAACACTTGTAAAGAAGCAACACCTACAACAATAATTGGCACAAATAGCACAGCCTGTGGCAGAAAGGTGTTTTCAGGCTTTACAAATGCAGCCACTCACTGCCCTGGAGTTGCCTGTGCTTTGTTTGCTGTGCCCCATTTGCGTGCAGACTGAGTTGCTTCCTTTCCCATTGGCACTGTCTTTTCAGAGCAAATAATTTCCCATCTGTTGCCAGTCCTGCTGCCATCCTCCTCTCACATTAAATCCTTTCCTACAGCTGTATGCTCCAGGCTGCCTGGCTTCCCACTGCACTGCCATACCCACAGACGGCTGCTGCCCAGCTCTGTGTGATGCCTCAGGGGTCTTATTTCAGAGTTACTCTCTCTGTCTGAAAATCTATTTTGTGAGATGATCCTGTAGGAAGGGTTTGTGTGAATGCAGTTACCACCTCCTCTGCTGCTGCTCTTTTATCTGGGCAGGTTGTTCTCTTTGAAAAGGCTGCTGGGACTGCATAAATCTATTAAAAGCTAGATTCAAATCAGCTTGCTGTACATCATCACTTAGCAGCCAGCTTCATAAATGAGAAAAATATATTTTTCCTATTAACTTTTGAGTTCTTCTCTTTACAACCATTAATATTCTATTAACTATAAACTGTATTTGCTTTTTAAACTTCTTTTTGAAAGAACCAAGACATTTTTTCCCATAATTTACAGCATTAGCTACTGTTCCTCATGAGAATACCTGCTGTGGCTTATCAGTAGAGATATCACTGATTTGGACAGTGATATGGATGGACAGCTCTGAACCCAGAGCTTGCCAGTAAGGAATTAGTTCTCATTCTGTACACATGGGTCAATATAATTTTTAATACCATTTCACATCTGTGTGCTGTTACTATTCATAACACTGCACACTGGGATGTCAGCAGCAAACGCTGCTCTATTCACTTGCAGAATGTGCTGGACAGTGAATTGCTTCTTTGTGACCCTCCCACCAGGATTATTTAGGGAGAAAAAAAGATCTCCTGTGAGTAGAGAGCCTGGGCTGTACTTCTCAATCAAAGATTGTTCTACTACTGATTTCTGAAGGATTAAAATGGGCCCAGTATCCTTTGGCAGTGCCCTGTACTGAAGGAGGTGCCTACAGTACGAACACCAGCTCTTGTAAATGAACATAGCAAAGAATTGTTGTTTTGTCTCTGTTAAACTGCTCTGTCAAGAGTACTTGAGAGAGCATATCTTAAGAAATGAGCTCTGGTTCTGGGGTTTAATGCAACAAGGGATGTTTGAGAGATACTGGAAATAGAATTACAAAAGCATGCCTTTGAGTGTGCAATTCCTGTGTATTGTTAATAGTATAATGTATATATTACAATATATAATACTGTACTATATTTGATTACAGCATAATACGGTATTATATGAGCTCACATAATCTTGGAAGGTGATATTGCACATTTTACAATATATTTTATAGTATGTAAACAACTACTGTTTTATGCTAAGTGTTATGCTGCATGCTTATTATGGCGTAAGTATATAAGTGCATAATTATATGTCATGTATATGTATATATATATATATTTACAATATGTTATGGTGTTTACCATTATTTCTGATTTTCTCTTTGCAGGCAATTCAAGAAAAGACTTCTTTTTTTAATATGCAGCTGGACTTAACAGGGGCAGTTCCCAGCCTGATAGTTGCTTTTATCATCGTAGCTAATGGGGATCACCAGGGACGAAAAAAGTCTTTGGTTTTGCCATCAATTGGAGCTTTGATTGCAGATATTTTCCTCACTATAGTATCATACTTCTCCTGGCCAACCTCTGTCCTGTTTTTGGCTACATTTATTTCGGGACTGTTTGGGAGTATGGCAACTTTCCTTGGAGGAGGTTTTGCTTATATAGCAGATCAGTGTCATGATGAGAAGCAGAAAACAACACGAATAGCTGTGATTGATTTAATTTTTGGAGTTGTATCTGGGTTGGCAGGACTGTCTTCTGGGTACTTTTTAAGAGAAATGGGCTTTACATGGACCTTTGCTACAGCATCTCTACTTCATGTTGTTAACATTATCTATATCACTTTTTTTCTGCAAGACACAGTGCACATATCTGAATTCCAGCAACAGGCACCATTGTCTTACAAAGAACACCTAAAAGAAACATTTTCTGGAGTGTACATGCTGTTTAAAACTGCCCCTTCTAGAAAGAGAATTTTAATCATTGTGTTACTTTTTATATTTATGACTTATTTATTTACTATGTTTGGGGGGAGTTCCCTTTTTACACTGTATGAGCTGGACGAGCCACTGTGCTGGACTGAAGTGTACATTGGATATGGAGCAGCTGCATTCACTTCCATCTCTCTGACCAGTTTTTTGGGAGTTTACTTATTTTCTAAATGTCTCAAAGACATTTACATTGTATTTATTGGGATATTTTCTTACATTGGAGGAATTGTCATGGCTGCCTTTGCCAAAACAACCCTGCTCATGTTTTTAGGTGAGTTCATAGTAAATTCTCAACAACACAAAAGAAAATGCTCGTGTGTTATTTATAGTGATTGGTGGTGGTGGTGGATGTGCCTCTGGGCAGCCTGGTCTGGTGGTTGGCGACCCTGCACATAGCAGGGGGCTTGAAACTCGATGATCACTGTGGTCCTTTTCAACTATGATTCTATGATTCTATGATTGGATGTGCCACACTGAAGACATAAAATATACAAGGTTGAGTCATACTGATTTAGGGTTTAATTAAAAGATGAATAGTATGGAGAGTGAATGAAATTACTTGGCTTACATTGCCTTATGATTTGGTTTTAATACTATACAAATATAGGGGATTTAGGGATTCCTCTGTGCTTGGATACTTATGTTTCAGTGCACACCTGGTTAGATTTATTTATTTATTTACGTATTGCCTTTTACCACTTAGGAAACTGAGCACTCAAAAATACATGTCTGGTGTCTGTAAAATCCGGGATTTCTATTACCTTCGTGTCTCATTACTGATTCATTGCTTTACAGTAAGAGTGCCGTCTTTATTCAGCATTATGCCTATTCCTGTTCTCCGATCCATGCTGTCAAAAGTGGTCCTCCCCAGTGAGCAGGGTGAGTGGAATTTGTTTTTCAAAAATGCTGTGATGTTGTATTTCAGAAGAGAGATGCACCAAGGTCACCTTTAAACAAATAGATAGATGTTGGTATTTTCAGACTGCTTGCTGGATGATCTTGGAGGTATTTTCCAACCTTGGTGGTTCTATGATTCTACTGCAAGTTTCAACTTCGAAAGAAGTTATTGCTCTTAAAAGAAAGATTATGGAGAATATGAAGCAGAAGAATTCTTAATACTTATACAGATCACAGAATCATAGGATGGTTTGGGTTGGAAGGAACCTCAAGGATCATCAAATTCCAATGCCCCTGCTGCAGGCAGGGTTGCCAGCTGTTAGGTCAAGTACTATATCAGGTTGCCCAGGGCCCCCTTAAACACCTCCAGGGATGGGACATCTGCAACATCTGTGGGCAACCTGTTCCAGCATCTCACCACCCTCACTGTGGAAAATTTCCTCATAGTATCTAATGTAAATCTCCCCTCCTTTAACTTAAAACCATTCCCCCTTGTCCTGTCACTATGTACCTGTGCAAAATGATTTATCTCCTGATTGTGGTCTGCCTTTAAGTCCTGGAAGACCATAATGAGATCTCCCCAGAGCTTTCTCATCTTCAGACTGAACAAGCCCAGCTTCCTCATCCTGTCTTCATAGAAGAGGCATTCCATCCCTCTGATCATCCTCATGATCTTCCTCTGGACTCTTTCCAAAAGCTCCACATCCTTCCTGAGTTAAGGGTCCTGGACCTGGACATGTTACTCCTGCTGGGCACCCCTCCATTGAAGCAGCCCAGGCTACTGTTGACCCCCTGAGTCCTTCTCAGCAGGGCTACTTTCAAGGATTTCTTCTCCCAATCTGTATACTTATCTGGGATTACCCCAACCGAAGTGCAACACTTTGCGCTTGGCTTTGTTAAACCTCATTAGGTTTACATGGTCCCACCTGTCGAGTTTATCAAGGTCCTTCTGGATGGCATCCCTTCCTTCTGCCGTATCAACTGCACTGTTCAGCTTGGTGTCATCAGCAAACTTGCTGATGATGTACTCAATCCCGTCATCTGTGTCATTGATGTTAAAGAGTACTGGTTCCAAGACGGGCCCTTGGAGGACACTGATTCCTTATCCACCAAATAGTCCACCCTTTGAACCCATTTCTCTCCAATTTAGATGTAAGGGTTTGGTGGGGGACCATGTCAAAGTCCTTGCACAAGTCCAGGTAGATGACATCAGTTGCCTTCCCTTTGTCCGTTGCTTCATCACAGAAGGCCACCAGTTTGGTCAGACATGCCCTTCCCTTGGTGAAGCCATGCTGGTTGTCTTCAATTACCCTCTTGTCCCTCATGTGCCTTAACATCTCTTCCAGGAGGATCTGCTCTGTGATCTTCCCAGGCACAGAGGTGAGGCTCACCAGCCTGTAGTTCCGCAGGTCTTCCTTTCTCCCTTTCTTGAAAATGGGAGTGATGTTTCTCTTTTTCCAGTCACCAGGGACTTCATCTGTCAGCCATGACATTTCAAACACACGGAGAGCAGCTTGGCAACCACATCAGCCAGCCCTGGGATGCAGATGCAGTATTACAGTTCCTTTTGTAAATGTAGAATAGCTTCTACATTCACAGGATTTTGATGGAGAAAAATAAACTCTTGTTGTTTCATCAATGTCACACTTTATAGCATAGAAAGATAAGCATGATGTGGTCAGTCTTCAGTACACTTGAAAACAAAGGCTTGGATCCCAAGCAATGTACCAGCTTCACAAATGCCCGTGGCCACTTAAAGGCATCTCAAGGGCTGTAACATATTACTTCTAGAAGTGCTTTCTTTAACAGAACACACACACACAAAAGCATGTGAGGCCTCAGAATGTTGTCTCTAGTGTCTCATCTTTTGCTGCAGCCAGATTTTGAGGAGCCCATATTGTCTAGAAGCATTCTTGTGAGTTGGGTTTATTTTTAAAAAATACACATCTTTAGAGACTGAAACAAAGATCTCTTTGTACTGCACTATGCTAACAAATGCTTCTGTTTCTGTGTTTTCTTGGCATTCTTTGTGGCTTTGGATACTTGAGTAGTTTGATGCAGGAATCAGGTTGCCTCTTGCCATCCTTTTCTGCTTACCTATTGTGATTTTGTTTATAGTCTGATGGATATGGACGCAGCTTGATAAAATGTGTCCAAAAATACACAGATGGGATAGGCTGACACCCCCGTGTGTAGTTCAGAGCCAATGAAAGATTGCTTCTTTCATTTACAAAATGAGAAGGATGTGGTTATGTACTGAACCAGCAGTCCTTGTTGCTCTTTGTTGCAAAGAGCCTTTTCCACATGTAAGAATGGAGACTAGAGAAGGAGGAAACAAGAAAGGGGAGACTGAGAATAGAGGGGAGAATTGAAAGGGGTAAAGGATGAAGCTGTGCAGGATGTGGTTAGTACGAACAGTTTGAACTTCATATGACAAATAGATCCAATAAAGTAGATATGGTGACAGGATAATAGCAAAGAAAAGTAGTTTCCACTGACAACAACAATAAAATTTCATTTAAAAAGTCTTTTGTAGGAGTGCCCATGGAAAACACTTCCATAGCAAAGATCCACGATACTCAGGAGCTTGTTTCTTGCACACTTGCTGAAATATTGCAGATAGCTCTTTTGAAACAAGTTGAAAACTTTGAAAGAGTTTTGGTTTTCTTTTGTTTGTAATGGAATCCAATTTGTTATTTTGCAGGTGCTGTGTTTGCTTGTATTGCCTGCTTAGAAGTTTTGACTGGCACTATTTCACTTTCAGTCTTCAATGTTATCTATGCAGCTACGGTTGCATGGTTTTCAGGCTTTAGCTTCCTCTTGTCAGCCAGCCTGTGTCTAATTCCACTGGGCGTACTGTGGTAAGTACATATATGAGGAAGGTGCTTCTGAGTGCTTTTACTGGTGGTTTCTGTTCTGGTGTGAATTGAAGCTGGATGGTTTAATGCATTCTCAAGCTTCAGTGTTTTCTAACTCACTGGATGTATTTTGTGTGTAGCCTTTTCTTCGGTTTTCATCCAATTTAGGAACTAGCTATATATAGCAAACCTATGGCAGATACTCTGAGTCTTGTCAGCAGGGAACTGCTTGGAGTATGGCAGAGCTGAGACGGGGGGATATAGCAGTGATAAGAGTTTTCCAGTGGGGGACAAGACAGAAGGCAGGGAGCCCAGGCTGTAGAGTTTCAGTTTTAGTTTGGTTCAGTGCTGCACGGTAGAGAAAGTTTCTGTTGAAACATTCTCTCCTGAGCAAATGCTAACAGATATTAATTATGAAATCACTCCATGTTGCAATCAAAACCATAGGCCGTCATCGTAATAAACTTTGGAAAGCTGTTTTTCTTCCATCATTAGTGTCTCAGATGTCCCATCCTTTGAATAACTGCTCTCTAAAGCCTTCTGATTGTCACACAACGTTACTGTTTGAGATATAAAATGTTAGTAGTTCCAGTCTGAAATCAGTCTGCCTGCTAAGTTAGTATTTTTCACAGACAGCAGAAATTATATTGCCTAACATGTCTAATAAGGGGCCATTGCTATCATTGGTTTTGTTTATTAAGATATGCCCAGGGCTTTGTGCTGCAGGAGATGGCTGTAACAGAGCTATCGTGTGTGTTTGTTACTGCTGAATCATCACGCTTTACTCAGCTAACAATATCTGCCTTATCTGTGTCTTGCAGCTGGCTTCTGTGCACAAGCTGGAATGGGGAGGACTTGGCTCTGCTTGTACCTGAAGAAGTATCCAGCATAGACAGCGTTGATAGTTGAACAGTGAAGTCACCAACTATTTGGCTTTTCTAATCTGACATGCTGTGACAAAGACTACTGTGTCATACTGACACCATAGAGATAACTCAAGAGTTGCAGGTGAAATCTAAAACTGGCCCTGCTGCACTGAGCACTGAATTGATAGCACTCTACATCCAGTCTTTTTTTTAGCACTTGAATGAACCTATCTCCTGTACTTAACTATGCAGATAGGCTAGCAGTGGACATTTCAATGCTGCTTTCAGTATGGAGAAAAAAGTAAGGTAGGCTGATTGTCTTTTGCCACTTACCCCATCTCAAATTTGAAAACATAAGCTGTGGATTATGATACATCTTGTGTCAAAGTGGGGGGACAGAGATAAGCTTATCAGCCCTGTAGCCAGAGGATGTTGGCAATTCAGCTGGAGCTAGTAGAGCTCGTGCCAGCTGTGCATGCAGCCCACTGTGTACATCTTAAAAGGTCCGTCTTAACTGTGAAGCCCACAGAACTGTCTAAAATTACTAAACAAAAAGGTACTTCTTTCAGAAAGCAACTGAACGGAAAGGAAGAGTCCTACCTGCTGTAAGACTTATCTCTGCAGTTACCAGAGATTGTTTGCGCAAGTTGAACTTATGATGTGTGGACTTTGTCTGTGACTTAGATCTTAAAATGGATTTTCACACAGAACTGTCGTACTCAGGAAATTTCCAGCCTGTAGAGTGTGAAGTTAGGCCTGTGCCTATGTTTTGCAGAGGCCATATTGCACATTTATGTTTAAATTATAAATATTTTATCATTTTTTCATATATTAGAGACTACATAAAGACACCTCTATGTTTTGTCCCATGGAAGTTTCTTGTTTTCCAGTTAAGCTGACGGCACTGAACTTACTTTATATTTCTAATGAAAAGCTGTAACAGCTTTTTTGTCAGTGGATCTTCATATATTTTTTCTATTAATTCTGAAATGAGGTGACCAAATCCAAAGTATGCATCTAAGTGTCTTACAATGAATGCAACGTAATTTATTTGCACTTGAATAACATTTCTAATCTTCAAAGCACTTTACAAATGCTGCTGGGAACTGCCCTCTGCAAGAGATATTATCCTCCCTGTTTCAGAGAAACAGAAATCAACAGGGAGAAGTGACTTGCCCTGGGCCAGGGGGCAAATCATTGAGTTTTCTAAACCTAGAAATCAGTTTTCATGTTGATTCTTCTTCTTTTTTGCTTGAGATCTATAGGCAGAAACTAGCCAGAGTATTAGCTTTTGGAATGCATAGCATAGCAAAAGTGGGAATAATAAAAAGTGGGAATAAACACCCTGTTAAAGATCACTCCAATGTGTTATTGCAGAGGAGAGTTTTATAGCCAAAATTGTCCTGACCCCTGAAAGGAGAGATAGGTTATGTGTGACTTTCTTCCCCAAAAAAGACTAGTTAGAAAAATCAAAGCATATCAGGAGACAGATCATTACTATCAAGAGTACTTCAGAGCTTCTCAGTGGCACTCTGCCCAAAAATGTGAGTACGTCATGGCGATGCTATCATGGATCCTTTTCGTTTGAAAGGCAATGTTGTTTTCATGATATGCATCTTGACCACTGAGAAGATTGAACGAAGGGTCAAATAAGGTAGAGTGGAGTTGGCACTGGCTGGGAGTTCATAGAATAACACAACCAAAAAGTGGTTGTAGTTGGAAGGGAGCTTACAGCAGCCCCAGCCTCTGCCATGGGCAGGGATGCCACTCAGGCCACCCAGGGCCCCATCCAGCCTGGCCTTGAGTGCCTGCAGGGATGGGGCACCCACAGCTCTCTGGGCAGCTGAGCTGGTGCCTCACCGCTCTGAGAGAAAAGATCTCTACTACCTGTCACTGGGGACAACAGTTACGTTTCTCCAGGAGAGGGAATGCTAATTAATATGGATGGCCATTCTGCTTCTGTCCTCATGAGCCAAAACTTACGTTGGCAATTAAAGGTCGTTAGCTTTTCCTAGCTAGTTTATACACTAGCCAGTAAATAAAACTATGTACCTCTTTTCCCCTGAGGTGCCCAAGTTGCTGCCAACTTGCAAGAGGACAAGATGAGTTTTACAGTAATCACTGGGTCCAAAACTTAGCAAGTAGTTGTAGAGACATTAAGGATACACTGATGTAAAGAGTTTCAGCACAGAGACTACACTCTCTTTATTATGCAGTTTCCTCTTTATTATGCAGTTTTCTAAGTGTTTGTGAAATTAACAGAAAACTGCCTGGAAGTGAAAAAAAGGAGGAGTTATATGCCTTCACTTCTTCAGTGCAGGTAGCAAGGCCGTTCTGCAGCTGCGCCCTGCTGGGCATGAGAAGGTGCACGTGCACTTTGGGAATGGCTTTGGTAAGGTTTGATTTTGCTGTACCAAGTATTTGCTGTATGCAAAACATTTCAGGTAGACAGAGCGCGTGGGATTGGCTAAGGTTCAGCCAAAACACATGAAGGTTTGTGTTTTTAAGTGCCTAGCATTGAAAATGTTGAGGAAACAAGGTACTAATGTGCTTTATATTCAAGTTTGTAGCAGGTGATTTATTTGTATGCAAATACAGATTATTTTAACTGAAATTAATAGTGAAATTTGGTCTGAATTCTGTGTTGTATTTGTAGTTCTTGACATGGCTTCTGGCGAAGTTCAACAGGAGAACAGGTGAAGTAACACTTATGCAAACAGAATACAGCAGCGATAAGCCATCATCTCTGCAGTCATAGCAAACAAACAGCAGTGCAGGAAGATGTGCTTTTGCTTCCCTCCTGTGCTGGGGGAGAGGAAGGGATGCTGCCCAGAGCACCGGCACCAACACGAGGTGGGGAACTGCAGAACAGAGACAGCACTGCTGTCTGCCAGAGGTCAGTGTAGGGGCTGCAGTACCACACGCACTTGAGAGCACCTTCCTCCCATGGCCCAGCCTGAGTCCCAGGTAAGCCCTAGCAGCGAGGCTGACCCAGCCAGCCACACACCTCACATGGCACGCCTCTGCTCAGGCCACGCCTGGGAGCTGCTGCTTGCAGCCTTACAAAAAGAAGCCTGGAGAGACAGGGAGAAGGGGCTGGGCCAGAAAGACCAGCCTCCACCTCAACCAATTGAGCAGTAACACTTCCTTTAAATCCCCAAAGCTCTTTGCCTCAGTTTGACTCCCATTCTGTTAACAGCATGCCACATCAATTCTTATACGTGCTTCATACATGCACCATTTGCTTTCCAGCCTGGCTGACTCCTAAAATTAGCATCCTTACGGACATGATGAACAATGCAACTTCCCTGCTCTGAATATGGATTGATCTCACCCTGCCCTGTGCCTACTGTGACACAAAGTCTAGTGAAACCCAACCTGCTTGCTCTACAGCAGCTTGCTCTTGCTTTATACATATCCACCAAGGAATTTCAATCACTTTTTATTGAATGTGTTATTGAATATGAGCAGCATTTCCTGCTAATTTAAAGCACAGCAGCTCACAGAAAGAAGAGCCACATAAAACATTGAGTAGGTCTATGCTTTCATGTTAAATTTATGAGTCCTTTCATATAACCTCACTGAGGCAACAAACACAACTGGGGGCTTAACTTCTACTTCATTAGAAAACCTCTAGTCTCTCTAACTCTTCAAGAGGCAATTTGAAATTTCTTAAGACAAAAAACAAACGACCAATGAATTATCTTGTCATCTCAGTGTTTTTAATTTGCTGCAACGTTTTGCAATAAATACGCATAAGAGCACCATGAAATTTACAGGAAGGCAGCTAGAGGCTGTGGTGCATATGGGTAAGGAGCTTACGGCAGTTTTAAGCATACTGAAAAGCCCAAGAGATGCTTGAGGTTCTGGGACTGTGAAGAGGTTTGTAGCAACATTTCTCATTTCTGCTAAAATCATCTGTAAGAGCGCACTTAGCACTTTACCTGAGAGCAATATAAATCTGCTGGATAAACACAATTCCTGCCTTAGAAGTATTGTTTCAAGCTCCCTGCAGATGACAAGAGATCAGCTGTTTTGAACCACAACCCCTTTTGTTCCATTAGTAAAAATACCAGAGGAGGTGGTCACAGACATATGGTGTCTGTCCATCATAAGCAATATAACAAAGAGTGGAAAAGCCCGCCTGGTTATTCTCTCGGTTGCCTAAAGTGCCAAACCACTCCAGCTGCCTTAAGAGGAGGGAGGAAATGCACGCAGCGGGGTTCCACTGGCAGTGCAGTAATGAAAGATCTTTAAAGTAATGGCAAGAAAAGGTAACAACGCTTTATGTTGTGGATAAGAGATCAGTGATTCACAATTAATTATATTTTGGAACACAACAGCATTTATAGCAAACTTTTATTCAATGCTTAAAAAAGTGTATGGAAGTTTTCATGAACAAAGCATTACTCAGTGGAAAACATCTTTGTTTCCCCCTTAAAAAGTTCTTCTGCAAGAACATCCATTAAATGCATTTACCTACAATAATCAGTTTTAAAATGCATGGGTACTTTTTGGATTTCTTGTACACATGTATAGCATTTCCATAACTAAGAGACTGTCCTGAGCAGTGTATGAAGAGACATTATTTAAGCTGTCTTACAGGACATTTATGTAATTGACAACAAGCACAGAACAATTTATGGACTTTAAACATTTAATGTGCCTTTTCACCAAGGAAGGCAAATGGTATCTTTATGACTGTTTAACACTGAGTGTCAATTTAGTGATCATGTATTTAGATCTGCAGTATAAAGACATACACAAAACATTTTGGAGTACATTTTGTTACAATAAACCAAGTTTGTATTCCATCATCATGTGGGGCTCTCCCATAACTTCACTTTGTGAAGGATCTGAAAAAGAAAAAGTCAAAAGGATTAGGCTTTTACCAAGCTACAAAGACCAGTAAGAACTATGAAGATGACCATATTTAATTTTTTCATTTTAATGCTTAGTGCAAAAATGACTCAATTGATTCTTGACAGTACTGCACGGTGTGCCTCTGCCCAAAGCAATAATCAGGTAACCAGTACGCCTACAGTTGAACAGTGATATGAGTGTTTTGTAAGGGGGCAGAAGGGAGCTACTCAAGTAAAACCAAGTAGTTCTACGAAAGCACAACATCCTATAACCTGACTCCAAGGCTGAATGAGATTTGTACCTAATACGACGCAAGCCTGACCACAGCTTCTCCCATGGGTCCCATACATCTTTCCAATGCAACTCTTCTTTAGTGTCTAGCACAAGAGGAGCTCATCATTCAGCTCTTCTGCTAGCTGGAACATGCTTGGGTTTCTTTCTCCAACCTACTGCCTTGTTCAACAAAAATCCTACGCCATTAACTATCCTCTGAGATTCCTCCCTTGCCCGAAGTATGGCTCATATTGGCTGCTGTACTGAAAGGCTGTCCAGGAACACATGGGAAACACAAGCTGTACCAATCACTGATAGTATGAACTTCACTTCCATACAAAAGTCAATGCCAAAAATAAAAGGTTGCAAATGCATCTTGGAAGAAAGGTCCAATACAGCTGTATTGAACTGTTTTTCTCTCATAAGTAAGGCACATTAATGACTTTGTCCTCTAGCCTTTGTTTCTAATCATAGAACTTAAAAAACATCACATCTTTGTAACCTCTGCCTTTCAAAATCTGTAAAATTAGTTCAAAAATTTCTGGGGAAACAGGCATACAATGTTAGAGCAAATCTCCTCAAGAAACCCAGCCCAAGAGCAAATACAGACTTACTTAGCATTGCATATTAAATTCCATGCAACTAGCAGCTGAACCACACCTATTCCTCTCTCCAAGGTGCTTCTTTGCCTTTTGGAACTCAATTTTTTATTTCCAGTTTGTGCCTTTAAAGGTCCTACTCTCTAGTGGCAAAGAACTACACAGTTCCTAAATTTCACCTTTAAATGTTTCTACAGTATTCAAAACTATGTATTTACCATTCAGAATATCCTCAAAACCGATGCATTCATCATTTCCCCTCAGAGTATCCAGTGCCATATTTGAGCTGTGAAGAAATGGGAGACGCTGGGCCTGTAAAAGGACAACAAGAGTTCAAGTTGTTGCAGGACTGAAATGGAGATCTTTGAATTTCTTTCTGAAGTGTGAGCCACCATCCCTGAATGTATTTGAACACCCTTTGGGTGTGGTGCTCAGAGACATGATTTAGGGGTGGGTTGTTAAGGTAGTGTGATTAGGCTGCGGTTGGACTTGATAATCTTTAAGGTCTTTTCCAACCTGAGCAATTCTATGACTGAGAATAGTGACAGGCAGAGTCACTTCTTCCTTTGAAAACAATGATGAAGTAAGAAAACCACTGGCACACATCAATATCAAAACCAACCAAACACCACCATCTTCTGCTCCTCATCACTGTTTTGAGAAGAGCAGCCTTTCACCTCATTTGTACATTTCAATGCAGTGCAGCTACTAGTTTAAAAAGAAAAAAGAAAGTTCTGTGTTTTTTTCCCCTGTTCTGTTCCCATGAAGTTGTGGAGGGTCACCTCAACAGCCTTACTGCTGCTACAACTATCAGATGTCCCAATACACAAACTATTCCCTTAAACACTTTAGAAAGGTATAATGAAACCACAAAGGAGCTTGTATATCTAACATGACACACAAAAGCCAGGAGTAAATAGTCTTCTAAATCATCATGTTTCTCACCCTCAAACGTTTGTGGAAATACAGTAGCAGGATCTTTGCCCTCACCTGCCTCATTTTCTGCATATCAGTTAGGAAGAAGATTTTTCCTCACAAGAGGCCACAGCTGAGATAAAGGGACATTTTCATACGTCCTCTCTCTTGTCTTTCATCTTCAGGACAGGAAATTTATACCAAGTTAAATGGAACTCACTGTGGTTCAGTAGCACAAGATCCACTGGAGGGGAGTAAAAAATTGCTCCCACTTACTTGAAGAAACAGCTCTTAGTAGATTGACTATCTTCAACGAGCAAAAAAAATAATTTACTTGGACCACCAAACTGTGTTCCCTAAGGGACAAAGTCAGCCATGTTCCACTTACTCTCCATCCAGGGGATAAAAGGGAAAAGGAGGCGGCCTCAGCTTCCCAATTAAAAGTTAAAACCTTTGAATTTCCTGTAGACCTTCCCCGATCTTACAAGAACAGCTGGAAAAAAAAATCTAAGCATATATCAGACTTCCTGCTTCAGGTTTTGCATTACCTCTGTATCCACTCCCATGTCAATACCTGCTTCAGAGCCCCAAGCCTCTTTTCCCTACAGCTGCAGATACTCCTTATGAACATCATAGGCCACACACAGGGAAGTATTAATTTTTGAATTAATGGGAAAGACAGAACGCTAGTCCACATAAAATTTACAGTGCTGACCACTTCAGCAAGTAGCAAATAAAACAGCAGCAGCTGAAGGCCCTTAGCACGCTGACTGCTCTATTACTAACTGCAATAATTCTTTTTAAATAGGAACAGTTTGGTGAAAGCTACTTTTGGAAACCAAGTGGTTGCATTTCAAGACAGAAGGACATCTTCTGAAACCTTACATTCCCAAAGATGCCCTAATGTGGTTTAAGCAATGGCAGTTAGATAAAAAACTCCTACCTGTTTCACTGCTCTGAGTTCCATCTGTAGCTTTAAGGGCGCGTGGAGTCCTTGAATATTTCTCAGCATGGCAAAGTTTGTTTTATCTTGATTTAACTGGAACTACAACAAACAAAAATTGGTTTTATTTTTTAGAAAAAGCAACTTTCAGGTACAGACGAGTATAGAAGAGATCTGCAATATCCTACTTACATGAATATGCTAATTAACGTGGGTATAAAACAAATCCAGTGATCACAGAATCTTAGAATGGCTTGGGTTGGAAGGGACCTCAAGGATCACGAAGCTCCAACCCTCCATTCCACGTAGGGCCACCAACTACATTTAATACTAGGCCAGGCTGCCCAGGGCCCCATCCAACCTGGCCTTGAACATCTCCAGGGACGTGGTATCATATGATACCATCAAACGTACATGGAAGAGAGTGATGCAGGGAGTAATGCATTTGTTCTATAAAACTGAAATTGAATTTTGCAGGATTTTATTATAAATCAAGCAGAGCAAGTTTCCTTTATATATATATATATATATATATATATATATATATATTTTTTTTTTTTTTTTACAATGAGGATGAGTAACTCCACCAAGTGGTGTAGTTGTGCACTACTTCACCACACTATTACAAGTGCTGAAAAGGGAAACTAAGTCTGGTTTAATGTTGGAACAGAAAGCATAAAGACGTCATGAATTTTACTTTTAGCTATTGCAGACCACTTGAAACCACTTGAAATATTTCTTTTCTCTTCATCATACATACTATGCATCACTAAAAAAAATAACAAAAAGCTCATAATTTTACAAGCTGTTCTAAAACTGATCAGTAAGACAAAGAAAATGATCTACGTAATAGAGGTGAGTTGTTTTCTTTTAATGAAAAAGAACTGGCTTGTGACTACTGAAGTGTACAAAAGACATTTCTCAATAGTTCTGAAGCTTGAGTCGCCTGGCCTCAATCCTAACTTTCCCAGTACTAACTACATGCCTGTAACGTTGACATAATACACTACTGTACATCACAAAAGGAGTACAAATGTCTTATTTTAAAACCTGTACTCAGTGGTCATAACAAAACCTTGCAGCTATAATCCACAGACCACTCTGAAACAGCCCACAAGTGATGACTAAGCTGGACAAGACTACACTTAGAACAAATAGTATGCATAACATTTCTAGATGGGATAACGTAATTTAGAGAAAAATATTTTACATATTTTTTTTTGTGACCCATAAAATGAAGATACATGGCAAATCTAAAGACAAAATAGGAAGATTAGCCTTCCAGAGGTGACAGGTACGCCGCCAACCTAACTGGAGAGGTTGCACACACAGCCTTCAGATGGCTGCCCCTCACTAAGTAAACCCTGAACTGGATGCCCACTTACATACTTAAGAGTCAAAAGTGGAAGCTTAACTGTTAAACAAAGTTGCCAGCAGTGCACAAATAAAACAGCGTGTTACTGTTGTTACACACTTTTACTTTGTTAAAAGCAAAACCCTCTTCCACCTCCCTGGCTGCTGCGCAAAGCAGTCCAAGCAACCGTAACACTAAATTAAACACCATAATAAGTTAAGAGTGAAAAAGCCTACATTTAACACAATACTTACATTTTTTTCTGACAACTCCAGTGGGTGGCTGGGCACCAACTCATTTTTCACACATGCAAAGCTAGAAATGCAAGGAAAAGAATGAATTTCAAAAGATTAATCAGGTGCTTTTTTTAAGTTACATTCCAAACCAAATCCCAGATACAAACATCAATGCACAGAGACAGATTTAACAGTTTGAATTATAAAAAAGTGCTTAATGGTGAAGCAAATAAGAGCTCTAACTACAGCATAGAATCAAAGAATGGCTTGAGTTGGAAGGGACCTCAAGGACCATGAAGCTCCAACCCCCTTGCTGCATGCAGGGCTGCCACCTTTCACATTTAATACTAGACCAGGCTGCCCAGGGCCCCATCCAAGCTGGCCTTGAACACCTCCAGGGACGGGGCATCCACAGCCTCTCTGGGCAGCCTGTGCCAGCACCTCACACAGCAGTGCCAGAAGAAAACAATGTTTAACTTCAGACATCTTTTCTCCATAAATTTTCTGTTTCAAAAAGAGAACAATGGCTTTTCTTCCTTGACTCCCTTCAGAAACAAAGAAAAAATACTAATAAATAAAAACACTGTAAGGTTAATTATGTCCCTCCTACATTGTATCTGATTTTTAGAAGTCTGCAAGTTTCATAACTAAGATATACAGCACCTTTTGGATATATTGAGATACCCTGAAATAGATAGATTAACTTTATGTATCAGCACTGAAATTACTAATTTCACACACTGCTATTGCTCACATGCATACATGTATATTCCAACTAGCATTTACTTCATAAAGACTAATACTTGCCTATCATTTTTCTAAAAAGGAACATCAGATATTACCTACTTCTTGAAGGGATGTTTAACAGAAAACTTAAGCTTGAAAGACAATGTGACTAAACGCACAGGCTTTAGGCTACAGCCTTTAAGATTCACCTGCCAAGAACCTTCTTTAAAAAGTGTGCATTTAAAACACATTTTCCTCCTATATTGGAAGTTTGACGTTAGCTATGGCACTATTAAACATTAAAAAAGCAAAGCATACCCTCTGCGCAGAAGACCATGACCTTCAAATGGTCCAGGAAGTGAAAAATCAGTAATCGGGATACTGTCCTTCAACACAGAAGAAGCTCCTCTGGACTCCTGGAACATAAAGTAAGGATTGTTATAACAGAACCAGGCCTCTTTCATACGTGCTGTTAGATAAAGTGGAAAATAGCTTCAATGCTCCTCAAATAACTCATGTACAGGTCCTAAACTTCATAGTCTCTTTAATTATAAAAAAAAAAAAATGCAGTAAATAAGAATTATTTCAGAGATTTTGATGGCCAAAGGTAGCAACAAAACACTCTGGGGATGTGGCAGAAACAGAAACTCACAATGTTAGTTCCCAGCCTGTGCTGCAAGGATGGAAGGGAAGAAAGCAGATCGTGCTCAGCTTCAGTATAGACACAATCAGTTAAGATCAAATTGATTATGCCCATGGTTTTAGGCTCCCCACGAAGAGGAGGTGTACTCCAGCACACTAATATCTTAGTTCATGGAAAGAGCAAAGGAGAAACACTAGCTTGTAGCAGTAACTACAATACCACACCTCACAGATATACTGTGTGAAGCCACCTGAACAACTGATTTAAAGCTAACCTGTCCGATTTTACTGAAGTGATCTCAGCATTATTCTCACAAGGTGCCACACCAACAGACTGATGTCTCTGGAAGGTGACAGTGATGAGCTGCTCAATGCAGGAGTTCCACCTAGCAGCAATGCAGGATTAAACAGAAAATGTGCTCACAGCTAAGATTTCCTGTATCAATATGTTGCCACGGTAACAGTCAATAACCTGGTAGTGATTAGAAAAACCTAAAATAGCTGTTATTATGTGCATGCATATGGACTTGAGGATTCTGGTGGATGAAAAACCTCAACATCAGCCAGCACTGAGAGCTTGCAGCCTGGAAGGCCAACAGTACAGGAAGGATGCAGAACTGCTGAATTGTGTTTAGAGGATGGCCATGAAGATGCTCAGAGGGCTGGGGCACGTCTCCTGTAAAAAAAGGCTGAGGAAGGCTTGTTTAGCTTAGAGAAGAGAAAGCTCCAGGGACACCTCACTGCAGCCTTACAGCACTTGAAGGAAATTAACAAGAGGGATATCAACTTTTTACAGGATTTGATAGCAATAGGAGAAGTGGGAATGGTTTTAAACCAGAAGGCAGGTTTAGGTTAGATGCTAGTAGAATATCTTTTACCCAAAGGGCAGCGAGGCACTGGCACAGCTGCCCAGAGAAGCTGTGGGTGCCCCACCCCTGGAGGTGCTCAAGGCCAGGCTGGATGGGGCCCTGGGCAGCCTGAGCTGCTGGGTGGTGTTTCCTACCCATGGTACAGGGGTGGAACTGAGCGGGCTTTGAGATCCCTTCCAATCCAAACTACTCCGTAATTCTATATACATCATCTACCAAGCATCATACTCAACAACAAGCAGACCTCCGTGAGACTGCTGTAAGCAAGCTCACACAAGAGATAAATCACCTTGAAGATGAGACAAGAGGAAAGACCGGAGCAGAAGCAACTAAAACTCAAGGAGAAAGCCACGAAGCGCTGCCGTGAAGTAACTCGGGGCCCTGCTCATGCCAGAGCACTGCCCACCCCACGCAGGGGTGACACACGGCCCCGCAACCCCCCCCGTCGCGTTCTCTGCACGAAGCTCCCTCGATCTCAGCACTCCCGTGCCTACCGGCGCCGCCGGCCGCAGAGCGGGGCTCGGAGTTGGGCCTCGCCGGACCCCCGTGACTCAGCACAGCCCCTCCGCCCGCCCAACGCCCAGCATTCTGCCAAAGGGCAGAGCCGGCGGCTCGGGAAGGACACAGACCCGTCGCTCCCCACCCCGTTTGTGAAAAGAACGGCAGTAGCGGCACCAAAACACCGACCCACCACCAACCCACTCTCACCATCCTGACTCCACGCTCTCAGCCACTTCCGCCTCCTCTCGTCACTTCCGGTGCTCAGACCCCGGGAGCGGCGGGGCGGGGCCTCGCGGGAAGGGCGCGGCCTCACGGAGGGGGTGGAGTCGGGCGGGAGGGGCGGTGGCCGCGCTGAGCGGGCGGTTGCTGTTGGCCGCCGTTGGTGGCTATCGCCGCGCTCTGTGAGGTCGCTGGCTCGCTCCCAGGCCGCAGTGGCTGCTTCCATGTGGCCAGGCAGAGCCCTGTGCCTGCGTTGGGCAAGGTCTGCCTTTCCCGGGGGCTGCTGCTCGCTGAGTCACCCCCGGCGTGCAGATGTTCCCTCACACCTGCTGGCAGCTGTGTGGTGTGGGGAGTTCGTAGACTCATAGAATGGCCTGGGTTGAAAAGGACCTCAAAGCTCATCGAGTTTCAACCCCCCTCCTAAGTGCAGGGTCGCCAGCCACTAGACCAGGCAGCCCAGAGCCACATCCAGCCTGGTCCAACCTGTTCCAACCCTGCCTCTTCCTGCCACCAAAACCTTCTGGTTCCCTGCGGGCCTCAAGTGTGTGCTGGTGGCAAACATGTCAGTGCTGGTGGCCTGAGGGAGCTCAAGGAGGGAACTTCTTGAAGTAAATGTGGCCTCAGCCCCAGTGGGTGCTCTGGGGCAGTGCCAGGTGGGCATGAGGTGTTAGGGCAGCTCCATCAGACACTTTGGAAACAGCTATTGAGAGCTTTGATGAAGGCTGTGGTGTGAGTTGGCAGCCCGACCCATCCCCACCATGCCCACTGAGCACATCCCTCAGTGCCACACCCATATGGTTCTTGGACACCTCCAGGGACAGTGACTGCATCCCCCCTCTTCCCCCAGACAACCCCTCACCACTCCTCTGGGGAAGGAATTTTTCCTAATACCCAACCTGAATACGAACGACAACAGTGTGGAAACAGGGTTAACATCACCCTATGCTTAAAGAGGTTTGAAAGCTATCCCAAGAGTTACCAAGGCTGCTGCACGGTTGCAGGTTAAATGCAGTTTTTCTCTATCTTGGGCAAAATCAGTACACTCAGTGAAAACATTCTCGACCAAAGTTCTGGCCTTTTGTGTTGCGATCGCAGGCTTAAAGCACAGACTTCAAAAGAATGGGAATGGGGAATTGGGTTTTTTAAGTCATTTTTAGGAAAATGGGCACCACAAAGGTTTCTCTGATCTTATAATGGGTACTGGGATATTGTGGTGCTGGATTCATTATTGTAGAACAGAAATGAATACAGAAAAACAAATCGAGTTCCTGTTTAACCACAGCTTACAGAAAAGCTAGGTTTGTCACTAAATGTATTTATTTATTGACTGACTTTGTTGATCAGGATATGACCGTGGAGATGAAACATTGAACTTTCAAAGTCATTCTTGCAGGATGCAGACAGGATACAGTCACTCCATGTACACTTTTGACATCACTGCGATCCAGCCTAGGCCGCATAACATAAAAGAGCGTTCATAGCAAGAAAGAGCTGCTCTTCCTTTAAAGGCCGGCCTTCACACTGGGGAAAACTTCCAGACATAAACACAAATCACACGTGTATTTTCTCATCAAATTAGCAGGCATTTTGAATTCGAGCAACACTCAACTTCTGCCACAGCCAGCTTTGTGTTTTAATCATAATCTCATAGTCAGCATCTCAAGAGTGGATGGTTTTTGTAGCATCTCATTTCTATCAGTGGGTCTGCTGCAAGTCAGTTGGAGTTCCATGAGTGACCGTCGGGCTGACTGAAACTTGGTGAGAAAAGAGGGAATGTGTGGTGAGCAATGAGTGCTCCAGCTTCTCAGGGGCCATGGGAAAGGCTGAGCTCTGTGCTGCCTCAAACCCAGGCTGACCACAGCACAGATGGCAGCTGTGTGCTGGAACTGGACTGCTGGGTGCACGTGGCTGCATTTCATGTCCATCTGTCTGTCTGAAGGCATCTTCCAGGCCAATGGTAACAGAGTGGAGAGTGGGATGCAGGGATTGAGGTTGCCCAAGAGGTCTTTCAGTTAGCATTTGTACATAGTCTAAAATTAGCATGGGAATAACCACTGCTCCTCTAAAATTACTACTTCATTAAAGTTAAGACAATGAACTTCACGTGTTGGTTTTAAGGATAGCTTGAACGTTATAATTTTAACAAGTTTTTTTTTTTTTAAAACATTGTGAATAGAGGAGATCTGAAATGTGTGAATACTTTGAATTCTTTTCTGCTTGTTTTTTTTTTACCTCAGTGTTTTTGGAATGTCAAATCTGGTCCCTTTGGTTTATCTGAGGGACTTCCCAAAGGCTTCAGGGAATGCGTAGGCCGTGAGTTCCTCATTATGAGGAAAGTACCTACCGTTTTAGGAAACTGTACTTTGCTCCAAATGCTCTTTCAGCTGTTAAATTGACATTAGCAAACATAAAAGGTGGTGAGACACTGGAACAGGTTGCCCAGCGAGGCTGTGGATGCCCCCTCCCTGGAGGCATTCAAGGCCAGGCTGGATGGGGCTGTGAGCAACATGGTGTAGAGGGAGGTGTCCCTGCCTGTAGCAGGGGGTTGGAACGAGATGGTTGTAAAGGTCCCTGCCAGCCCAAACCGGTCTATGATTCTATGATTATATGCTAAAAGCTCATTAAACAAGCTCTCTTGCCTGAGAGCTGCACTGCCACCTTAAAGCAGTTTTTGAGCTAATACATCCTGCCCCTCTGTACATCTAATGGCACTTCTTTCCTCTCCCATTCCCAGATCTTTTTATTTGTTTGTTTGCTTGTTTGAAGAGATGGAAAAGCTAGAAATACCCTTTTTTTAGCACCACGAATTTTACTTAATACCACCAAAAGGAGCGTGTTGTGCAAGGAAACATGCCTCTTATATATATAGCTTCTGATATGGATGCGGCTTTGTCTCTGTTCAGAAATACAACTCTTTAGACGTGTCAATGAGCAATCTGAGTACGTGAACCTCTACCAAAAGAATACCTTTATCCTGTGGGGCTGGGAAACTCTTTCGCTGGTTTCTGTCAACAGCCAGTTATAACCTGTTAAAGTGAAAGTACTTTTTATTTGTTTTTAATCGAATCAAATAAACACACTTGCTTTGATCTTTAAGAAGCCCATTCTTGTTAACTCGCTTTATACTTTCATGTTTCGACATTCATTGTAAATCTAATTACTTTAAAACGTTATTTTGTTTTACATCATTAAACCTTCTCTGAATGAAGATAAACAGGGGCATGTTTTGTTAGAGATTAAAAATAAATTTCACACGAAACTGCAAAACGTAGCAAAGATAATAACGCGTAGGCGTCAGAGTGTTCCAAAACAAGGCTCTCCAGGGGCTCTTCTGAACGCACGGCTACGTTAGAGCCGTGTTCTGAAAGGGCTCAGGAAACCCCTGACTCCAACCCACCCTTTCCTGAAGCTGGTGAAAGTATTTAAAAAAAAAATAATATGTCGCTGTTGCGGGGAAATAAAAAGAAACAAAGAATCTCTCATATTGCCAAAGCAGATGATTTTTTCCTGTTTGTTTACCAGCAAACTCCGCGGCGGGCAGGGTTTGCTTGAGTTAAAGGTTGTTCACCTCCATCATGCAAATGCAGGAAGCGGTCCCCTGGATGACAAACATTCGTTGTTACCTGGCAATGGAAAGGAAATTAACGTGTTATAGGATCTAGTGGGGAAAAATGGTACCAGCAGTCATAGAATCATAGAATGGCCTGGGTTGAAAAGGACCACAATGATCACCCAGTTTCAACCCCCCTGCTATGTGCAGGGTTGCCAACCACCAGACCAGGCAGCCCAGAGCGATCCCTTGCTTCATTATTTGATCTGTAAGTCAGAATTGATTTTAAAAGAAAACATAATGTATCTTTGGAAGGCATTTAGTCCCTGTTTTGGTAGATCGGGTAAGGTCCGCCTGTTGTTTTTTTTTAATCCAGGGTGGGTATTTGGAAAGTGATCCTCGTCGTCTTGCAGTGCCGACTTGTTCTGAAGCTTGTCAGTGCTCTTCTAAGAAGTCTTCCTACTTCATTTGCAGCCACCGCTTGCTGAGACCGAGCAGCCCCTGCTGCCTCCTTCCCGTGCTCGTGGTGCGCAGCCCGCGGCCAGCAGGGGCTGCTCAGGAGCCGCCCGTCGCCCCGCTCCTTGCTCGGCCTGCCCCTGCCCCTGCCCGGCCGGGCAGCGCTGGCCGCTGCGGGCAGATGGTAAGTCGTTTTTCCCTTCGCTTGCAATGCTGCGAGTATGACGAAAATAACAAGGTCAAAAGTTAAAAAGCAACGTGGATGTAGCAGCTGAAGCAGTGCAGACGGTACCTGGGGAGATGCAGGTCGACGTGTTTTGCTATGGATTTCCATCAAGCTCCACCATCTCCGTGAAGCAGTATTAGTTTTAAATTAACCCTCCAGCCTCAGTGCAGTTCTGCTGAAACTCCCCATTGTTCATGCCGTCAGGACTTCACTACTCCGTAAACCCTCTCTGGCACCATCTCATGAGAACCCACAGAAAGATGTGTTTCTCTCCCCCCTGAGCCTGAATTTGCCTGCCAGAAACATAACCACCCTGTGCATATAGGTGAGGAAAAGAGCACGTTTCCTGCGAGAGTGTCTTCCTAAGGGAAACCTTGAACATAATTAATAGTAGTTGCAGCTGAAAGAATTGAATGGAACATTACTTCCCATTCCTGCTACTGTGCAGGAAAAAAAATCCCCTAAGAGTTTGCTGAAGTGCAGCAAGAGGGGCGGCTGAGACTGCCCTGAGTCATAACCATGTCCAGTAGGCACCGAGACAATAAGAAGTCACCCCACTTTCCTCTCACAGCTGAAGACAATACATACGCCAGCAATCACCAAGCTGAAAAGTTGGCATTTTACACACAGAGCAGACATTTCCAGCAAAAGCATATATCTCTCTAAAAATAGTATTTCTTCTCTCCGTAGGAAACTGTCAGCTGAAACTCTTCTCCATGGTCTTCTCCTGTCCTTTTAAAAACAAAACAGAAGGGAGGCAAAGCATCCGATCCAACCACGGTGTTCTTCTTAAGAATGCTGTCATCTGTCACATAGGTCGAATGGTAATGGCTGGCTTAGAAATAGTTAAGGCTCAAGTCTTCCGTGCTAATTATGTGTTGAGCATCTCAGGATGTGAGCCAACCTGCTTAGTTTTAGCCAGCAAAAAAGCAGAAGTGTGTCTAGAGCCAATTTGGGCCAAGCTTAGGGCTGAATTTGATGACTCACTTCTGATAGAAAACTGCAGCTTGTTCACATGTACATCAACAGAAGCAGCAGCTTACAGTAAGCAGCTTGTCTGTGGACCCTGGCACTTGTAGAGAGCTTTCTCAAATTTCCAAGGGCTGCAGTGGCCCCACGGATTCATCAAGTCAAGATGAGAGCAAAACAGAACCACTGTTTTTATAACAGAGGATTTATTACGGAGCTTCTTCAAGGAGAGCTTTTATTAAATTCAAAGCTATTTCATTTTAAATGCGATGGTAGTTAACAAATTGTTTCTATGGAGGAAATGATGTATACAGAATTCTGTTTTTGTTCAGTTTTCTGGAAAATACGGTTATACATTTTCCATTTGGATGTGGTGCTCAGGGACATGACATAGAGGAGGGTTGTTAGAGTTAGGGTGGTATGGTTGGGTTGTGGTTGGACTCAATGATCTTTAAGGTCTTTTCCAACCTGAGCAATTCTATGAATCCATGGTGATTTTATTCATACTTCCTTACTGTGGGTCCACACGATGCAGTTGGGAACTGATACAAATGTGCTTACACAAAAGTTATTTCAGCACATCATCACAGTTTTGTAGAGGATTGTTGCTGTGTTGTGTTTTGTTGTTGTCTTTTTTAACACTCTGAACTAAAAGTAAAGTAAAAGGAAATAAGACAGTACAGGCAAAGTTCCTATTTTCAGTTCTAGAAGGCATTTGGAACTCTGTTTTTGTAAAGGAGGTTACGATTTGGGCTCATAGGAAACTCAGTAAAAACAAAACCCCAAACAAATATTTAAAAGAATTAGATTTAAGCTGGAACAAAGAAGATGCAAATGGACTGAGAAAACTTGTGTGGTTTCTCCCTCAGAAGGACTTTTTTAGAGTTTTAAAAGATTACCGGAAAAACAAACCCCGAGTCGTTTATTCAAAGGAGCAAACAGTCCTGAAAGGGTTTGGGAAATGTATACAGTGGATATTTCATGAGAGACTGTCATATCCTCCTCTGAGAGTAAATCTGTGTGGATACCTTTGTGGTGGAGGATCTGAGTGGGCAGATCAAAGTAATATATGGGCTCAAGGGAGATGCAGAGGGGGAAGGGAGGTTGACATAGGATTGCATTTGGATTCAAGGGCTCTTCTTGGCTCATTGAGTCCTGTCCACTGCTGTTCCAAAAGGCCACGTTATATAATTATTTCCTCACATCTTAATAAACTTGCATATTTAGTTAACTCGATCCTGTTCCTCTTCATTCCTCCTTTACCGTTCTTGTTCTGGGAAGCTGTGCTGGAACTTCATTGCTCTGATCACAAAAACTTCTTCTCAGGCAGAAATCCTCTACAGCCAGCATATACCTCTCTGTTCTTGTGGCTACACTGGCTCTTAGCTTGCGGGATTCTTTCTCCGTGAAGAGGACATGAAATCTCCAGGCTGATAATCCCAGTAACCCTTCCCAAAACGTGTTCCAATTTTCTATATATTGAATGTGAGTGATCAGAATTTTGCACAGTTTTCTTTTATGAAGTCACATCAAGGTCTGCACAGGTGCATTAATGCAGCTTTCCTCATATGATATAGGACCACATTTTCTGTTTTCCATATTTGCATCACTAACGCTTCTTAGGCCAGTCTCAATCTTTCTCTTCACCTGAGCTCTTTAACTGGCAAGCTCCCATTTTGCTGTGGAGATTCTTGTTCTTAACTTTCCATCAATTACCTTGTTCCATTCTGCTGCATTTCCATTGGTCTCATGTAATCTTTGTGTGATTTCTCTAATGTTTCTCTGGTTTGTTACTTTCTGAATTTCTAGGCTACCATTAACTTAAATTAGTAGGTTTCTACTTTCTGTGGAGCCATTGGTCATGGAATATAAGATGCTCTTACATACAGAGAGTCCTAAAACCAGACCCTGAGGAACTCCAATGAATCCTGATCCATCCCACTTCAAGGCAATCCAAACTGTTGACTGTTCTTATCTAGAATACTCTTACCTCCTCATTCGTAAGTATCAGTCCTAGGTGTGCTAGTACTCAATAATTAGAGCCAATTTGTACAGTTAATTGCAAGATTCGCAATTCCTGTCCTTGTTCTTTGAGTACTTGAGGATGATCACCTAGATTATTAAATTTTGCCCATTCAGCTTTTAATTTCTTTCTGCCATCTTGGAAATAGACGTTTCCAGTTGTACAGATTTCCTCAGATTTACCAGTCTGTCTCGCTACCACGTTCTACCCTCTCATTCTGCTTTAGAGCTGAGGCAGAATGCTCATATATGGGGCCATGACCTAGACAGAAATTGAATCTACAGCAGATCTCATGAACAATATCTACATTAAAACCATGATTGTTTTTTTTTCCCAAATCTTACTTTCCTTCTAATTTCCCACTAAAGCTATTGTAGTAAAATGCCGCAGGTTTTGGCTTCTGTTTGAGAATTTCATGCTGACCATAAAGAAAAAATGAAAAAAATAAATCCTTTGATAAAGAGAGGAAGGAAGAGTGTCTGGAGCCTTCTCCTCTGGGATTCTTCTGTCTAAAGAGCTTAAATAAGAACTGTGCCCTGAAAGGTGTGCAGTACTGTAGCTTCCCGGAGCACAAGACTTACACAAGAATTTTCTTTTTAAAGGCATGAGATGACGTGGATCTGCTCGGTGTCCATGAGAAGTGTCTTCATTATATTCTGAGAAGCAGCACTGAGATTGGATGGCAAGACGTTTCGGCTCCTCTTTCCCCTCAGTTCAGGAGAGATTTCTGAGTATGCCCACGTTCTTTCTCATTTCACACCCATTGTTGTGAATGCAAGACTAGAGCCCAGGCCTCACGTGCAGATGCCATACAGAGATTCTACCTCTGCTGTTCCAGTATTAGCCATGAGATTCTTAAACCAAAATATATCCAGTATGTCTCCAAAACTTCACGTATCAGCATTTGCCTGCTCTTTAAATAAAGGATTACAGATGTCACATTTATTATTGCATTTTACTTCACCTACATTTGGCTGTGCCTGCTGAATGCTTCATTCCTTCCCTGAAGCAGTCCTCAGACCCAGTCCCAAACACGTCCTCTTGCACTTTCCCATGATGATTTTTGAAGACAGACTGAAAATTGCACAGTGCCTTTGAGATGCACACCCAAACATCCCCTAATTGGAGATCACTGGTTCGTTTTGTTAATAATTTCAGATAGCATTTTACTACTCTGAAAATGAGAAGCTAATACATTTAGCTAATATTCTGTCTTAATGCCACATTTCCACACACTTTTTCTGGCGGTGTTTCTTAAAGACTCATGAAGTTATCAATCCTTAGTTTCAAACCTAATGTGCTGCGAACTTACGCTTTCTTTAGTCTAATGACATATATATTATGGAAAAATCTGCTGTTAGTTGGCATCTTCTTCTGCTCCACGTTCAGCTGCAACTCACCCATATTGTGGGGACTGATAACCTACAGAGTTAACTGCAGTTTGCTATTGCTGCCGTTTCCAGAAAAGTTGCCCCAGATTCCAGAAGCAGAAGAGAATTCCTCTGAATGAAGATTACAAAGATAAGGAGAATGAAATTACATGTTTGTCTTTCATTCTTAGATACACTTATCTATCGCTAACTGTCTGGCATACATGAACATAATAAGAGGTGAATGTTAGGTGATAAGGAGGAGAAGAGTGGGTTTCAGGATTATTTCTCTGTTCAAAGGACTTTGTGTCTGTCTCACCCCTACTCTCTAGCACTCCCCCCACCTCTCCTAGCATTTTGAAACCGCAAGCTGTGAAATTACTGTAGATAAAACATCACAACACTGTTGTTCATAGTACTTCTAAAGTATTCTCTTCATTTGGAAGATGATGGAGAAAGAAATTCAGCTGAGTAAGTTTACTGAGAAGTTAAAAGCCACAGCAGGAATCACAGAAGAGAATGTCAGATTCTGACACTGCAAAATATGTTATTAAAATTTTGGAAAACATTTCCTGTTTTCCATCCAAATGATGTGAATGTAGCAGTGCCAGCTTTCCCTCAGAACTCTGGAGTCCAAGGAGTCAGTGGATGAGCACAGACTCATGGCATCTCATTGGGAAATCCCCCCTCATTCTCAGGGACATCTCCTGGTCTCTTACTTTTTTTTTTCCTTTTTCTGAATGCAGAGCCTTTTGCTTCCTTATTCAGCCTTGTCTGTCCTCCTACCAGTAGCAAAATCCATATTACAGGTGTGTTTTACAAGACTTTTATCAGGCAGGAGAGAAGAAGAAGAGGAAAACAATAAATACATAAAATAAAGCATTTTATTCTTGACATCTAGGTGAAGATTGGACAAAGACTCATTTATAACAGGCTATGAGCCTTAATTACAAAGTTTATAGGTAGGTGATGTTTAGTCCTCACACTGCAGCCTCTTCCTTCCTCACTAGGTCACCGTTCCTTGGAGCTCACAATGTGCTTGTGCTTTCCTAAAAAAATCAGTGCATCTTCCTCTGCAGGAAGTGCCTTGCTCTTTTATAGCAAAGCCAATCTTTGTCCTTCTTAAAAGCCATATATCCTCTGCTGTCTAGGGACAACATCCCTGGACTCATCTGTCTAGACGTACAAGAGCCTGTCATCCCTCTTCCTATGCTGCAAAATGGACATTCCCTTAAAAATGCCTGTAGAGCAAACTTGTGTCCAAGCAGTGCGATTCAGAACTGAAATCACAGCGAAGGGTGTTTGTCCTTATGCTGTCACACAGCTTTCTTCGTAAATACACGTGCAATGTGAGCTTTGATTTTTTACATGTAAGCCTGAATGTGTCACTTCTCGTTTGTTCTTTCCCATGCTGTAAAACAAAACAAAAGAAAACGCACCATAGTATCTTCTGAGTAAGCTGGACCCTAACGTTGCAAAAATAAAGGATGGCCTATTAATTCCCTGTTGGCTATTTGTGGTCCACTGGTAGGGAATGTGGGGTGTCCTATAAATGTTATTTGATAAAAGCTGAGGCGAGGCACCCTGCGGGTTTTAAGGCTCACGCTGAGACAAACTGCTGGTAGGATATGCAAGACAGCAGATTTGTTTATTCTTATTTCTCCGCTCACATCCCCAAGCACACATGGCTGCTGTTTTTGTTTTGACTAATTTTGACTTTTTTTTTTTTAAATGTGAGAAAAGTGGTTAAAATGATGTAATCCCCGTCTGAAGTTCGGACGCGTGTGAAAGAGTGGAAATGCTGACAGCTCTGGCTCAGGCTGTCCTGCAGGCTGAGCGCTGCCCGGCCCTCAGCCCCCTTCGCTTCATTGTTCTTGGATGCGGCGAGGAGGAAACCAGGCAGAGGCATAAGGAAGCGCGCACGCTTCAAACGTGCAGCTCCAGTGGATTCTGCTGGATACCCCATGGGGAATTGCCCACGACCTTGTATCAGCACAGAGCGCGATGTGTTTGCTCTTCTGATTTGCTTGGATCTACCGTATGACTTCCCCAGGACCCAATCAGTGGTGATTTTAATGGTTTTTAACTGCGTCCAGTCATTAAGGTCATCCAACCGTGACAAAGGATTTTGATCATGTTTTTTTCTGCTGGATTTTACTTGTCCTTATATGCACAGATTTTACTGCTTTTTGAAGCTGTCGGTCATTTCTTTCTCATTCAAGTTTTCTCTCTTACACACACACGCAATTTTTCTCATAGCCATTAGTTATTCGTGTTAGTGTAAAGTATGCAGGCAATGTGATATTGGACAAAGGTTGCACTGTGCTGGGTGGTGTACAGAGAGAATGAAAGGAACATTTCCACTGTAACTTGTTTACAATCTGAGCATAAGAAAAAGCTCAAGAGGCGAGGTTTGTTTACCAGCCCTACAGTCTTTCTCACAGTTGAGTAAGTGACATGGACTTAAAATGCCCTAGGCATGGACGAGATACAGAGATGCTTAAAGAATCTAAGTAATGCTGCAGTAGAGCATGTGTACATCCTCTTTATGCTAATTAGATTGTCAGCCTAATAGGAATTGTAATTCTGGGAAGAATGTCAAAGTGGGACACATCAGGATAACTCAGCTGGGACTTTCTAGAAATATAGTTAGGAAAACAGACTTGGCAGCAGGCAACAAGTTGGCAAACTCAGTTTGCTTTTGAGAGGACTCAGTACCTACATCTCAGTGAAGAGGCTGAAGAAGATGGATTTTTTTGTTTATTGAACTCAGACTTGTGGCAGAGGTTCATTTTCGCTTCTGTGTTCTTTCACTTACTGTCCCACACCCCATGAGGCAATGGTCAAGTTAGGGTGGATGGAAAGCACAGGCAGACAGACTATTGGTTTTAATAAAGGGTGCAGTCTCTAGTAGGTGTATGGAAGAAGCTTTGTCTCATCCAGTGGTTATCTTGGCATTCCAGTAGTTCAGTGTACATTGCAGAGGGATTTATACAGTGCAAGGGATTTGCACAGCATAAAGGACCAGCAGAGGTCTCTTCAGCGTGTGTAGCAGTCAATGGATTTGTCTCAGGACAATTCCAAAGGTATTTTTCCCCAGCATTATTCAGATTTAGCTCAATTTAATTTGAACCATTTGTTTTTCGTCCAGAAGTTTATTTCTTGGAATTCACTGGGGGACGTTTTGTGATGGTAATAACTATTGTTTTGTGTTGTTGTTGTTGTTGTTGTTGTTTTTAATACAGAGACTCTCATGTGTTTTTGTAATGTAGTACATCCGTCCCACTTCCGATTCCATTCTGATTAATGCTGCATCTGAATGCCTCTGGCATGAGGCAGAAGCTTTACATCACAACTTCCTGGGTGAGATCTTTCCAACCAAACCCAGATGTGTACGTGGTAGATGTCTATCCTGGAGCTAAACCTTGCTGTACTGTTAATGACACTCGTCTTATAGTGAGGTGTGTGACTCAAAACTTAAGGAAACGTATTCCATCCTTTGCTCTGCTGGATTCTGCTTTTGAACTTAATTTTAGTATTATCTGTGGGGCTCACAAAATATCTACGTATTAATGGATTTATGCTGTAAGTTAATAAGTCAGCGGCTGATTTACAGTGAGATTAAGTTATTTAGCACAGAAGAGCTTATATTAAATCCTGGAAATGAAAAACAACCTCCTTGTTTTCAACCTGGCAGACTACACAGAACGTCTTTCCCTTCTTCTCAAATTTTTGAAGCTATATATAGGAACCTTATCTTTGTATGTAGTGCAGCTGTATTTACTTCTTACTGAAATAATTCAAACACAAGCTTAAATACCACTGCAACTTAACTGGATTTCACTGTGTGGCTTAGGTGCTTCCCTGTATTGTCCTCCTGTCACAATCTTGTAAATTACACAATAATTTGGGTTGTAAAGGGTCTTAGGACATTATCAGGTCTGAAACCCTTCCCCCATCACCTTTGAAATTCCACGGTGTTGCTCAGGGCCTTGAATATCTCTGAAGATGAGGAGTCCATAGGAACCTGTTCTGCCTGAGTGCCTTACCAAGAAGATTTTTTTCCTTATATCTAACAAGATCTTCCCTGGCTGCTACTTGCCTCTGCAAGAAGAATCTGTTGTCTATAAGCACCTGTTAATTACAGTTACATAATTATAGTGATAGAAAGCAATCAGATCCATCCTTAGCCTTCTGTTTTGCAAGTTGAAAGAGTGCAGTTCTCTCACCCTCTCTTCCTCTGTCACATAGCCCACTCCCTTACAAATGTTAGTGGCTCTTCTGCTGGTCTTGCTGTAGTTTGTTTTTGTCTTTGGACTGAAGAACCTCCATATGGACACGGTAGTTCAGATTGGGGGAAAATTCCTTTGCTCAATCTATAGGCCATGCTCCTACTAATGCAGCACATGGCTATCATTTGCTGCTGCAGGGGAATACTGCTGCAGAGCAGTCAATGCAGCAAAGTGGACAAATAGCATGAGCACTGTGCGGATCCTGCTTTTATTCATAACCATGTGAGATCACTTCTGTTTGTTGCGCAAGAGCTGTTTCCCTGCCATGAATGAGAAGTCCAGAATAAGAAAATTCCCCAAATGCAGCATGTGATACCTACCTTTGGATTTAGCTTCCCAAATCTGTTTGGCTTCAAAACTATATTAGATTATTTATTCCATTATGTCAGTGCTATGTGATGCGTTATTTTAACATGTGTTTCCTAGGAGTCCTAGCTGAAGAATGGATTGCTCCTAGTGCAAATCTGTCTTGCCCTTGTAAGGCAATAGCACCCTTGACAGATGCTGAATGCTTTGGGAAAAGGTTATGCTTGGTGAAATTTTGGCAAATTCCAGTACTCCAGAAAAAAACATACTTTTTGTCATACTTCTGGTGTTTCACACCAGGAGAAGACGTGTTTTCATACATAGTTTCTATTTTGAGCAATACAGCTTAAATTTTTCAGATTGAAGGTGCTTAGTAAAAGACCAAATCATGAAACCCATCAGAAACTTTGCTGTTTGTCTCTTCTTGGTCTTTTTATAGGTGCTGGGTGTTTGCTTCATCCTCTCTGAAACATAAAGCTAGGGAAATATAAAGAGAAAAGGGAATGAGGTTGCTCAAACAGAATCAGTCACACAAGATGCACAAGCTGGGGTGACAGAAGTGCTACTGTACTTTAATACGTTTCTGCCACTCGGTGTTGTTTCAACCTCTCACTACGGTTTTCGTCACTTATGTACGTATCCTTCTTTCTCGTATTACCTGACAGACATCAAATGCTCTTTTAGATGTTTCGTGTCTGACTTTTTTAAAACACGTGTCCATTTATTGGTGACTGATGGGTTTAGTTATTGTTCATAGCCTTTTGTGGACCCTGACTGACATTTCCTATTATTTAAACAGCTAATTAACCCTATTTTATTAGGTGTAAATGCTTTTCCACTCTCTGTCTTGCAAACACTAATCGCTAAACTTCAGTAGCATGTGGGAATTTACTGCCTGATAATTGTGCCCCAGGGCATAGTGATTTCTAAAGTGAAATAACATATATGTTTATTTATATATATGTACTTACTGCTGCAATGCCTGTGTTGTAGCATATGTCTCGTTTGCAATGTCACACTCAGAGCTCAGCCATGTAAAATTATACTGATTTTTTCAAACAAAGTGGAGTTTTGAATGTTAATGCTGATAAGAAATACAAAGATATCTGGTTGCTGTGCTTCAGTCCATAAGTAGTTGCCTTAAAATGGCTTTACTTGTTGTTGATCTAACTGTCCTAATGACAGCGTAAGTGCCAGATTGTGGGGATGTTGCATGATGTCACTCTTTATACACAATCATTTTAAAGCTTCTTACATTCTGCTGCTTCTATAATGGCTTTCTTGGTGTTATATCATATCCTTTCAACAGAACACATCTTAATGTGTGACTCAGTGATAACACACTGAGTTTTCGCTTCAGGTTTCACTGCATTTGCCTTATATGTCACAAATACTGGATATTTTGTGGGATCTTATTCAGCCACCCACTCTTCCTTGTACTGTCCTTTTCTCAGAAACAAGAGATTAGCCAAGATTCCTTTTACTTGTGTTTAAATGTATTGCTAAATGTGACAGCAAAGTCATGCAGGGTTTCATTATCAGTTGAGGGGCAATTTAATTTCTATTCTCTTTATTTTCTAAGCTAATGAGCATCGTTGTAAGATGTACCAGGTGTAAAACTGCAAAGGGACTGGAAGAATGATACCATACTCCAAACACTGAATGTTTTGGTCAGGGACTTCCGATGTCAGTTTCTACAGAATAAAATTAATGCATTGCTTACACATTTTGGAATCCCAGTGTGATTCCCTTAAAACTCCTAAGGAAATGACTCCATAACTGTGAGTGATTAGATACAATATAGAGAGTGTGTGTGTGATTGAAAGGGGAAGCAGTGTCCTTGATTGCACAGTTTTATTCTTTTTGGACCTCATTCCCAAGCATCTAAAAATATGCCGCGCTAATCCCTTTTATTCTGAGGCTATATCCTACCTCTTACTTCAGCTGCCACTTCCTTTTGGCTTACCTTCTTGGGAGTCCTGACCCTGCGAGATATACTTTGTAAAACTGCTTCAGCCATCGACGTCTGAAACCAGACAACCAAGTGGGCAACCGTGTCCTGTTATTCCAAAGGATGCAGAACATTTGTACCTCCCATTAACTTAATTTAACAATGTCAATTCTTAGCACCTTTCGAACTAAGGAAGTGTGTTTTCAAACTAAGACAAGAACTGCAGTATGAACTTTTCAGCCTGTGTCACTCTTAGAAGTCTTTGTCACAAGACAGGAGTGTGCAAGCAGAAAAATTCATATAGAATTCTGTATTAATACTTCAGATCAGGCTACTAAGTAGGTTGTATCTTTGCTTTCTGTTTGGAAAATAAACATTTCCATGGTAAGCTAGTGTTACTACCTACATTTCACATGGACGTGGAGCTCTTGGAATGGGTCCAGCAGAGGGCCACTAAGATGATCAAAGGGCTGGAGCACCTCTCCTATGAAGAAAGGTTGAGGGAACTGGGATTGTTTAGCTTGGAGAAGAGATGGCTCTGGGGAGATCTCATTGTGGCCTTCCAATACTTGGAGGGAGTGTATAAACAGGAGGGGGAAAGACTGTTTACAAGGGGGAATAGTGATAGGACAAGGGGGAATGGTTTTAAACTGAGACAGGGGAGGTTTAGGTTAGACATTAGGAGGAAGTTTTTCACACAGAGGGTGATGACGCACTGGAACAGGTTGCCCAAGGAGATTGTGGATGCCCCATCCCTGGATCCCCATCCCTTGTGGATGCCCCAAGGCCAGGCTGCATGCGGCTCTGGACAGCCTGGTCTCGTGGTTGGCAACCCTGCACATAGCAGGGGGGTTGAAACTAATGATGATTGTGGTCCTTTTCAACCCAGGCCATTCTATCATTCTACGATTCACACTGCTGCCCCAGTAGGTTTCACATGGATGGGTTTCAATGAGTAAAGGAAAGCAAAGAGAGTCTCACTAAAGGTCTTCCAAAGTGTTTGTTGAGGTGTCGCACCATTTTGCATGTATTACAGAGCACACAGATAGGCAAAAGTGAAATAGTAAGGTAGACCTTGTATCGTAAATACATTATCTGGAGGAAGGGGAGTAGAGAACAAAGCCACACAGAATAATACATAATAATAGTCACGATGGCAACAAAAATGTTAAGCAGGAGATGCTGTGACTTCTTGAGAATATTTTTCCCATCTTCCCCTCCCAAACATGCATTTTACACGTAATTTTTTATGCTATCCCTTTAGATCAGCAATACAGGACAAAAGACAAAAGGGCTTCAGAAGGGTTAGAAGAATGTCAGGCTTTTGCAACCATGTTACGGGAGAGAATATTGCATCTCGCCTGTGATGTGGCATCAGTGCGTACTGTGTACCAGACAGCGCTCACTGGGGAAACAAAACCCTCTGCATTCACCTGATAAAGCCGTGCACTCCATTTCCAGTCTAATTGTATTTTGGTTTGATTTGTCTGATTTTCTTGTCTGAAAGTCTAAGATGAAGAAGGTACTGCTTTTGCTAGCAGGAATGGGAAGGGCAGTTCTACAGTAACTGTGTGGGCTGGGCTGGAGGAGTTTCTACTCTTCTGCTCAAGTTTCTTCCTCATTAGCTCAACATTTCCTGACACCAGAGTCTCTGTGTTTTACAGTCAGGGACTGGCCTTCCTCATATTGCAGTTTTGCCTCCTGACATTACTGTCATCTCTGTCTTCCTTGCTGCTGCTCCTCAAGAAGTTATGAAGAAACTACAGCATTTACAGGCTGTCAGAGATGATTTTGTTGTGTAATTTTGTAGGCAGCTTACATGGCAGTCTTCACAAGTCTTGAATTTCAGAACTTGGTACTTTCTGAAAATCAGTTTCCAGCACCACCAGTTACTCTCCTGTGGAAATTCTGGTTCTAATGGATACACCAATTCCCTCACCACATTAACACTGTTTGGCAAGGTATCACTTTTCTCTCTATTCTCATAATATCCAATCTGAGGTTTGGATTTGTGATCTTATATTTCTCGAGGTTCAAGTATGATTACGATACTGAGCATAATCTCTGCATTAGTGATGTTTTTTCTCTCTTGCGAGAGGCAAATCACATGTTGATTTGAGTTCAGCATTCTTCCTGTCTTTACTTTTGAAGTATACAGAACATTACAATGACGTCGTTCCCCAGAAGGTGTTTTCAGATCTATTTCTCTAACATTTCTTGTGTCCGATGGCAAGTTTTAGGGTGTTCATTTCTTTCTTGAATGAGCATTTGACATAGAACACCTCGATCATCAGCAAGACCCTGAAGCATCCCGAAGCCCATCATTTAATGACTGTTTCCTTCTCTATAAAGGCACTTCTCTATAAAGGCAGCTGAAAATCCATAGACTGAAATTCATAGACTTGAAGGAAAATCCACTTGTGATCCATTGCTTTAATAAATATTTAATTGATTAGGGATTAAAAGAGGATGAGAGGGAGATAACATAAATGAGAGGAGAGGAGAGGAGAGGAGAGGAGAGGAGAGGAGAGGAGAGGAGAGGAGAGGAGAGGAGAGGAGAGGAGAGGAGAGGAGAGGAGAGGAGAGGAGAGGAGAGGAGAGGAGAGGAGAGGAGAGGAGAGAAAATGCACACCTAATATGAACATTGGAGTATTTTTCTGTTGATTTTTATGGAACTGTTTTTCACATCTTTCCTGTTTCTAGAGCATTAGTTTCTCTTGTGTTCTGTGAATCTGATGTTAGCCTTATCTTTCCCCATGATTAGTTAATGACTACTTCCATTTCCATAGCAATCATGTTACTATTGTTTTTCTGCCTTTGTGTCCAAGGCTACTGCTGTCTGTCAACATACTTCATGTTTTCTTTTTTAATTAGTAGCTGAAAACACCAGGCAGAAAAGCTTAAAATGATGTGTTGCTATGTTCAGGAACAGTGGCTGTGTCATAACTTTAAGGAAGTACTTTGTGAAGCTATTCAAAAATTTTTTAAGTTTTAATGATTTAAACCATTAACATTTAAAAGGGTGAAGTGATTTACGACCTGGACACTTTTCTCCTGTAATTGTAGCAATTTGAAAGAGAGACTGAGGAAAAGATAAATGTGTACTTATAATGCTTTAGCCAGATGGTATGGGCTCTATATTTTGTTCTATGACAGGCATTCTGTATGACATTGTTATTTTACTTTCTTGTTCTCTGATTTCCATTAAAAAAAAGAAAAGACAAAAAAATGAAAAATAAAAATAAAAAGGGAAGATGTCCAGTCGCCCACTTTCAGCTGACATGAAGAGATTTCACCCTACAATAAGCATTTATAGTTTGTAGGTGGATAGAACTTAGGTCTAGATAACTAAGAGCAGTGTCAAAGAAGGAAGATCTTTTATGTAAAGAAGCAGATAAAAGTCTCCATGAAATAAAAGAAAACCAAAGCACTGGAAAAATATAAAAAAGAGAATATGAAGAAATAAGTTGAAAATGTAATGAAAGAAGTTATGGTCACTTGTGAAAGAGAGAAAAGTGAAATGCTCTGTCAGATCAACTGTCTCCTGGCTTGCAAATTCACACCAAACAGGATGAGTCTTTGAGAACATGAGGGAGAGAGAGAGACTGTGGGAAGAACACTCTTAAAGAATGCCAGCTGAAAATGAAACACCATTCTGGATGCTGTAACTTCTCCGACCGTAATTGAAGCATGCAAAAAAAATCACAAGAAAGGTGCAGGTGAGGATTAACTTATGGGGAAATACTTAAAAGCCTTCATAGTAGTGATGAGGAAACATCATCAAGTTTCTGTTCTCTTAAATAAAAGGAAGTTGTAAACACAATGACAAAGAAAGGTGACCAAAGTCACTGTGACATCTGAGTATGTGTTATGTTCTGCTCAGACACAGACGAGTTTTTCTGCAATATTGTCCAAAGTAGAATAAAGGAAACTACTGATGACAAATAAGGGAAGCACAGAAGATCAGTTCTTCAGCCACAATTCCTCAAGCAACTGCCTGTGAGTTAATTTTCATTCTGGGAACAGTAAACCACAGAATAATTTTAATTTCCATATTTCAGCCAGAAGAACACACACACACATTCTCCACTCAAGCAGGCAAGCCAAATGAATCAAGGGAGAATAAACATAAAAGCAGCTTAGCCTACTTTTCACCAAGTGAAAAAAGAATTGTAACAACCCTACAAGAAATTCTCATAACCTCTTCCTTTTTCTGAAAAGCTGGGCACTCTTAGAATTAAGAAAAGACTGACCAATCCTGGAACAGAGTTAAATGGGAAAAAGAAAACAAAACAAGAGACACTCCTCATTCAGTTTATAGGTATACGGATGACATATAGGCAACCACTGCAGCCACACGTTTGGGAATATCTTAGGTGTTATGGTACAGTATAATGGTATAATGAAGAACTTCATCGGTGTTTTATGTCAAGCTGCAGCAAGTAGATTTTGTGGCAGTTTGCAGTGGAGTGTCTTAGCTCAGAAATAGCTTTGATGACTCTACTACACTGTTTCCAGATCCAGGATGCCTCTTTTCAGTCACCCGAACTCAGCAACTCCTCAGTATTTCCAGTTCAAAGGTTAATGATAGTTCTGCTATGGGTCCAGGTCTATCTGTACCCACTGCTGCAATGATGGTCTTCAGTCAGGTGAGCCAAAGCCCACTTTGGTCTCTGTGATTTGTGTTTCCTATTGGCTCTCTCTAGGCCATGTAGGTCATAGAAAAACATAAGTTACAAGGACTTTGTCTAAATCTAGGCCTAAATGCCTTTGAAAGTAAATTCCTAAGAAAGAATCAGGTATTAAGTGGTATTAAATTACAACAAATTTCAAAAGAACTCATCAGTGTCTTATCTCTAACATTACCCAGAAGAGAAGATGCAGCTTCCTGAGCTTTGTTACTAAGAAAGCCTGAGGGACCATTCCACTGCCCAGACACCGGCCTACAGACATTGCTCTGTATGTTGCAATTGAAGGACTGGGCATCCTTTACCTGCACCATCCCTGAGTGAATGACTCCCATGCCCCAGGTTGTCACGGGGGAGATTAGACTCCTGTGTTTTGTGACAAATTGAACCCTGTGTGTAGGCCAAAAATCATAGAATCACAGAATCGTTAAGGTTGGAAGAGACCGCGAAGATCATCTAGTCCAACCACCAACCCATCCCCACCATACCATTAAACCATGTCACTCATTGGCTCAGTGTCTTGTCAAAAATGGTGGGGCCATTGAAAAAATATGAATATGCAAGCATTTGTCTCCTCAGTGGGGTTCAGGGGAGAAATACTTCACATCACAGGCCTTCAAGGCTTTCCATCCTGGACAGGCAGACTGGTAAAGCCTTCCCATGCCCTCAGTAGTTGTCACAGTGAAAGAGATGGGTTCAGAACAGGGCGTGTTTCTCTCACGGAAATGCTGCAGATTTTCATTTATTAATTTTTGGACAGAGCTGCAGGATCCGTAGGTGGGAGAACAGAAACAGAAGCGGGTACGTTTCCTCTGAAGCATAAAACTAAACATTCACTTTTAGATGTACACATTTGTTTTTGAATAGACTGTAGTTTCGCAGGCACCTTCCTCGTGTCAATGGTGCAACTGTTTTCTGATACCATATGCAATTGTGATGGTTGGGAACTTTCAGCTGCCTTCTTCTGAGTTGGGTCTCCTGGAATAACTGTGCATTTCGTGGTTTTTTTTTTAACCTTGAAGTATTCTGCTCTTCTTCTCTGCAGCGTGGCCACGGAACTGGCATTTCACTTAGGCTGGAAATGAGAAGAATTTCTCTTAAGAAGATGAATAAGGTTTTGCTACAGTTTTCCTTTAGAAAGAACACGAACAGCAAGAAGTGTATGCAAATAGCACTGTTTTCTAATGAAATTAGAGTATGTGAGCACCTGTGTGTACCTACATGGTTCTCACCTCACCAAAAAAGCCCTTTGGAATCTGTGGCCCAGTTTTAATAAAAATTGATATAAAGGAATAGGTTTTAAGGCTCATTACCTTTCTGCAGATTTCATGAAAATCGAGGCCAGGCAGAGCAAAGAGAGCACGTAAGAGAAACAACAGAGGGAAAGACTTCAGTGTGAACTCATACCTCATTACTCATCAGCAAGCCCCTGGGCTCACTAGGCATTTAAATACCTTATGATTGCTCACCCACGGGAAAAACACTGAACAGATCTCACACTTTCTCAAACACCAAAACCTCAAGCTACATAGGAAACCAGGTTTCCTTCGTTCCTGTGGTCACAGCACTATGTTTCTAACACTCCAGAGCCTTTTACGTACTGAAAGGGACTGCATGGCGTGTCTGTCCGTGGAAGGATTCATTCTGATGACCTGACCAAGAGAATTCATTTTCTGACACTGTCACCCATACTGTGTGTAATTGGGCAGATCATTTCAAATGTATGGGACCTCTCAAATTAAAACACTCCTACAAATGTACCCCCACGAAGCGGACAACCGGCAACTTCAGCCAGGTGCTGCTTTACAGTGCTTGAGTTGGATCTGTCAGTAGTGATGATGGGGTTTTTTTTGACTGATAACAATGATAACTCCTACAGATTGTCCCCCATCCAGGTGCACTGTCTTCTTCAACTTCACTGAAATTGTTATACAGTTTGTATTGTACTGAGAAATCACAGGTAGAGGAGAGATTATCTCCCTGCTGGCTTTTTTTGTTTCACGGTTATGAAATATTTCTGTGGCAACTTCAACAATAGCTTTCATGGAACAGGAAAAACAAAGAGTTTATTTTTAGGTGCTCGTTTGGTATATCCTATCCCGTAGGGCTGTGCCTATTTCCTCTCTTAATAATCCTCATCCATCTCACCCAAATGATGGACATCCTAACTTTGTTGCTGGCTGCATCCAGCAGAGGAGAGCCATTTCCCACATTTCTAAATTCAAAAGCACACTTACGTGTTTTGCCATGAGATGTTCAGACACGTACCAGCCTAGCTGGGTGTGAGGACAGCATCCTTCCCGTTCCCAACCCGTTCCCAGTGGGGACCCGAGTTTGGCTGAGTGCTTTTTTCCATAGCTGGGCGATAGAGGTTTTAGTGTGGGTCGTGTGATACCCAGCGATCAGCCATCATCGGAGGGGCAGCAGAAACATGCCTTTAACATGACGAATCTGCTTCTGGTGTCACTCAAAGCACAAGGCAGCTGAATGCAGTCTTTCAGTGGAATCCCAGCTCTTGGATGCTTGGGTACCCCATAGCACGGATGCTGAGCGATAGCGGAATCAGCAGCAGCACTAACAACCAAAGAAGCCCTGCCCGTGTCAGCCTGCAGGTACTGACGTGCTCTCTGCTACACAAATCGTGAGCAACCCTGTGATTATCAGAGGTGTTTAGACAACGACATCCCTCATCCTGATGGGAGTTAGGCACTTCAATGCCTTTAAGGATTTGTGCCTCTGGGGCTCTTTCCAGATAACAGAAGTCTGTGGCAGAGTCTGTGGGAGATAAACTTGAATTGCTCACATCTAAGGGCTGGGGGAAGGGCAGGCGGTACCAGGGGCAGGAGTACAGCTTTTCCTTCCTGGAAGGAGCCTGGGAGCTGAGCTGCCTGCTGACAGCTGAGGGATTGCTGGGGCTGGGCTGAAATGGACGCCATAGACTGGGGTCAGGCACGGTGTTGGGAGCAGCAGAGCCAAACCTGAGTCTTGGCAGTGTGGGGTAAGGGTGCGTGCACCCATCTGTAGTGTTGGAGAGCCACTGATGTCTTCAACACTATTTGCAACCATCTGTATTCAACAGAGAGCACCTTGCAAGCCACTGCGAAGCCAGTTCCGCTCTGGGGTTTTTGTTCTGTTTGGTTTTCGCAACAAAAATTGAGCAAGGTTTAGGGTTTTTTAAATGAGCCCTGCTCTCGGACATGAAATGCATTTCTATTTTTATATAGTTATTATTGAAATTTCCCCATATCCTCTTTCCCTAAAATGCCTTTACATCGGCCTGCGTAGACGTGTGAAGAGTGACACTTGGTTTTCTTTTTTGACGGTAAGCATTTAAAGAAAAGGGTTTGCCCTGTCTCGTAATGAGACATCATTTGTACTTAGTCTCAAAGCATCTTCATCCTGCAGGCACAGCTGCCAGAAAACAGCCAGAGTGAGAGCCTGACCCCACTGCTCCTGCTGGACGTGGACTTCCCTTGGAAATGGGTTCGGTGCCCCATTAAGAAAGGCAGGAACTCGCCTTTATAAGAACTAATAAGAAAGTTTATAAGAATTATTTTGAGAATATGAAACATTCTCTTAAGAGCTCTTTTAGGGAAAGATTATCTCTTTAAGAATGATTTATCAAGAGAGAGCATAAGGAGCAAGGAGTGGCAACACAGAATGAACCCAACTACCCAAATGTCTTCTTTTGGATCGAGACGACACTTCTACAGTAAAAATAAAGTGTTCCAACCTTTATTACTGATTTAAGGGAAAGAAAAGCATGATATTTTTAAAGCCTCTGGCAGGAAAAAAATGCTTCCCAAAGTGCCTTGGAAGCAGCGCGGCTCTTCAGATGTGACTTATCTTTTCCTGCTGAGGAGCCGCTGGGACTCGCAGCTGGCCCTGGCACCAGCTTGAGGGGATCCAGGTTGTTGCACCAAACAGGGTGGCAGCTGTTCCGCCGGGACAGAGTGAGAAGACTACGGTGTCTCCAATCCCAGCAGGGGGACTGGGAGCTCCTTCCCAGCGCTGGAGGCTCGGTAAGCCCCATTTAACTGGGCTATGAGGTGGGAGGCAGGAAGGGGCTCTTGGTCCTGAGTGTCTTTGTGCCAGCTCGCACACAGGTAGGAAGCAGGTCTGAAGTCAGCTGATTGCTCCGTGTGGAAAAGGGAAGGCACTCACAGGTACTTGGAGCATCCTGGGTGTGTGAGTGGGGCTGGAGGCACAGCGAGGGGTGCGAGTACCAACCCTGCATCCCTCCTGGCCTCCGGCACGCACCCAATTTTCTCTTTTTTTCTCTTTTTTTTTCCTCTCTCAGAGATCAAAAGCTCCTTGCTGTTGCACAAGGACTATTTTCTCAGGCGTCCTTCCCCACCATGGCTTTGTGCAAAGGACAATAGACTCCTGTGTCAGTGCTGTTGGCACCAGCCTTGCATAATACAGGAAGCAGAATTTCCTTTCGGGGGTGGAAAATTAACTTGGATCGTGCGTTTCTCTTTTTATTGCTGACCGTACACACCCCGGGAAATTCGGCTCTCGGGAAGGGAAGCGGCAGCGGCCTCCTCGCCGCATCCTCTGGGTGCAGGGGAAGAGCTGAGCCCTGCCGCCCTGCCCTGAACAGCCTCACTCCTGGTGAGAAAACATGAAATGTCTTCCTGAGCTGGTCCTGGAGATGCTCAGAGGGGCACAGCCACAAGGAGCACAGGGTTAAAAGAGGCCTAGTGTAGGTGTAGACCCTTGGGGTGAGCTTCACCTCAAGAAAAGTTGCGTGTAAAGTCTTAGAGACTTTCCATGAGATGACTGTTCTTCAGATGACCGTAGATAATAAAATAGAATCACAGCGTGGCTTGGGTTGGAAAGTACCTTAAAGCCCATCCTCTTCTGACCCCCTGCCGTGGGCAGGCACATCTCCCACCAGACCAGGGTGTCCAAAGCCCCATCCAGCCTGGCCTTGAGTGCATCCAGGGATAATGATGAGGTCTTCATTACCATGTGGTGTGCAGACAAACGTGGAGTTTGATTCAGTGGCTGTAGCTGAGCTCTGGCTTTCCTGTCCTGCTGTCTGCCCCTTGCTGGGACTGGCAAGAAGGCCCTGCAGACTGGGGATCCTAGAATTCCTGCCACCAAAGTTTTCTTGTCTGCTCTTTTTGCCTTTTTTCTTTCACAAACAGCAACTTCAACAGCTTCAGTGTACCCTCTGAGGTCAGCAGCTCCGAGAGGTGAGGACACCCATAAGCCGTACCAACAGCCTCAGTGCCTATGAGATTAGCTTCTTCACAGCCCATCCTCCCTGCTAGACCCGTGCTGTATCCCATTGCTGGACTCAGTGACAAGAAAGCATTCCCAGGTGGGGTTTCTGTGCTAGCTGGGAAGTTCTGAAACTTCTGCCAAGTCAGCAGGCAGTCCTTTTCTGTCCCCACGTTGTGCTGACCTGCTGGTTATGGTTTTCCTTCACTGAGGAACCAAAGACACTAATTTCATAGCATGGAAATGACACTGTTGCAACACATAGGTAATGATCTCCCTCATCACCACAAGTATCACATGGAACTGGAAGTGAAAAGGTCTTTTAACTTACCCTATTGCCAGTCCTGTGGGTTGGGGTTTTTCTTATGTTTTTTGCTTGTTTGTTTCTTTTTCTCTTTCTTTTAAGAAGACAACTGCAGTGCATTACAGAAGTAGCCCTTTTATTTTCCCAGGCTGGAGCAGCTCTTGTTCTTCTTCCCCTGTAAAGCCCCAGCCTTTCTCCTCGCTGCTTGCAGTCAGAAGCAGCGTGGTTCTGGGTAAACCCTGCAGTGGGCCCTCTTTCTTCCCTCTTTCTTTCCACCTGTCAGAGGCAATCACATTGCTATTGATTTGGCTTAGATGGGCATCACCAGAGCTCCAAAGCTGTGCCCTGAATCCTCCCTCCTGCAACTACTTTGCTCACAGTTCTGTAAGTGAACCAACACTTGGGGCAAGGATCACATGAGCCCTGCAGGCTGTGATGTGTGGGATAACCATATGCATAACTTCAGTGCTACAAGGCCTTGACAGTGTTGCACGTATCCCACATTTCCCACTGAGCCTCCTTAGATGCTCCTGTGAACATCGTTTCTGTGGCCGGATTGCTGTTTGCTTTTGTTCACATTTTGTGTCTGCTTTGTTCCAAAATAATCAGGACGTTGGTATTCATGCACATCCCTGAGTCACCAGCTCTGCTGTGAGCAGCAGCTGCACGGCTCCCAGCTCGGAGAGCTGCTTTGTGTTATGGTGAGGGAAGCACTGTTCCTCCAGGGCGGGTGTTTGGGGTGGTAAGAGGAAAAGAGCTCTCCACTGTGAGGCTGGTTTTCTTTCTATGACACAATATTTTCTTGGGTAGTTTTCCCTTTTTGACATGTTTTGGTTTGGTTTAGTGGTTCTTTTGCTGACCTTCTGGTTGTCTTTCCCACTGAAATGCAGTGACCTTGGCCTGATTCCACAGGGAGGAGATGCAATTGCTTCTTTCATGTGGTCTTGCCTCTTTCTGAACACTTATCCTGGTACATTCATGTAGAGATGGCTCCAGGAAAGGCATCATATATATCCTCCCATATAAAGAGAAGAAGCAATACCCTGGGACAAGATTTGAGCAGCAGGGGAGACAAGCTGAGAGCACTGCATCCCTACCACACTGACCCAGGCAGCCCCAAGTGGGTCATTCCCATATTGATGCAGGTGTGCCTGCCTGCAAGGGAGGTCCAGCCCGTGTACATGTGCATGCAGTGGAAATGCTTACTGGCATTCTTCTATTGTACTTGCATTTTTCAGGGGAAAAAAAAAAAAAAAAATCTTGTTCCACTCTTTTTTTCTTTCCTGTTTAGTGAAAAAAATTGCTGAATACACATATAAAACCAATTGTGTTGTATTTTGAAAGAAAACGTGTATTGCAATAGACTTTGCTTCCAGTAATAGGGACAGACTCCCTGGAATCCTGCCATGTGGACCCAAAAGGAGAGGAGTAGGTAGAGAAATGGGCAGAGGCAGAGTCACGGCAGTACAGGGCTGGGTGCAGCTGTTGCTGCAGGTATACCATAGAGACACAGTGTGAGTAGAGACCAGTGGTACAGCCTCAGTTTAAAAGCAGACTCCAGGGTCAGGAAGGGCAGACCCTCACCTCTGGCTTTCTCCCTTCTTTATTTTATCAGCAAAGGATCTGACTAAAGTTGAGTTTAGAGTTGGCTGAACTCCGAGCTCAGCCACGGAACTCCTCCAAAGGGTGATCTCTGTGTCCGAATCGGGTGCTCCAGGGCCTGCCCCAAGGGCTGCTGGAGCTCTTACTATTAGCTTCCTAACTCCCCAATGAAGTGTGAACAAACTACTGCTCATGCCAGTTGTCTAACTGTAATAAGTCTATACTATAAAAGAGAACACAGCATGAGCTCCTGTTGCTTCTACTTCCTTGCCATGGTCAGACAGCTGCCTGCTCCACCACCCTTGGAGCTGGATCCAGCTTTGGTGCAGATGGCAAGAAGTGCAGATGAAGGGGTGACACAATCAGTGCTCGGAGCTGTTGAACCCTGCTCTGAATGGTGGGTAGCAGTGCCATGAGGCTGTCCTGCAATCACTAACACCTTCCTGCAACTTTTGGCTGTCCTTGGCATAAACTTTGCCCAGATACAGAGCAAAGAGGCTGGGAAAGCCCAGCCACAGCTGTACTTTTGTCTTCACATATACTTACATACACATATTTTAGACTTTAATCCTTCTCTTTTCACAATACTGAAGAAAATGAAGTAGATTTACCTTGGTCTAAATGCAGCTTTGAATGTAGTGGCAACTCTTGTTCACTCATAATTAAACTTGACAACAACAGCTAGAATTATAATAACATTGATGGCAAATGCGATTGACCAGATAATGTGTTGGTTCAACTCTGTCTCTACCACAGGGAGAAGGAACCAGAGGGCATAAAAATAATGGTGATGGAAAAGACCTCACTGAAAAGAGTGGGGAAAAGAGCCAGAGAAAGGCTTTGGGTTGTGTGCACCTATTTCACCTGGGGTCTTGCTTCAGGCTGCAGTCCCCAATAGCTGGATCACTATAGAAAGCTCCAATATTCTTCCAGCTACCCCAGCTCACTGCGTCTCCTTTTGTGGGAAGGTGCTGTACATCCTATCCACAAAACAACCCGGGGTATGAGCAGTCCCTCACAGAAAGCAGGCAAGATATACTCTGTATTCTTTCTTACAGTGTAACTCTCTTACACTGAGCTCCAGAAACAGTTGTGCCAGTGCCAGTGAGGGACTACAGCATGGGGTGGGGGGAGGCTCCCACTAGTGGGCAGGGAGCACCGACTGAAATATCTCAATGCTTTCAGGCAGTCAACTGAAATACTCCTTTCCCTAAATTGTCAGCCCTTTTAAAAAGAAATCAGCGGGGAGCTGCAGATTGCTGGAAGACCTGCAGGGGGAGATCCAATCTGCGCCGCTTTGCCATCTTCCCCTCTTTCCCAACAGCTGGAGCTTGAGAGCATCTCCAGGACATCTCGGCTGCTCCTGCCAGGTCTCTGTGAATACAGGGACCAAACAAATAACGATGTCCTTCATCTATGCCTCTAGCCCATGTAGCCTTATCCTAAGGGCAGTCACCTGCTGTGCAGATGCCTGTGCTAATCTATAGGTAACACTCTGAGCATTGCAACCAGTACCGCGGGGAGCTATTTTGAGCACCAGCATGAATAAAAAATTGCTTCCATGACTGGAAAGAATCCGGTCAGGTAGGGAGCCTATCAGCTACCGGTGTGAGCAGCATTTTCCAGGCTCTTTTTATTTGATTTGATTTGATTTTTTTCTCAGGTCCACTTCAACTACCCACATGATTCCTCCCAAGAGACCCGGCTAAAGCTCAGGATGTTCCAAGTGCTCTGCTTCCAATGGGGAGCAGAATCCAGCGCCTCAGGATGTGTCCTAGCAACTCCACTAAGTCATATCCTGGTTGAGAGGACCCTCCACTCCACCTAGCTCTTGAAATCAGACACTCGAGAGTCAGAAAAGGCCAGCAGGGAGCAGATGAGGTTGTGCCTCAGTAAAGCATTGAGCTCTGAGAGGTCCTACGTGCTCGGGGTGGTGTCTGTGTTTCTTTGCAGCCGAAGGCGGATCGCGGCGCTGGGTTTGGCCCCTTTCCAACCGAATGCCCCGACTACTCATCTTTTCAATCTGATTTCCTGTTGCTCACTTTCTGTGTTGTTGCAGTGAGTCTCTCTAGCCAGGGAGTGGTAAGGGATGCACGCTGGGGAGCCGGTGCTTGACAACTTGATTGTCTCGGTGCCAGATGTATGGGCTGCTCAGGCAGGAGGCTTGGCACAAGCCCTCTTCCTCCAGAGCAGGGTGAAATTCATCAGCAGTACAGTGCTGCTGGGCTGCGAGCAAATGTGAAAAACTGATGATGTCTACTGCAAAGGCTGTTTCTTCTCACTCTGTCACAGCTTCTGTAGCGCTGGAGATGAATAGCCCTGAAGCAAAGATGTTTGCCTGATACATTTCAAAGAGTGCTTACTCTCAGCTTCTAAATTTGGCTGATTTCCTTTCGAGTATACAGCAATAGCCTTTTTAATAAATGCTAGAAAGGGGGAATTTTCCACCTTTCACGGCTGAAGAAAACATAACCACTGCCTAGGAGCCCCAAAGGATAAAAATTGTCATCATGTGTTCCACTTGCTTCTTAGTGTCAGACCATGGTGCTGACCTAACCAGCGCCTGAGGTTTGGATATGAAGAGCTCACACTGCCTATGGTCTGTGGCTATCTGTATGGCCATAGCACCTGAGCTACTCTGCAGAATATGTTCTCACTCTGTCCTGTCATCAGTTATACCGTAATACACAAAAGTAGGAACTGCCCCGTCCATCTATCCAGGTGCTTCAGACAAAGCGTTCAGAGACGCCTTTCATCGAGGCACAGGATTCCTACAGCATTTTTATTCTGCTTCGTGGGAATGTCCGCTGCCTCTTTCTTCCCTGTATCTCACTACTCACGTTCTCCCACTTTTCGTGTAAGCTCCATGTCTCTCTCCCCCGGCCTTTAGGACAAGGAGAGTGATGAGGGGTTATGAGCAGGTCTTCAGGTTTGCCCTCCCTGTTCCTCAGCTCCTCGGGTGGGTCAGGAGCTGAGGACATCCTTTGGAGAAGGAAGGAGGTGCGTCTTGCCAAAGCGCTGTGGCCTTTGGAGGCCATGAATGAATGCAGCTGTGATGTAGGAGGTGTGAAGAGGGTGTGGAGCTGGTGTGGTATGGCCGCAGAGCTTGTGATGGGGCCTGCATCATCTCAGACTCAGCACGTACTCAGCGCTGGGTAGGTCAGAGGCAGAGACATTCAGTTCCCTTTGCTCCGTGCACAGGAGCCCCGGCTCCTAGGGGGTCTGAGCTGTCAGGATGCCCAGTGTCCTAGTTCCTACTTCTGGCTGCGCTGCCTTCATTGAGAGGCTGTTTTCCCAGCTGCTGTCCTCTCCTCTGGAGGAGGTGACTTGTCATGAGTCATCCTCTTCGGGAAAAAACTTCTGGGTTCTTCCCCCCATGGTGCAAGCAGATGAGGGGGAAGATATCCATAACTATTTTATTTCCAAGGTCTCAGCTGGGAGCAGGAAGATTGGAGAACGCAGCCTGAAATTCTTAACTCAGGGTGTCACTTGTGAACGGGAGTCGGATAGAAGCCTGCAGGAAACGTGCTCACCGATTTTAAACTTGAAAGTTAAACAGCTCTTGAGTTAAAAACAACACCGACTTCTCATCTTTTTTGTCACACAGGATGATCTGGTGGGACGCAAAAGATCTGCGTTCTATTTGTGGCTGTTGTCACCAGCTTCCTATGGCCTTGGACCAGCCGCCTAACGTCTCGATGCGTCTCCGTTTCCTTCTCCTTAATGCGGGGGTTGATCCCATTTACCTGCCCTGTGCTGATGCTCTCGAGACTTCCTTTGTATCATAAAAATATAGGAAGAGCAGCACCGGATCAGGCCGAAGACCCAATTCTTGTGGTCCCATAGCCAGGGCGGGTTCCTGGGACATCCTTAGCTCTGGGGACACAGCTAGCAGGGCCCCTCCCTGCCTCGGACGCTCTGCGCGCTCGGGGCCGCTCTCCCAATTCCCCCGGGGCGCTCCGAGCACCGCATCTGGGCGGTGCGGGACAGTCGGGGTCTGCCGGCTGGGCTGGCAACTCCGCGGGGCCGGAGCCGGGGACGAGAGCCCCGCGGGGAGCGGTCGGTGCCCGCCGTCGGCGGGGAGGAGGCCCGGGGGGGGGCGTGCTCCCGGCGGAGGATGTGCCGGGGGCGGGAGGGGTGCGCGCTGGGGGTGGAGAAGTTATAAATCAGCGAAGCCGGGGCCGGCCGCTAATTGATGTCCGCGGGAGGTGAAGCTGGCAGGGCGGCTGGCCGCGGACACTCCCTTTCCGCGGGACGGGGAGGGCGGGGAGGGCTGCGGGGCCGCTGGATGCTGATGCCGCGCCGCTATCTCCGCCGCCGCGGGAGGAGCCCGGCACCGAGCAGAGCCCGTCGGAGCTCGGTCGGCGCCTTCGCCTCTCTGCCGTCTCCACGGAAAGAGCCCCCCGCCGCCTCGGGCAGGACCATGCCCCGCCAGCTGCTCTCAGGGACCGTGCTGCTGGGAGCCGCCTTCCTGCTCGCAGGTAGGAGTCCGCCGGCCCCCGCCGCCCCCCCGCCTGGCCCCGGGCTCCCCGCGACGCTCCCCATCGGCGGCTCTCCCCGCCGCGCCGCGGCAGCCGGTGGGCACCTTCCCGTCCGACAGCCGCCCTCCGTTCCCCGGCTGGGCGCAGAGAGGGGATGCCCGGGGATGCCGCAGCCGCTCGGCGGCGCGGGTTGTCGCGACGTCCGAACCCACGCCTCGAGGAGGAAAAACAAGCTCTGGTCGCGGGGTAGGCTGCTTTGCAGCCCGCTTTGTTTTCCAAGAGTCACTTCTGCCCGTGAGGCAGAAAGGTGCCCCCGGTGCGGGCAGGGCAGGGAGCGCAGCGCGGGTGCCTCCCGGCGGGGCAGGACGGGGCCGTCCGCATCCCGCGGGGCTGCGTGTGACGGGATGGCTCCGCTCCCGCTGCAAAACTCCGCTGTGCCTAATGGCCATGCTGTGGGGGATTGGTCGCTTCTGCTTTTCTCCCTTAGATAAATAAAGTGCCGTGATCGGGGGGAGCGTGTGCCCGCCGGGGGCCGAGTACCGCGGGAGCGGCCCCGGTACTGCGGTGCTGCCCGGAGGAAAGCTGGTGGGGCCGCGCCGCCGAGACGTTTTCCTGCTCGGGAAGTGCTGATTCATCAGCTTTGTTATAGACATATTGGTATTCTTCTATATTTCCCCCCCCATTCCCCCCCCCGGGGAGGTGTTAATTTCCCCGCGTTATTTTTTCTCTGCTGTGCCCTCCTTGACATAAGGATGGAATAGGCACATAAGGATGGAATAGGCACAGGCGTAGGATTCTCGTTGTGGATACAGGAAACACGGGTTGAAATCCTTGCCAGGCTTCCTTCACAGCTTGAGCTTGAACTTCGGTGTCCCTCTCCCACATGAGCTCCCGCGGTGCCGAGCTACGTTGGGGCATCGGCTTCCTCTTTCCTGTCGGAAAGGTTTCCCATTGTGCGAACTGCAGCAAACCCACCGTCCTGGGAGAAGGTGGACTCGGTGACTGAGGTGCTGTGAGGGACCCCGGCTCACCTTCCTGCTCCAGGCACTGTCAGGGGCGCACGCACCCCACGCCTACTCCAATGGGAAAGGCTAGGATGGCTTGGCTTGGCTTGGCTTGGCTTGGCTAGGGGAAACCCGGTGCGCTGGGTGCCGGGCAGTGGGGACGCATGCCCTGGAGTTGGCTCAATTGCAATAGGTACGGAGCTGTGCCCCTCTGCTGTGCGGCTGAATGCCTTTACAACTGGTTTGCTGGAAATTTCTTTCCTCTCTTCAAAGCATGGGAGATTTAGCACCAGCCCAGGGCTCAGACTTTGAACACATCTTCGATTTTGTTGTGTTTTCCTTCTTTCTTTTCTTAAAGAAAGCAAATCCTCACTGTGGAGGTTTGGTTGGATATCCCAGATGGGCTGGTCAAGCTGCTTCTGGGCTGGAACTGAAGCTCTCATAGGCATACAGCATTTCAGAGCTGTTGGTGAAGTGGTGGGATGTTCTGTGCTGGTCATCTCTAGGTGTTCCTTCCCATTTCACCCTCCTTCACTGCCTACTTACCTGAAACTCTCACTCAAGCTGTCCAGCACTTCCCCTTTTAAGTGTTCTTAATGGTCCACTCTTGTAATTCAGTCTCTGCAGGCGTCAGCTGAGTTTCCATTTACCGACTGGTACTGGAGAAGATTCAAAGAAAGAGTCTGTGGTTCAGGTGTTACTACTGACACCTCCATAACGAAGGGGCAGAAAGAGATCTTTAATTTGTATATGGCTATTTAATAATTCCAATTTCCCCCAGACAACGTGAATGCTAAAAGCCCTGAGAGTTTCTGTTTGAAAAAGGAGATAAAGGAAATAATGGGAATTATGTTTCTTTGAGTTGTGAATATTGAGCACTTCAGCCCTCTGGTATTTCTATGCACATTCGTATTTCAGCTATCAGAGGAAAGAAGAAAGTTTTGTCTCTGTTTTGTGCAGTACTTGCATATATTTCTTTCATAGCTTGTATGTATTTATTCCACAAACCATATTGCATACAATTATGCTAAAGACTGTATACACAATGGTCGATATGAAGACTTCAGTGCCATATTCAGGTTTAATCTCCTAGTCACAGACTTCGTATGACAATGATTTTAACCCATAGCATTTGAGAATGTAAAGGACTGAGCTTAAATCTTGAAATGATCAGGTTCTGCAGCCTGAATCAAGGATGATGTGTCTGAAATATCCAGAAACATGAGATGGATAAATCAGCTTTATTTCCAGCTGTCAGCACCTTGGCAATACCTCACAATTAGCAGCTAGAAGATAAAGAGAATATATTGCAATCTTATCTGTGGACACCACTATGCAAGCCTGAGTTATTCCAGTTGGAACTAGATCATCAACGTCTCCAGCGACCGATGGACTTTTCAATTTCATGGTCAGCTGCAAGAAATGAAGAAAGTAATTCTAGGTCATATCTAAACTGCTTTGAGGTTAATTTTGTGCAATAACTAACCTGACTTCCCCAAAAGTGCTGATCAGATTGGAGCTCGTATGTTAAGGTTTCTATTTGATTTGAGTGCTCAGCTGAAACAGCAGCACAGACGTGCAGCTCCAGTGGTCTAATGTAGGATTAGGGCTGGAAATCTCAACAGAGTGCTGAATAATGGACTTTCCCACTTCTGAATCTTTATGGAAATTGGGTTCCCTAAAACATGTCAAGCTACATTCATGTTAGGCAGAAGAGTTAGACCTTGTAGTACAACACAGGCTTTTAAAAAGTTTTATACACTGCCATGTTTTTGGGCATTCCTCAGGAAAAATGCATTTAATTACTTACTGGTGTTTTACCAGGCAGCTGCTGTGCCCACATACTCCACAGAAATCCATATTTTGTCCTCTCATAGTTGGTGTAATCCGGAGCATTTGCTTTGGGCTAAGCCAGCAAGTTCTTTATGGTTCATGCACAAGGAAATGAGTACTTGACATATGCCCTAGAAAAGAACTTCATATCTAGAATCACCCAGTACATTTAGAACCCTGAAAGGAAATTGTTCTTGGGGAGAACTGGAGATGAGTTTGGTTGTGATTTGTTGTTGTTCTTTCTTACTTTTATTTTTATTTTTATTTTTACATGTGAACAGTAACCAAGCTATTATTGTCAGATGCTACAAAGACTGAAACCAGTAGCCCTTCGCACTGTGTGGGTGTGTAGGACAAAGGGAAGTTGTCCAGATTTTCAGGACAGTTGCTGAGTCCTTACACTTTAATGTGGTCTGGAAACTTCCAGCACAAATATTTATCAAGTTGCTAGTTTTTGTGTCCGACTGAGATTGGGAAAGGAAGAGGTGCAGCAGATGAGGGCGAAGGCTTGGCATTTCAGCAATCTTTGTCCAGTGGGGCTGTGATGGTGCTTTATCAGCAAAACTGCTCCCTTGGATTCCCTAAAACTAGGGGCTGGAATTCCCATTGCAGGTCCTGAGGGAATGGAAAGCCACCCTGCTCTGAGAGCATTGCCGTGCAGCACTGTGTGCTCAGCCACCATTGCCACTTCTGCAACTGGAGGCAAACCCCTCCCATTGGGGTGACACCTTCAGCAGCAAACTGCTCCCTTCAGACATGCTTCGTCTTCGTGTCCTCCTTTGCCCCTGGCAGCCTGTTGCCTTTTTTCCCTCTATCAGTATTTGTAAGAACATGGGAAATCATTTCTATGTGTACTTTAACATGGACTCTACCCGTGGGCAGTATCTGCCTCTTTTCTCTTTGCTGTTGTGATGCACTCCTACTACATGCAGGCCACAGATGGGGAACGACCTTCCCAGCATTCCCAGCTCTAAGCAACCTGACTTCTCATCCTACCATGAGGGAGCTGCTCATCTGAAAGCTAGTTCAGGGATGGACAGGAAGGTGTGCAGACAGTCGTCTCTTACCAAGTTCAGTTTCATTGTTCTGTGGTTGGAGTCAGCACCGTATAAATCCACGTGGTTGAAAGAAGAAGTCATGTATGCAGCAAGAAGCAGTTGGAAAAGTGAAAACCAAGTGCTCACTCTGAAGCCAAACGTGGTGCAATATTATGCCCGTTATGACTGGCAGAATGACTTCAGGCCAGAGATAATCAAAACTGTAACGTATTGAGAAATACAAGGGCGTGGGAGAAAAAAGTCAAACCTGCGTGTCAGGGGTCCTGTTGCCTGAAATGAAAGTCCCGAACTATTAGGATATATGAAGGAGTTTGTACTGGGAGTGTAGACGACTATTTCTTCTGCTTTGAATCATGGTTGGTAGTTGTTTTGTTTTATGAATGGTGGTTGGAGCTGTGCCACCTTTGACATGTCAACAGTCATGGAGAGAAGGAGGATATTGCTAATGACACCTCTGTATTACTCAAGACTGTGATTGATTTTTGAAAAATAGTTGACTGATTTATTCATCTTCTACCCTAGACTATAGTTTGGTTTGTCTTAACAAAGGAGAGAAAGGCTCACATTTACAATAAGCTGGTTTTACTGTCCCTGTTGTTTTTCCATCCAACTACAATTGATTTTCACAACCAACATCGGTTTGTCTATATCCCCAGTGTTAAGTCACCCATATTCTGTACTTAGATCATAATCCAGTATGATGGGATTGACACTGGCTTCTGTTTGTGTGGTTTCAATATTTTGCTAGGTGATAGGGATACCCTTCTAGCATCCATAGATATCTGGCAGTAAGCCCTCATAAATACAGTCCCTTTTAAGTCCTATTCTGTCTTTTGGAGCTATTGCCTTGAAACAAAGTGTTCTTTGCTTCTGTAGGAGCTGGAGGTCAGGGAGGTGCTCAGGACAAAACTTTTTCCAGGATGTTTCTAGGATTTCAGTGGTTTGGAGACACTAGGGCAATAGGTTGATACTATTTCTGCTCCGTGCCCGGAAGCGGAGGTGAGTGGGCACAGTGGCCCTTGCAGAGAGGGGACCCTGAGCAGATGTCCTCCTCCTGGGAAGTTCCCTCGGGAAGCTCTGGGAACGGGACCCCCTGCTCAGTGCGTGGGGAGCGGTGAGGGAGGAGCATGAGGGTGCTTCGTGAGAGGCATTCCACAACTTCACACAGCTCGCCCCGGCGTCCTTCCTGTGGGATCCTTCTCTGCCACAGAACTTTGTTCCTTTTGTTCCCATTGTCCTTCCTCCATGGAAAAACCTCTCCTCGGGGTCACTGTGGGCCAGCAGTAAGGGAAGCGTGAGAGCTGCCATCCTGGGTCAGCTCCCAGTAGCTCCATGTTGTGTCTTCAACGGTGTCCAACCTTTAATCTCCAGAGAAGGCTCAAGAAACCTTGTGCAAAAAGCATTTACTCAGACTAATCCTTCAGAGAATATATTGGTTTGGTTTTTTTTGGTAGTATGATCTCCAATCCACCATGATTTACTAAGAGAATGTGGGTCTGAGAGCCGAGATAACCAAAATTAGCCTGCCAAAATTCAGGTGTTGTCTGTTTATGGCAAATGGATATACTACAGTGGGGTTATATTGTGTTGTATTGTGCAGTATAGAAGATTTTCTTCTTTTGCTGTGCTGGTAGGGTTTGGTGTAAAAGCCTGCCTTTGTTTCAGTCAGTGCAACAGTTCACATTCATCCTAATCATTAATAATTACAATTTTATGATATAAATCAAGTCACAGACATGCTTGCCAGATTTCTGCATGTGCACCTACCATAGACTTTGTATTTTACATGTCATTTAATTGCCAAAAAAGCCAAACATGATCTGATTTGTTCTGCTAGTACTGTCCTCACCTTGGCTGATCTACTGTCCACAAGCCCATCAAAACCAGCTGAAGCACTGACCTGTTTCATACCAGCCCTTGGTGAGAGGACTGACTTCATGATGAAGGATGGGGGGATCCCCAGTGCAGAGCCCAGAGGAATCATCAGCCAGAGGGAGCAGTCCGTCTGTAACATCAGGAAGCTCACTCTGAATATTCTTGCATTACTTTTGATTAATTTCTAATCAAAATTAAACTTCAGGGTAGAGGTGGTCGTAGAGCAAAAATGTCCTCTGTATGAACTCCCTTTTCGTACTCACCTCTCTGGTTCAAACTGTTGCATTGCATTAGTTATTTCTTCATTTCCACCATTTATAGCTGTTTTATAGGTTACACCAGGATGGTTAGAAAGCTGGGTTCCAACTATGTCTTTTTTTCCTTGGAGAGTTTTGGGACAGCATCAAAAATAAGACCCAGCAGCTTCAAGTCTTATTTAACTTAGTTCTGAATTTATTCCTGGGTGCAGAGCTTAATGAACAATATGGTCTCAAATGGATTTGGTAGGGCCATTTTGCTGGCTGAGCTGGCACATTATTGGCAGCTAGGCCATTTGCTTTCTGAGGCATTGATTTGAATCACTCATCCAGTTCAATCCTACTATATCGCTTAATTTCTCTTGTCAGGAAATCTGTAACAAATCTTAAGTATCAAGTTGGTAAAGAAATGTAATTTGATAAGGAAAAGAAAAAATAATTTACTCCCTTAATACCTGATTATAGGAATTCGAAATGAACTGTGTTTTTAATGTACTTTCTTTGCCTTTATGTTGTATCAGTACTTTTCAACCGTGCTAGTTAATGGAAAGACTGGCATGTGCTTACAATGGAGGTGTTTGTAATGGTTTTTAATAGTTCAGAATGGAGGCATTAGGCTACACCTTTGGATTCCCATTTTCAATTCTACATACTCAATGGGAAAAAGTTTGCCACCATGGCTGATTTTGCTTCTTCTCTGTTAATAGCTTTCTCATTACATAGCCAATGAAACAAGCATTGTTGCCCTGCTAGATGGTGGCAATGGTTCTCATTTCAGATACAAAGTTTCCAGATGCAATAAATTTTGGATGAATGAAAGAGGAAACTAAGGTTTTGTGTTTTTTTCCACTCAGGTTCCCCTAATGCTGAATTCCAAAATTAATTTTTAACTGGCCTTGTGTAAAGTGCCCAGGCCTAACAGTCACATGGTGACCTTAGGGTGAACAGGACACAAAGTTTGATGAAATGGTGATCTGAGTGCCTTTGAGCAGACATTGCCTGGGCACAATGCATTGAGCTGTTTCGCCTTGGCCATCCTTGTGGCTTTCCAGCTGCCTGGGTATGACAGGAAGTTGTGGTGTTTTCAAATGGTCGTAACTGGTATCACACTTATTTCATATAACCAACTGTGATTTCAGCTTGTTAAATTTCCAAATCTACCTTTCTTAATATCTAAATGGACAACTAAAAATGAATGGCTTTATCACGAGCATCTTAAATCACTGAGCTGTGCCTTACTTTGCTGGAAAAAAAATACTGGAAAAATATTGGGCAAATGAGTGGCAAATATTAGGGAAATATGTGTGTTTACATCTATGGCTATTGACCATATTGGCCCAGTAGTGCATCCTGCTCAGATGAGTTAATGAAGCACTATCAAGATTGTATTTGCTCTATTTTTAGGCACTTGGTGTCATGCCCTGTCTCTGCAGCATCTAATCTTGTATCAGCATGTTTACGCATCTATGCACAGAAAGTGCATACGCATAGTAAATAAACTCTTATCTCTTGCTCCAAGATGCACATACTGGTTCAAATAATAGGCACACATCATTTTGTGTTGGTGGAGACCTTTCTCAGGCAGTAATGAGTCCATCTGCCCTGCTGACATTTTTAATTCCAGGATATGGAGTCAGGGTCAAGGCATTTTAGCCTGCATAGGACTCTCCAGTCTACAGATATAAACCTTATTCTTTTCAGGCTCCATTATGATGCAGTGTCACACAGAAGCCCAGCTCTCTCACCCATTAACCTATGCATTTTACTGGCTGACTGCTGCATCCCAATGGCACCTTAAATTCTTAAATTACAGTTGAGATTCATCTGCTTCAAGCGTTTGATCCAGAAATCACTGGGCATGTGCTCTGCAGAGCATCAGACCTGATAATTGGAATGCCCCTTCTGAACCTGAAAGGGATAAATCAATGAACAGATGATTTTCATGAATCAGTGTGTTTTGTAAGTGAATAGCTTCAAACAGTTTTCTTGATCTTGAAAGCAAATGAGAGCACTCTTCAGTCACAGCAGAGAAGTGTACAAGGGGCAGATCCACAGAGAAGTGAGACAGATTGAAGCACTTATCCTGCCCACAGTGTGCTCCTGCTTGCCAGCACGCACAGTGCCTCTCCTTGCACCAAGCAAACAGGAAACAGGGACAAAGCCACCTCATGGCCCACGGGCCTATGTCTGTTAACCCTTGCAACTCCCTGCAGCCCTTGATGATCCTGCAAAGTTCTGCTTGGATCAAAATAAGGGTTATGTTTTGGTGCTTTGGACTGGGAGCTTGCTCAGCTGGAGACCGTGTCAGGGTCAGCTGGCACTGTAGGCCTCCCTGCACGCCCCATGGCAGATAAACTCTCATAGTTCCTCTTCTGCTAAGTTTAGTTGTTGGGGTTGGATTTGCTTCAGAAATGTGATGTGCAAGCAGGTGTGTGAAGGACTGTGAGGCTTCCTTTGGACCAGAGGCCTAGGTGGCATCTGACAGACCTGAGGTACTGCTGAAGCCTCAGGGTGGCTCATGGCTTGTAGGTGTTTTCTGGAGGCTGTACCTGAGCACGGACAATGGAGAGTGTGTTTTCACCTCTGGGTGTGGGAGCAAGGGTGTGCTGCCTGTGTCCAAGCTCCAGAGACCCCAGCAGAGCACATGGGATGGGGCTGTTGCTGCCATTGGGAGGCACAAGCAGCTGCAACCAGCAGTCACAGAAGTGAAAGGCTCCATCAACAACTATTTACAAGGGTGGATAGTGATAGGACAAGGGGGAATGGTTTTAAACTGAGACAGGGGAGTTTTAGGTTAGATATTAGCAGGAAGTTTTCCAGTGCTTCACCACAGAGGGTGTGAACAGGAACAGGTTGCCCAAGGAGGTTGTGCACCCCCATCCCTGGAGGCATTCAAGGCCAGGCTGGATGTGGCTCTGGGCAGCCTGGTCTGGTGGTTGGCGATCAGGAGGGGGGTTGAAACTACGTGATCATCGTGGTCCTTTTCAACCCAGGCCATTCTATGATTCATTACATGGGGTGATGTCTTCTCTTCTTGTCCTGTAGAAAAGAAAGCTAGACTTTCACATTTGAGGCACAAAAATAATCTTTTTTTTTTTTTTTTTTTTTTTTTCCAGTCACCAATTAAGTTTTTGATACAATTCAGCCTAGAGACATTTTTTTGTCTTATAAATGCAAGTACTGAAGCTGGTGGGAATTTCAGTGTTGATTAAGCTATGGGGAACTGTTGGTCAGTCATCATTCTCGTTATGATAGGACGTTAACCACAGCTTTAAATAGCTCTTTGGAGTTAATAAGAAGTTCCTTTTTCTCCTTCTCATATGTTTTAAATAGAGTGATTTGGCATAATGATAGAAACAAAGTTCTTATTCATAGATACAACTGTCTGACCAAAAAAAAACCCAACCAACCAAACAAAAAAAAAAACGTATTTGCCCTCCTCTGAAGTACCTTTAGAAGAGATGATGATATGGCAGCTTACAAGGAGAACTTTGAAATAAGGAAAGCTCCCACTATCCCAGATTTTACAAAACAAAGTAAAGCCATACACCCCATATGAGATTCACTTGTGGCTGTGTTCTGGTTAAGCTGCTGCAGGTCATTCAACTCGTTTCACTGGAAATGCACTGAAGGTCAACCCTCTGAGTGCTCCCAAGCATTCTGGCCAGATTCTACAATTGTCTACTCATTGCACATGTGTAGGTGTCCCCATTCCCTTCAATGGGATGACTCACAAGGAAATGGTCATAAGCAAGAGTAAAGTCCCAGGCTGCATTTGATCTGAATGACCTGCAACTTAAGGAGCACGGAGAGGTGAAGACCCGATTAAGATACCATGTGCATTCCATTTCCAGTTCATGACTGTCTCATGCAAAATACATTTTTGCAGAATGTGTTTGAATCAGGAGGAGATGATATTTGGTGGTAAAAATCACAAAGGATTGGTTATGTTTAACCAGCTTTAACACACGTGCAAATCCAATGATGACTGAAACAATTACTTCTTGATGGATAACTTTATTGCTCACAGATGGCACTTTAAACCCAGAAGGTCAGATTCTTTATATACACTGAAGCTGCAAAGATAAACGGAACATTCTTTTTAACCTCTCATTGTGCAGGTGAAAACAGATTAGTCAACGTGTTCAGGATAATTGTGGTGGCTGGAGGATCACTTAGCCTCAAATTATGGAAAGGATGTTGAAGACCACCAAGCCTGTTCACGTCAGGGCAGTTTCTAATAACTTCTAATATAGTTTGCTTCTTTGAACTAAGGCATAGAATTATCTTTTGAGTTTACTTTCTTTAGTCTAAAGTAACAGAAATTCCAAGTCCATAAAAAGAAAATTTAAAAGTAGGGCTGGAAAAATTAGATTAGCAATAATCCAGTATATGATCCTGATTTTGAGTTTAGTGAATCTGTTCTTTTAAGAGAAACTGAAATTTATCCAAAATCAGTGGAAGGTTGATCATGTATGCGTAGTTACTTGGATGTCTGTAGAACTGAACTCACATATCATATTGGAAAATATATGCAGGTTCAGCTATTTTATCTTTTTTGTTTAATTACTCGTAGTCTGTGTTTTTGGTTAACAAATGATTCAGAGTTCTGTTCATTCAGAAAGAGCATTGCTTTCTTGCAAGGCAGAAAATAGTTGAGCAAAGCTCATTCTTTTGTTTCTTTGCAAATTATAGATTGCACCCTCTGCTTTCACTAAGAAAAAATTCCTTCCATAATTAATTTTAGACAGACAGACTAACTTCTGCAGTCTAAATTGACATTTGCTTGTTAATTAAGCCATCATATTGGCTGACTCTCGCACACATCTGTAATAAGCCTTCCAAACCAAATAGAATATGCAGGAAAATCACCCCTTTCCTTATGAGGAGAGATTCCTCAGTTATCAGGATTCATTAGTTCTCTTGTTGTCAGTTGAAAAGAAGTTGCACCCCCCAATGTAGGTCAGTGTGAGGGTAGGTTGCTGCTGGTCGCCTAGTGACAGGCATAATGATAAGTGAATGTGTCCTGTTGAGCCATGACCCTTCAGAAAAGACGGTGTCAAGTAAAATGCCCAGAGAAGGTACAGAGAAGGCATAATCCACTTCTAAATATTGACAGTGGGAATTTCCTTGCTATTCTCCTTTCCTTGTCTTTTCTAGTAAACATGTCAAACTCCATTGTGTTTGTACTTTGCATCAGTTTTGGAGCATTTAAAAATGTAACAAAACTAATGACCCATAAGTAGATAGGATGTCCAATTAAGCTATTTTTTCTTCAGACTGAGCATCTCTGCTGGTAAAAGTATTGTCCTGTGTTGGTCAGAAATGTCATCTTTTTCTTCAGCTTTTTGTTAGTAGAAAGCTGAATTAATGAATACATAAAAAATCTGATTTATGATACCAAACATACTGATACTAGGTCTTGAATATTAATGTGATTTAATACTGGAGTTGTGTCTGAAATGTACTTGGAATCAGTGGTGTAACTGGCATACATCAATGGAAGCAAAGTTAGACAAAAAGTAAGCACTCCTTAAGATCGTACCCATAATATTTACAAATACTGTGGTGTATTTTAGAGACACGTAGTATGTGTAAGAGGGCAAAGGCTTCAATATGTACCTGGCATATCCGGCTTTCTTTTTTGCCTAAAGGGCAAGGGTGAAAAGATTATTACTTTTTCTTTTCATTTGATTTTAATAACTCCAAAGCCATGTGCTACCAAGCTGTCATGTTCTGTGTGCTTAATTTAAGACAAATCTTGAGATTTGTATGTGGGAGTCTTTTCTTATATCTACATAGAGCTACCAAGATAAAAGTTTGTAACCTTTATGGTGCTTTCTTGCCCTTCACCTTTGGCAGACTTGGAAAACAACAGCAGCCCCCATTCCCAGGTCCGGTCTCCTGGTCTTGGCATGGGTCAGGCGAAAGCATGCTGCTGCTGGATGCCTTTGCTGCTGGCAGGGTGCTTCCTGCAGTGCTGAGCAAAGCCCTGCACCCAGCTTGGAGCATCTCATCCTCTGATACTAGGATGATGAGAGAAATACAGGTCTTATCTCAAGTTCTCAGCATTTAGCTTCAGCGACGTTATTTCAGAGCTGAAAGTCAGTAGACTCAAAGGCTGCATGTGCCTACAAGAGACTACCCCATAAAAGCACGGTGTGCTATTTGGAAGACCCACCATTTCAGTGTTGCGATCCTTAAATGGAAGGTGAGGAAAATGTACGCCTGCAAGATACCGCATAACAAATTGCTTCTTTTTTCTGTATCCTTTCTTTTTCTCCTGCTAACAGCTGGAAGAATGTATTCATTTGTAGGGCAAGGTCTGATTTTTCTAGACAAATCTTGGAAGAAGTCTGTGTATTTGTACTGTATCACCATTCAAATTTCTGGTAACACTTGTGGTAAAGTCCTGAAAACTTCTCTTTGTTCTGAAAACTTGTTATGCCCTTGCTTGAAGCCTGTTCAAGTGGGCTATAACTTAGTTTATCTTTATATTTAAGAGTACACTTTAAATTTTCTTTTGAACAGAGATGGATATTAGTATGTGCAGGAACACCACTACAGCCACAGCAACAGTAGGAAATACTTACTGACAAATGGAGAACAGCTGGCACTTGCAGGAAAAGCTAAACAAGAGCAAATGAAGGCAGCACTTCCTTAGCTTTTGTACAAAATACTTGTACTTTTAGCATTACTCCCCAAAAGTGGAGACTTGCCTTCAAGGCCTTTCTCAGACTGAAAGAGGTCCCATCCTCAGATGTGTAACTGCTGAGTAAAAGTTGCTGAATTTGGAGCATCCAGTTGAACAGAGTTTGTACATTCAATATTTAGTTGCCAAACTCAGCTAGAGTCGTTGCCTTATAGTTCCTTCTACAGTCAGTGGAAGATTGGCTTTCCCAGTGGTCATTCACAACAGCCACATGGAACTCACCTATTTCTTCTGTGTGTGATACACACGGCTGTTGGTATTTGGTTGTGGTAGAAACCTCTTACAAGGGTTTGAAGTAGCTAAACTCAAGATACACTTGACTGAGTTCTGGAGGAAAATCTGCAGTGCCCCTTGTTTACACAGCCCTGCTTCTCTCACGTGTTGAAAATTAAATATTTTCTCTTGGAGTGAAGTGAGCTGGGGTACTCTCTGATCTTCTCTCACAACACTGAAGTCTTCACAAATTGCAGTCACGTCCAGGTTTAGACTTGAACTGATTTTAAATCTGGCAAAATATTTATGTTCCTTGCTTCTGGAACACTTTGCTGTTAGTGCGAGGCAGTAGGATCAGGGACTGCTTCTTTGCCTGGCCATGCAATTCTCTGCTTGCCATGAAAGTTTTTGTGGCAATAGTCTATTATGGTGCAAAGATACAGCATTACACCTCCCTGACACTTGTTGGCTTAATGCACAAGAAGGTCCTGTAATCCTCTGTTCTTCTGACCATGAAGCTTTTCCATTGACTTTCTAAAAGCTGCCATCACACAACTTGCAAGAAACCTGCTAGGATGTTTTCAAGCACCCCAAGCCACCCCATGCTATACTGATACCCAGGAATGCAGGGCTTCACTCATCACACCGGAATGGTCTGGCCAAGACGGGAGCTTTGTTGGCACATTCACTTTCTCAGCAAGCAGCAAGTCTGGTACTTTTTCTTAAAATTTGCTGTAGAGCTGTCCAGTTGTCTTTTGGCTCCACTTTACCTAACGAAGCCTGCAGCGAGTGAGGGACTGTAGTGTGACAGCGCTGTGACCTTCAGAGACAGGAAGGGAAGGTCCTAAATCCCCTTTGCCTTCTTCCAAAGCAGTCTCAGCTTTACAGTGAGGTGTTTGAGTGAGAGTTCGGGATCTCAGAGGTCAATGTCTGGTAGTGGCCAACTATTCAAGAGGCTGCCATTGCAGCATTTCCTAAGGAAACACAGCCAGCAGTGCTGGAGGACACACTTCCCTGCTTCATTGTGCAGCCCCAGGGTCCTGAGCTTTCTTCGCAGTTCGCTCAATGAACAACTTGAGAATAAAATGGTTGACCAAATCTTGCGCTGCTTCCATGTCTTCTTTCTTTCCTGAGTAATTCTTTCTGGGAAGGATGCAAGTCTTGAGTCAGAGCAGCATGATTTTGTCCAGAGGAAAGGAGTATGTGTGGTGAGGGAGGCACTGCCTTTGCTTTGCTTTCTCCTTCCAGTATAGCATCCTAAATGTGAGTGGACTTGGAGCTGGATGATTTGTCATTGCTAATGCCTTTCTTCTTTGGTTTTCTAGGATCGACTTCAGGATCAAAATTGAAAGTTCCTGTGCTGAGCGTGAATGGCAGACAGCACGTCGTTCAAGCAGGCCAGACTTTAAATCTCACATGCAGGTAACCAGCTGAGCTGGCTTATCGTAATTTGGCTGGGAGTTCATATACCTGATACTTTTTTTTTCTTCTTTTTCCTTCTTTCCTTCTTTCTTTCTTTCTTTCTTACTTTCTTTGGTAGCTGAAATTAAAAAAAAAAGAAAAAGAAAAAAAAAGAAACCTTATGGTGTGGGGAAAGGTGGGGAGTGTGAACTTCAATGGCAATTGTTTAGTAGTTCTTTGTTGTTTCTGTTGTTGTTTTTGGAAAACAAGATAAAAGAGAACCCCAGAAATAGCCTAATATAATAAAACAGAAAGCTCGGGAACTGGAGCTGTATCACTGCAGCCCAACATAATTGTTTCTGCTTCCTTATCTGTATTTGCAGGGGGGAAATGCTTCATTCATGGTCTTTGCCTGAAGCTCTAAGTAAGGACAGCAAAAGGCTGAATGTAACTAAGTATGCCTGTGGAAGGAACGGGACACAGTTCTGCAGCACTCTGACCTTGAGCAGAACTCAAGCAAATGACACTGGAAGATATAGCTGCAGATACCCAACAAGTCCAGTGAAAAAGAAGAGGGAATCTATAGTCTACGTATTTATCAATGGTAAGACCGTGGGCTTTTTTAATGCTTCTTAGTACTTTATTTTTTTCAGTGCAGCAAAATGGATAAAAAAATGCATATCAGCTATGTTTAAATAGTAGGATTTTGAATTATATTTTCAGCTTCACAAATGTCATGATAATTTACTGATTTATGTATAAAATCTGATTTGTCAGAGCTTCCAAAAATGGGTTTTATTAATTAAGATAAAATGAAGAAAGAAAAATACCAAAGCCAACCAGACCCCTGGAGTAACTCGAGCTCCGCATGAAGGTACACTAAAAGTGAATTTGTGAAATCATGTCTTAATGAGAGGATGACTGACGAAAACCATTTATCTGGTGCAATGTCCACTTTAACCTGCCTAAGACTGTACATTTCTAGACAGAAAGATGCCAAAGCTGTCTTTCTAGATCACTGAATTTTCTCACGCTACAGAAAATGAAGATTTGCATGCAAGTCACATTCAGAAAAGTGCTCTGCAGTTCATGTTACGCCAGTTGTAAAAATCTAGAATAATTGGATTCAAAATAAATACAGAATTGTGTCCAGCAAACAAGTATTGTGCAATATATGGGAAATGCTGGAATTAGGTCAGCTAGGCTATAACAGAAATTGCTTTCTGATCCTGTCTTCTTCCAGGATATTAATCAGACACTTCTCAAGACAGCTGAATTCAAAATGAAAAACAGTAAAAGAAGAAATTATAAAACTTTTAGCTTTATCATTATATTATATATTTTAGTTTTTCGTAATTTTTAAAACAAAAAGTTAACAGATTACTACGAGGTATCAGGATTCACAGATTTTGGAAGCCTGAGTTAGAGAGAATGTGCAACTGGAACTTTTCCAAATGATGTGTCTGCTGCTTCTAATGAGTTCACATCAGAGTGAATTAGCCTTTGTTTTCAGTCTGTGACACAAGGAGTGTGACTGATGCTATGGAAAATCAGAACCGAATGGACTGCTCACTACAGTGACAGAAAATAAGATAGTTCTCCCCATCATTGTGTGTTGCCTTACTGATAATTAGTGAATAATTCATACTGTTCATCCAGCTCTGTTTCATCTGGAATACGCTGTAGTATTTTCCTCACCCGACTACTTACCTGTAATTCACTGGGTATCCAACGACAGATGCATCAAAAAAGGCATGGTGAAAGTAGAAGGTTATTCTTTTAGCAATCAACATTTGCTCCTGCCTAGGAAAATTTACAGTTTTCTCGGATGATTTCTTTGAGTTTCCCACCATGGGACCTCCTTGAACCTCCTGCCTTCAACCTTAACTTTAGTTGAGATCTACCCACAATCCTCTCCATTTACGATGTGAGAAGAGCAAGGACAGTTGTGACCATGACTGTGAACCTCTCTGCTAACCGACTTTATATTATATGAGTTTCCTTCATGTTCTCATTGTCTCCTTTCTGTTTGACATGTTAATTTTTCTGGATTCTGAATTATTAGAAATTGAAGACACAGTTGGTCATCCTAAGTCTTCACTGCTTCCTGAGCTGTGAGTGGCTTCCTTGCACCCAAAAGAGAACCTCAATTAGATACATGTGAATCAGTTAATCTGCCTAATTCACGTGTCAGAAGACAAGTATGTCATTAAATAAATAGTTTTTGGACAACCCCTGGGCTCCCTCCAAAAATCTGTTAAAGATAAAGCAGAAGGCCTGAGTGCCATAGTTATTTTGATTTTTTTTTTTCAAGAGTGGCTATTAAGCACTGACATTGCCATTGAGATTCCTTTAGGCTGTACTTTCATCCTTCCTTTCCTGCCCAAAAACAGTAAAATGTAGAAGGGACTATCCTGTAGCAAGCTTTAGACATCTTTGGCATCTTAGTTTTTGGAATTTGACAAAACTTTTGGTTGAAAGACAATTTCTTAACACTTAAATGTTGATTGTGTCTCACAAAGTATATATCTGAGTTTGGTAATTTACTGATGACAAAGGAGGCTGCAAGCTAACTGCTCATGTAATGACTGTTAAAAGACCCACTCTGCCCCAAGGTGAGGAAAGGTACTATTTCAGGGAGAAATGTTGAGCAAATTGAAAAGAAACAAGACTCTTCCTACCAAAAGTAACCCTGTCTAATCAGTGTTGCATTAGCACTGGAAAGAAAATAAGGAATCACTTAATATAAGTTAACGTTTCTGTAAGCAAACATGAAATTCAATTACCTGAGTTGAGCGGCAGAGCAAAGAGGATAGTGAAATGCTGTTAAGACTATCTTTATTGTGTTTAGTTTTATTTTAAAGAAGATTTTGGATGCCTAGGAAATAAACATTTGTAAAGTCAGGTCCCTCCTAGGTTAGTATTGTTTCCTGTGGCAGGACGTTGTGTCAGTCCATTTCCCATATTAGCTCCATGTGGATCCCCAAGGTGCCTGTTTCCCATGTTTTAGCATGCTGCAGATGAGAACAAATAGTTGCTATTTACAAACACAGGGTCCAAATCAGGAAAGCTGATATTGTTTGTACAGGAAGTCATCACTGATTGTTTTAACAATGTTATTCATTTCCGTAATTAGAGTGATACTGAAAATCAACTGGATTAAGGGGAAAAAAAAAAAAAAAAAGAAACAGTAGATCCAGTAAATCCTTTTGTTCAGGAATGAGAACGATGTGCTACAGCAGAAGGTGAGCTTCTGCAGACAAAAATGAGATGCGAGATGATGAGAAGGAAACTGCAAATCCCACATGTCTTGGGATGTACTAACACATATCTGAAGTGATGAAATGCAGCGTTTGGGTGTGCAAGAACCAGCAGGCTGGTGACATTTTGCTCAGGAGCTTGTCCTGACACCACCCTGCTTTCAGCTGGAGAGGTCACTACTGAGTTGCACAGTGGAGTGAGTGCTGCAGCAACCCTTGACCACACACAGCTCAGGAATTGAAGCATCAGGCAAGGGAAATGAAGCTTCTCAAGAGCCTTGGATTTTGTTCTAAGAAAGCTGATATCCTGACTTCCACCACGAGCCATGGGAAAGGTCCAAAATGAAACATAAGCCTCTGTGACAATTTCTCCACTGTGCTGATCCCAAAACTGCTCCTATCTTTGTTTTCTTGAACAATTGCAATCTGTAAATGAAATGGAAAGACTTGTAATGAGTTCTCACTGTATACACTGGAGTAAGACACGGGCAGTTTTCTACTTGGAAAGTGACTATTGTAAAAAAGACAGTTAAAAAACCCCAGACTAGGAGCAGGCTATTTTGAAACCTACACAGATGTCCCCAAGGACGTGGCTAAAGGCTTTTCTTTCTGTCTGCCTTCATTCCCGTAGTTCCAAGACACTCTTCTCCAGTCATTGAAGCTCATTCTTTTTCTTTCTTTTTCAAATTTTTCCAGTCCTCTTCATTCTTTACTCTCATCTCTTTCTTCCTTTGCCTTTGGTCACCCGTTCCCATGATGTAACAGAGAAAAGCAAGTAAGTTCAATTACATTGATACAGCAAGTTTAGATTGCTGCAGGAATTTGGACAAAATTTGATTCAAGTTTAATTGTTGCTACTTCCTGTGATGAAGATAGCTTTAGCAATTAATATACAAGAACAATGTTTTCATTCTACTGCAGCAGAGGATTTTTAAGTGAAGTCGTACTTGACTTCAGATATTAGCCCATCACTTAGTCACAGTTCTTCTCCTCCTTTTCTCTCCTCACACTCCCACTGTGCATGTTTCTGGCCACATACTTTTCCTTGCAAAGACATTTACTGATACTTCAGTCGAGCACCACTTAAAATATTCTGTTTTAAAATCACACCTCTGTACTAGGTTAGTTGTCTATTCTGTTTCTGTGCTTAATAGAGAGAAAAAAAAGTACTTTCTGATACATGTTTCTCGTCACTGACATGATGAAGGATCTTGAGGATAATCCTAGGTGGGATGTTTTCCTATGAGAGGATTTCAGTCAAATGAGGCAAATCAGAGCTGGATAACAAAAGGTCCTGAGAGCTATGCTTGTACTTACCGATGACTGGAATATCAAACATGTCCACTAATTTTGGATATTTGACTTCAGATGAGTCTCAATTTGGACAGCCGAAAATGAAGGGCTTTAACATTATTGAATGCTTCAAAATATAAGACTCTGAAGTACCAAAATATCTGGGATTTTGAGTGCCTTTTCAAGCTCTAGAATTGCATCCCGCCACAGCAGAGCATGTCCTGTCTCTCTGGGAGATCCAGTTGTTGACTGCTAGCTGGATCCAGCTCCGTGGATTTAACATTTAGGTTGAGTAGATCGACTCCTGAAACCCCAAAAGTTGTACATTGCAGAACGGGGTGGGGGGGGGGGGGGGGGGGGGGCATCACAATAGCTCCCCGAGAGGGTCTCTAAGATGAGAAGCTTCAAAGTCAGAATAACTCAGATGGAAACAGCAGCAAGACAAAATACCTTGAATGTTAACATTAAAGAAGAACATCTTTTTCTTTTTCCTTCTTCAGAAGTAATGTACCTATAAAACAACCTGCTGCTGTTGAAACTTGTGCTTTTTCTTTCTTTGCTTTTGGCACAGTTCTAACATATGAGCAGTACTTTCCGGCTTATACTGTCAGAGTCAGTGATATGATAGCACCTCTGTTATGAAAAGGAAACTAGTTGGGATTAAACTGCGCTACATCTGTACTGAGCACATAGACATATTTTTAGTGACTAATGAGGTTCCTGTTAGAAAACTGAGCTTTCTCGGACTCACCTATCTAAATTACCACTAATACCTATACATCTATAGTGTCATTGTGTCTACATGGACTTCACACTGTGCTTCACTGTGTTGAACAGAGGAGTTTCAGGAGCTTTGGCAGCATCAAATGGGGCACACTCAGCTCTCTGAGGTCTCACTTCCTCACCAGGGCTTATGGCTGCCACTGAAATGGAAATCCATTTTCATGATGATCCATCGTGAGGGAGGGATATAACTGAAAAAAAGATCTAATGACCAATGGCCTTTCTAGAATTAACTTTCTGAACATGGTAATTACTGCAGTGTAAATTTCCTGGTTAAAGTGGATGAGAGTATTTTTGTGTAAGTACTGCAGTCACTTTTTAAGTGTGTTATGGACCTATGTTGATGAAAGCATAGTGTAACTAGCCCCATAGGAAAACAAACTCTGCCTAGAGATTACTGCAATTATGCTAGCAACGCTTTGTGTCTGAATGTGTTCCAGATATAAAGTATTCCCTTCCTTTTTCTTTTTATTTCTTTTCTTGATTTCTATGTTTATTAATTCATAGCCCATGATCTCCCTCCTTCAAGTTTTAGAATTTTACAGTTTAAGGCAAGGCAAGAGTAGAAAAGGCCATATTATAGAAAGGCACTGCGCTTCCCATATTTATCCACATACAGAATGGGATTTCTTTTTCTTAAGGATCATAATCAACTACATGTGAGTAGATTAAGTAGATGCCTTTCCTAGAGCATGACTAATCTCAGCCTCAAACAGATGTCTAGAACAGGTCAGGTGAGGTCAGTCCCCATTCCAGAACCGAACCACGACTGGTTTGGCCATGTAGCTCAGAGAGGGGTGTCTATATTTGAGATGTGTAAATGAGGTGAGATCCACTCCCAGTCTGAAAAAGTTCTTGAATTACATTGAACAACTCTATTGATGCAGTCAGGATAGCTACAGCTAGTCAAGGTAAATCCCAAGAAAGGAAAAGGAGAACTTAGTAACTGGACGATTAGTGAAGTTCATGAGCCTATACTTTTGTGAATATGCATGAGTGAAAAAGATTGTTATGCAAATGTGAGGAGACTTGGTTCTTTTGGCCTGGAAAAAAACATTAATGATGAGCTAGGTGTAAGTATGTATTTTGGAAGGACAAACTTTCAGATTCCAAGGAGCTCAGACTCCTGCAGAGAGTTTTCTTCTTGCAAATGTGTGAGCACTCTGACTTACATAGCTCAGATTATTAAAAACAAAACAAAGACAGGCACAGTTGCTGAAGCATGTGAAAATAAAGAACCTCACCATCTTTTCTGAATCTGACATTTCAGTGTTGGCTAAATTGGTTGCTTGTGCAAACCCCGTGAATAGCCTAGACAGGTTAGTGATGTCAGACATAATATTGCTTGTATTAAGCTTCTTATCAACTTTGTATCTGGCTGCCAACCAGCTTTGTAAAAAGCTATTTATATTCTTTAACAATATAGCAAGTGACCTTCAGATTTCATGATTTCATGACTGTTCATTGTGGCTTCATGTTGATTGTAAGTGAGAGGTATTGTAAGGAACACAGTCAAACCACTACACAGTCATTAATTACAGGCACCATTGAAAATATAAAGTGACATTTAAAGCAACCTTTAGCATACATAAAGATTTTGGCTATCCATCCTTCACTTTGCTACCCTTGCAAGCAACTCTGAAGCGAAACAAACGAACAAAACCTCAAACATCAAGATCAACTCACTTAGTTGTATTCCAGACCCCAATGGAGTTGAATGTGGAACTCAGAAGTAGTCTTTAAGACTGGTTGATCCATGATGTTCCTTTTCATAGAATCACTGGGATTAGAAAAGACCATCAAGTCCAACTGCCAACCCATCATCACCATGCCCACTAAACCACATCCTTCAGTGCCACATCTACTCATTTCTTGAACACCTCCAGGGATGGTGACTCCACCACTTCCCTGGGCAGACTATTTTATGTTTGGAGTTTTCAGAACCTCAAAGTATGTGGAGCTGGCTCAGAATAACACTGGCAGGAGTTTAGGTCATCCCAGATATGCTCCCAGCCAACTCCCAAGGAAGGGGAAATATGGCATTTACCTCCCTGCAGGAAGGAATTGGGAGGAAATGTAGTGGTAGCCACTGGCTCTAGATAAAGATGTGATGGGAGGGAAAGAAGAAAAAAAAAGCAAGATGTGCTATTATATAAGTGAGAGAAGGAACTCCATGTCATTGGTGTACTCTGTTCAGGAGCTGTGGGTTCAGCTCTGCCTGCTCCATGCTGGGAGACCCTGCAGCAGGTCCTGTCTTAAAGTACTGAGTATCCCCTAATGGCCATTAAGACGGAAGGAGAATAAAATCAAAGGTAATCAGGAAAAGCCTCCACACTCATTATGAAAACAAAACTGTGCTAGGAAACATGATGTGTATTCCTTTTAATCAAAAGCAGGAAGGCATTTGGAGCACTTGGGGCCATCAATTGCCCTCCGGCCCATGGCGGAAGTCCCAGTGATGTCAATGGGAGCTCTGCACGCGAATCATAGGGCATGGAGTCGGCTTCTGGTGTCCCTGTGCCTTGGCATGCCACTGCAGGAACTTACCGGGGAAGGCTGTCACCAAGCTTTGAAGCTTACCTAGAGGAGCCAGGGCATTCTGTTGACTTTAATACAGCACTTCATTGACTTCTCCAAATGTGAATGTGCGTTGCTATTGGAAAAGGGAAAAAAAAAGCCTAAACATGGTGTTTTGTGCTCATTTCCTGTCCCTGATTTTGGATGGACAGGAATCCTGCGAGGTCTAAACTGCACAGCCCCCATGGCCTCTCTGTTGGCATCAGTCAGTGGTGACACTATGTCTGCAGACAGCACCGCTAATCTCCAGAGCAGCTCTTCCTCACTCTTGGAATGATCTGGAGATTATCATACAGGAAAGTACTTTGCAGAGCTTGCTGGTTTGGAGCTGGAGCTCTTGATTTTATGACAAAGACGAACAAGTCTTTGGGGAGCAGTAAATCTTTTTCTGTTGATGTTAAGGGACAGGTGACCTCTTCCATGGCTGTGACCCATGAAAAAACAAAAAAAGGTCTTTTTGCCATGCTACATACAGGTTCATTCTTGGTCTTTCCTTGAATCATATTGCAAAGGAAATTAGCCTAGCACATCCTTAGAGTACTTTTTATTACATACGCATCCTCTGTTACTCACAAGTTCCTTTTGCGATCTCTGCGAATGTTTAACACCTATTACTAAATGAAGCATTGTGATAGTCTCATTTCATAAAATATAGGTTACAAATTCACAAAATCTCTTTGGGAAAACTTTTTCAACATCCTGGGATATACTTCAGATACCTGACCTTGGGATTCTCCCTGATACATATTAGGGTAGAATTTGCTTCTCTTTCTATTATACGTCTCTAACAAAAGTATTTTTGCATATCATAAGAAAGAAGATCTTAAGGGCAGAACAGTATTATGACAGTAGGAAGTGCAGATCATACTTATGAAGGAGAAGAAAAGGCAACGCATTTAAAGAACTACTTAAGTGAACATAGGTCAATATGCAAAGTTCTGGTAGCGTTACAGTTTAAGGCTTTGTAAAGGGTCAATTCTTGCTGGCTTTACTCATTTCTTTTCCAAGAAAGATTTCCATTGTTATTTGTATGGCTTTTGACTAAGTGAAAATAATAGGATTTGCCTGAAAAAACATTGGAGCCATAGATAAGCATGAAACTAAGATCTAAGTGTTCCACTTTTTCAAGAGTTAAAAGCCAAAACTTACATGAATTTGGAGGCAGTCTCTCTGCACTTTGAGGCAAACCAAACCTTCACGTCTCAACACCTGCAAAGAAGATTTGGAGCCAGAGCCGGCGGCTCGAGCCCCTCTTTGTTAACTGGTTCAAACAATAGCAGCAGCAGTGTTCCTTATTCCCAGTGCAAGCTATTTATGACAATGCCCTTTGTTAAGGAGATTGTTTGAGGGACGGTAAAATATTTTGCCAAGCTTTCATTATTGAGTTGAATGAAATAAATGCTTTCCTGGCATTTTCCCTATCACAAAAGAGATATATAGGTATTGTGATAGTGGGAAGGAGAAGAATAGTTAACTCTTGCTAGCCTATATTCTGAGAGTATGTGGCTGGAAATATGGATGAACAATAGGGTCTTTCTAGCAAAGTCAGCGTGTTGTTTTTGGTGATTTTATTTTCTGCCATCAATTTTCGGTGTTGAGAGCATGAACATCTCTTGTGTAAATGTTTCCTGATAAGTGAATTTCAGCTTATATCTCATAACTGCTTCTCCTGAAGCACCTTGAAGAAGGAAAGACATCTTCTGGCAGTAGATACGATGTTGTAATGAGAAAAAATGTATGCGAACTCCCCTACATTTTAAAGGAGGTACCGAAGTACTGGTGCTGACGTTCAGAGATAAATGTATTTGCAAGCATTCAGTCATGTTTTACTCTAGTTGTTTAGATAAAAGTAAGCAGAAGAGTAATTTGAGGACTTTTCATTATAAATGGGATTGATTGGATCTTTCCAGGTTGTTACTATTTCCATACACTCATGGAATTCATATATTAACCTTTTCTTTTTCTTCTTCTTTTCCCGCAGATACAAGCAATCCATTTGTAGAGATGCACAGTGATATACCTAAAATAATACACATGACTGTGGGAAAAGAAATGATCATTCCTTGCAGAGTCACAGCACCGAACATTGCTGTCACGTTAAAAAAGGTACTGCAATCCAAGCATACTCCGATGGTGTTCTTGTTGATGTGAATACTGCATTTTGTTGTTGTTGTTCAGAACTATTGTGGAGATTTTCAACTATTTCAACTATTTAGTGTTCTTTAAATAGATTTCTGGGTGTCAGCATGTTTAGAAGTATTTCAACTCAGGCAGATTGGTCTCATATCTCAAAAAAGTGCTTAATCAGATCTCTTACTTTGGATGAGAGTTTTCTAAACTCTAGTGTTTTGTTCAATTTTATTGGAGGTCCATTCTTACTAAGAAGTTTAACTTCTGAAGTCAAAGGTTTCTTAAGACCTGGGGAAATTTCTTGTTCAGAGAAGAGATTTCTTCCCTTCTTTTCCTCTGGCCTTTCTCCTCTTCCCTCTCCTCCTGTCTGCTGGGACAGCCTGGAGATGTGCTGGGTCTGCATAGGGCATTTCTTCAAGTTTTCCTTTCCCCTTCAACTTTACTTCTTACTTTTTTGTCCAAATGCACTTATCAAACAGCAGACGACTTCTCTTTGTAGGGAAATCTGTTCAGGATTTGAGATGGTGGGTACAGTTACAGAAAGTCTGAACATTTTTTGTATTTCTTTCCTAAGTTGCTTAAGAGCTACATGGAGAGTTAAGTGACTGCATGCATGTAGTAAAGTGCATAATACTGGCACAGAGAATGGTGCTTCTTTTTTAGAGTTCTTTTGTTTGTCCTAAAAATCATGTGGAGGAGCCAGTGATGTTTCTAAATATGTATATATATATATATATATATATGGAGTTAGTTCTATACATAGTGGAACCAATGATCAGCACTTTTATGAGATAGCAACTTACTTATTTCATAGTAGAATAGCACGCAATTGCTGAAAGCAAGCTTAATGCAGAGAAAAGAAAGTAATTCCCGAGTAATGTGACTGCACACATATACACACATGCATGCATATGCACACACTAGCAAGACCTGTACCAGAGATGGATGGTGCAGAAGACTCTGTGGCTATAGAATCACAAGTGAATAGGAATTGACTTTCTGCAGGATGCATGATGTAAAGTGAGGACTTATCTGGGCACTGTGGTGCTGCATCTGAAATCTCAGCATATTAAGTTTCTAGCTGAGAAAATTCCCCTCATAGTTCTCATCTTATGAAACAATCTAAAAAGCAAATCGTTCTCCTTATTTGGAGGAGGTTGAGACATATCCACTCTCTTCTATCAGCTTGCCCTTAGATTGGGGTTGTGGTGATGATGCATCTTTCCACCATCAAAACCAGATGTAATACTCTGGGAAGGAGAAAGAGGAGGTGGAGCCAAATATTGAAAGAAAGGATCGGTTGCTTACATGTTTTGCATTCCAGGAAAAAGAGATATGTTCCCAGAATTTCCTGAAGTATGTAAATTACAATGCATTACATCATATCTTACTTTATTTATCATCTGTGACATTCGTGTGTGAAGATTCCAGCAAGTTTTTCCTCGCATTACAATTAAGAGATGTGCTAAATGCATTTCCCATCTGCTAGCACATTGCTTCTGGAGAGCTGGCAAAAGCTGATCTATTTTTTTCCATTTAGCATTAAAGGAAGAAGCCATTGTCCCCATAATGCAATCCGCTGGAGCTGAAAAGAAAATCCCAGCATTGGATTCCTTAAATTCTGCATTTCATATTGCCAGGGAGTCAAAATATGGAATACTTTTTGTAATGTCTCTCTTTTGAAAGGACTCATGGGTAAAGTCGCATGAACATTACCTCCCAGCGCCTTGTTCCTGTGCAGTGCTACCTTATAGTTGTAGTGGACCATATAGGAAAGGTATATAATCCATTTTCAACACTACAAGTGACTTTATTACAAAAACTGCATCTTTACATTGCTCATCATTTTTGAGATATTCTGTTATTCTAACATCCAGGCTGAATGTTTGTACGAATTGCATTGTATAGCATGACAATTGTATGCAACATAGGAGTCTTAAAAATGAGGAAGGAAATGGGGATTGAGCTTTTCATTCCTATTTCAAAACAGCCTTTCAGGTCCTATTACAATCTACATCTGCAGTAGCTGGTAGTCCTTTCTCTACCTCACCGTATGATGAAATGGTGAAATCAATTGATGGTTTTGACCTTCGGCTTAATAGAGATATCCACAGCTTCTGAAACCATTATTCCTGTCAATATGATTCGAACAACCTCATTCAAATTTCCTAAAATAAGATAAAACTTATTGCAACTAAGGTATGCACTTCTCTTGTTTCTTCATTTAAACTTGTCTTGCTAAATGGACAAAACATCCCCTTTGGTACGATGGTTTGATCCTCTGTTTACTCCCCTTTTGGATTCTCTGTCATAAAGTCAGCAACACCATTCGCAGGAACAGAACTAAATATATTTTGGTGTAAAATAAACGGAACAAAAAGAGAGAATAATAATTATCCAAAGATGTTGAGAGCCACACATCTGAACAGTCTGACTCTTAATAATCTCACCTCATCCTTCCCAAAGTGGTCTAAGGGGAGAAGATGAAAGAAAGGACAAACATCCAACACTCAAATGTACATGTTTTGTTTTATTTTCAGCTGTTTTTTTTCCACAAAGTCTGCCTTTACATACATGGGGAATCACACACTGACTATGTACTCTTGAGCATATGTACATATGCAAACCCTTGTGGTAGTACTGTGTTAATGCCCCTTTGTACACACAAAATATATCAGTGGCTAGTATCGAGCAAAGGAGGCACAGCCTGTGCCAAAATTCATTGACGTCTAGTTTGAAATAAAAAAGATAGAAGGCCAATGCTGCACTGGGATTCACAGCATTGTGGCATATACAGTTAAGTATATAGACAGTAAATTCCACGTTTACTGCAGCCGTCACAACAAATGGCTTCTTTGAATGTCTCTGACTATCTGCTGGTGTCCATCTGTAACCTGTTATTTCAGCTGGCTTTATCCTCTCCTGCTTCAGTGGAGATTGTTATGTTCCAGCACAGTGTCGCTCCATGGACCTCCTGGCCAGTGGTGAATGAGTGTCCAAGCTCTGTGGCATGGCCCTGAGCTGCTGGACCCTGCTTTGGCAGGGTGTGAACCAGGTGGTCCCCAGAGTTCCTTCCAACCTCAGCTACTCTGTGGTTCTAAGATCCTCTGTCCCGTGCAATCACAACACCATGTAATCACAATGCCATATGTTTGGCTCGTTGTTTCTGCTTAGGGTAGAATCAAGCCCTGCATGTTTCTATGAGAGTGGGAGACAGGTCACGTGAACCAGTGGGGTGGCAGAGGAGAGCCGGATAAGAAAGAGAAGTATCAAGTAACTATTTAATATAGAGTTAATGCGTTTGCCAAGAAACATCAATCTGGAGAGATTCTTCTATCTTCTTGATGTATATGAAAACATATGGAAGAGTATGCTCAAACTGTCTTCCACTGAAGCAGAGAAGGATAGATCTAGCTGAAGCTCTTGAAGGCATGATTATGAGCTAGTTAAACCAAAGCTTGGATATTTGCTTTCGAGACAGGAATGGCAAAAGGGTTCTTAGAGTCCAAGATATGGTTGAATGGTAGCCAGCAGGCTATAATGTAATGGCTTTAGTTATGTGTGTGTAATGCACACTTCCCCTGTGATTTGCGTGCTTATTATAGTATCTTATCAGCTGTTGTAAAGATAAAGAATTCTACCTCAGCACTTTTGTGGTCCCTGCAATTATTGTTCCTTTGATTCATAATGTGTTTCTGTTGGAGGAAATGTCTTGAGACAAGTTGAGGTGAGTCCAAGGGCAGCTTGCGGTGCACACTATGTGGGTAGCACAGAAGATACTGTGTTTGGGGGATACTGTACCATGCAGGATGGTACCAGGTAGCTGGCAGCCACCCATACTGGCTGTGGCTGGAGGAAGAAAGAATTGGCCAGCACACAAGTCCTCTGCTCAAATTAAAGGGAAGAAGGTGAGGAGAGGGATGCCATGAGACTGGGATCAGAAGAGATTGTTGGGCTTCAGTTAATTTGTTAATTTCACCATAAAAGTGAGCTTTATGAAAGTAGATTTGCAACCAGGCTTTGTATTGATGTCTGATCTCTGTCCAAATAGTGGCATTTATTCCATCAATAAGGCTGTGTAACGGCAATCAAGCATTGATGTGAAAACAAGAGACGTTGCCTGAGCCTCAGTGCCTGTGCCATACTTTGTCTTTCCAAATTTTTTTGATTTCTTCTTAAAATGGGGCTTAAAAATCAAAGAATGGTAAAGAAAAATATCACTTGTTCTGCTGACAAAGTGGACGCTCGATCCCACACAGCCATATTTTAGTCTGCATTAGACTTCAGGTCATAAGTTTATAAAACATCTGATGGCTTTTCACTAATTACTTGCTGGGTCCTTAACTTCTGAGGGACTTAGAAGTGCCAATTATTTTGAATGTGCTGAACACTTTTCCTCTGGAATTATTTAGTGTTTCAAGGTGTCCTTTCAAAATCACTGCTCAATAGGACTCTCCTCACTGAGTATGAATTGTATTTTTCATACCCGAGAAAGCTTCGTGGCTTTGAAGTTTGAGCTCATGTTGTATATGATGACTCAGAGAGATGTGTGCTCTGTGATGTGTCAGCTTTGGAACAAGTATTTTCTTTTTTTATGCCTTTTTTTTTTTTTTATTAACAGTCTAGTCCTTTAGACAGTATAAACCTGAGACGGATCAGATTGAATCCTGCCAGGAATTTGTTAAAGCCACAGAATGACAGCAAATCAAGTCCATTTGTCACCGCCATCGAAAAAAATGTGTATTTGTATCTCTGTCGTAACACCAGGACACTTAATTGCAAAGGTTCTCCAAGAGGAGCACTTTTGCTGCCAACTGGAAGCCAGCAGAATATCAGCCCAAGCACTGAGGCTAATGATAGTGTCAATCTATTGTGTCATAAATTACATCCTGTTATAAATAATGAATTCTTGGAAACAAATAAAACATTCACATTCTTCACTCAGATTTTTTCCTCTACTTTGTGATGAAAATGTGACTTGAAAAATCTGCATAATTAAATGTCATCCTTTCTACTTTGATTGACATTATTTTTACTTCCCACTCCTTTTTTTGGAGATTGTTTTGATTAGAGCATGGCATGAGGATAAGTTGTTTTTATGATGTATGCTTGCCACTTTTAGATTCCCAGAGAAACCTTAATTCCTGATGGCAAAACGATAATCTGGGACAACATGAGAGGCTTCAGAATACCTGAGGCAACCTACAGATTCATAGGGCTCCTGAGCTGTGAGACAACCATCGGTGGGCACAAGTATAGCACGAAGTACCTAACGCACCGAGAGAGTAAGTGGCCTTCCCCGATCCCCCTCTTTTGGAAGGCAGTCTGCCCTGGGGATGTTTCTGAATTCTCCTTTTCTTCATGATGTGCAGCCAACACAATTTTTGACATTAAGTTAAGCACCCCACGCCTTGTCAAGCTGCTGAAGGGAGACAGCCTGGCAATCAACTGCACTGTCAAGGCAGCCTGGAACACCCGCGTGCAAATGACGTGGACTTATCCTGGGGAGGTGAGTGCTGGGGCTGAAAGGGAGTAATGAGGGGTTCCCATAGATCACACTGCATCTCACATCCCAGGAAGAATTCTGCCTCAAAATGCTTGCCATGTTTCGCATACCATCCCTGTGACCCTTGCTGACATGGCTTTTAAGATTTTTTTCCGCTCTTTTCTTTCTGGTGGTTAATTGAATAAGTAAACATGTTTACACAATGTACTCTGCTGTATTGCATAATCACGAGTGAGCACTAGAATTCTTTCATCCCTGGAAGCTTCTTTCCAACCTGAGGAAATGATAGAAATTTATCACCCGCTCCCAGTCAGGGACTCTCTCTTGCGACTGAAAATTTTCGTTGAGGCTGTCTTTCTTAACACATTCATTTCAAAGACTGGCAGACAGTCAGGCACCTGACTCAGGCATGTTTAGAAAAGATATTTTGATTTAGCTAGCCAAAATCTCATTTGTTAAGTGTCACATGAACAATCCACTTGTTTTGACAACTACAGGAATAATCTTGAATGTGCTTCTCCTCCCATCACGTTGGGAGCATCCTCATAAATATTTGTCACTTACAGAATAACTGCCAGGAGTTCATGTAAAGCTGATAAGAAATTTGACATTAGTTTAAGGTTTACAACTCCCATTCCTTTCATGTCAGTTTGATTTATGCTGATGATTCAAGTCTTGATCATTTATTATGTCACTCATTGTGTCTAATCACAAGCTAAAATTATGAATACATTACATAGGGAAGATTAATGCAATAATTTCTTGCATGTTGTAGACATTTTGCTTGGCATTTTTTCTCCACAGAAGTAAAGAACTTAGCAACAAGATATGCTCCAAATACATTAGATTTGATCACTGTTGCCTTACCAAGCCTTAGCATAGCACCACACTTGTGAAACTCTGCTTGGGTTTTATTTGGACGGTAACTGAAGGGTGTTCGGCGTTTATAAGACCACAACAATGTCCTGGGTTAAATAAACTTTGAGGCCAAAGGCTGAGGGAGAGTTGCAGGAAATAACTCCTCAGCTTCACGTTATCTTCAGTTCCACCCTGTTACTCCTTTGCCAAATCTTCTCTGTCACTTCTCCATCTACAGTGTTTCCAGAATTCTCCCCTTCTTGTGTCAAAGCCCTCATTTTCTGTATGTCTGCCAAGCTGTGTACTGCCTTTCATGTACCAGCTCTGGGTTTTTCATGAGCAATGCTGGGTGAGGAGTGGTGGGGAGCTGAGCCCATTACTGTGGCAGGCTGTGCAGATGAGTTGGTCTTCATCTGGAAAGGAGTTTGGATACTACAACTTAAATGGAAGTAAGAAGGAATTGCCAGATAAAGTCACTTTCTATTTTTATTGTTGATTCTCTGGAAATTTTAGGCATCCTTTTCAGGTTTGTCCTGTTCAAAAGGGTCTGAATATGTGTTGTTTTAAAACTTGGTGGCAGAAGAGCCAATTAAAAATCATAATATTCATGAAAATTTGATTCAGCTCTTTAACATTAATTTTTACTTTAACAGGCTATGAAGAGAGGTTCTGTAACACAGCGCATTGACCAGAAGAATAGAGAAGCCAATGTTTTTTACAGTATTCTTGTTATTGACAAAGTTCGTGATATTGATAAAGGCCAGTACGCCTGCCATGTGAAGAGTGGACCCTCAAACAAATTAGTCAACACAACAGTCATAGTTTATGGTAAGAAATACCTAGAATGTGTAGAACAGTGAATGCTTACTTACCAAGTTCAGTCACACATTAGCTTTTTATCTTGATAAAAGGTGGAAATAAATTTCTAGCCTGGCCATCATAGGTAGAAGAGGAGGGAGTTCAGTGAAAATACATGCCTTTTATTCCATGGCTGTTTTGTTTTGTTGGCAATAGACGCATTAGTGTTTAGTTTGATCACCCATTCCTGCTAAGAACTGTGATAGATACCCTGTTCTCAATCTGACAGTTCTGGCAGTTCCAGTTCCTCTTCTGCAGTACTTGCTCCACTGCTCCCTTTGAAACATGAAGAAGAAACAGATACACTAGCTCTACCTGGAGAATACAGCTACTAAACCATTCACAAAGCTGAAACAAGTCAGAGAAGCTGGAGCTATTGAAGCTAGTCTGTAAACTCTTATTTGTGTAAACAGCCTCATCTATGGGATACTCATATTGGAAAAAGACTATGTGAATAAGGGTTTGCTGAATCAGAGTTGTATCTTTAGGTATAACCTGACTTATGTAGTTAAACTACTGAGTTGTCTTGAACATGTTCTTTTCAGTGCATGCTGCAAACATGACCAAATATTGCACTTATTTAATGCATATGCAGTATACATATCCAATCCATAATGTGAATAAATATTGCGCTGTAGATACTATCAAAGGACACTATTTTTTTTTTCATATTTTATATATTTTATTTTGTTTAATTGCATTTTGGAAAAAAAATTCAGTGTGTTCTATAAATATGTTTTTTCGCCTCTGATGAAATCTACCAATTCATCAGAGTTTGAAATACGGGGCAATACAACTGGAAAAGAATGAATTCCAGCAGGTTGAGGTTGTTCCAATGAAGTGATAAAGATATGTTTGTTGGATAGAACAGCTGTTTACCAATGCTAGAGAGAGTTTCTGTCTTTTCCTTTGCTATTTCTCTGAAGATCACTTCATTCCTCTCCAAACAAACATTTTATTTTGGAACATCCATTGATTCTCAGCCTTCAGGGGAGGAGAGATCATCTGTTCATCTAGTTCATCTTCCTGTATACCATGAACCATCTACTTTTTCTTTTCTTTCTTTCTTTCTTTTTTTTTTTTTTTTTTGACTGAAGCACAGTGTGAATTTGACTAGAGTGTATCTTCTCTACGTAGATTCATGGCTTGGGAATTGCACCTCAGCTTCTTTTATATTTGTGGCATTCTTCTCTTTAGAAGAGTTGGTTTTAATCTTGCTGTTGCCATGTGGGAACAATAAAATTAATAAAGAGCATTTTTATTTGGATTCCTCTTCTTTTTAGAAGAGTAACTCTTCTTTTTTTTTTTCAGAGTGAAAATTGTTAACATGAGTGCACTTTTTTCCTTTTATTTCTTTAAGATAAGAGATTCATTAATTTGAAACGTCGAAGAAAAACTATGCTGGAGGCTGTAGCAGGAAGAAAATCCTATCGCTTGCCAATGAAAGTGAAGGCATTTCCCTCTCCAGAGGTTACATGGTAGGATAACAATTACTTCCAACATATACACACTAGATCTCTTCCTAAATGAAAAATGATATGTTGATAAAATATTCTAATAAAACCCCTTAAAATGACAACAAAACAGGGACAGCATAACTGTAGAGTTTTATTGGACTTTTCAGGGTCTTTCTGAGTTTTAACAATTTAAAAGAACATCATCTGTATTATGCAAGTTCTAAATAAGATGCCTGGAAGGTTTAAAGTTAAAGTTAAGTTGAAGTTCCTCAAATACATTAGATATGTCTCCTACTGAAATCTGTGGACAGTCTAATGCTATATCTCCTAGTCTTGACTGAATCAGTGCATTCCACATCATGCAGACCTGAATTTGTCTTTTAGACAGAATGAGAAAAGAGAATCTTTATTAAAATAAGTGACTGAGTTGATTGATACAGCCATGGACTATGAGAAGAGCATTGGAAGCGGGCTTTGTTATATGGCGATCTGCCAGTTTTACGTCTCTATTAGTGACCAGAGCTTTCACTTTGGCTCAAGTATACCGAGCTAAGGAATCTTTTAAACAGTTTTTTGTCTTAACCACCTTTCTATGAAACAATGTTATCTACTTGTGATCTCAAGGTGCCGGGGTCTTTTTGTTGTTGTTGTTTAAATAATTTTAAATAGCAATAGCTCTGGCTCAATTCATTGAACTTTAACAAAGAGTCTATGACAAGAATGATTAAGAAAACAAACCATACATAAACGAACAGTGAGAGTTCATGTTACTCGCAGCCAGAAATTATTTTTATTCCAAACATTTTGTTTTATTTTCACAATCCCCTCTGCATTTACAGCTTTGCATGGAAAATTAATGGATGAAAGTGGAGCTGATATTTGCCATTTATATTTGCTATTTCTTTAATGGTTGGGCTTATTGACTGCACATTTACATATAGATCTTCTGGGGAAAAAATCTATTAAAACATAAGAATATTACTTTATTTCTTACTGTGAAGGTGGTAGAACACTAGAACAAGTTGTCCAGAGAGGCTGTGGATTCTCCATCTCATGAGATGTTTAAAATCTGACTGGACATGGTCCTGGACAACATGATGACCTCGACTTAAGCAAGGGGGTGGACAGGCAATCTCCAGAGGCTCTTTCAGCCTCAAACATTCTGTAGTTCTGTAAAATACACATACAGTGAGATGCCTAAATCCATGGTCCTTAGACCCATTTTTTAGGGCTTCTCTAATGGCTGAAAGAGCTTTCTGTAAACACTGGAACACAAGAATCAATCTAATTAAGCCCATGATCACAGTGAAGCGGTTGCACTTTTCTACTAATATCACATAAGTCTTCATTCAGCAACCTACAAAAATGAGCTTTTTGTCATATTTTAAACTTTGAATAAAAACGGTCTGCTTATTCAGGAATCTGTGGGTGAAGTAACAGTTCTCTCTTTCTGTGTTGATTTTCTGTTATCTTTAACAACATTCACTATGATAGCAGGATATCTGATTCTTAAGTGCTTATCTAATCTACTTACTCTTCCTCTTCCTAAAATCACAGCTGTGCTTAGGCTACAGTAATACTTTGTCCTGGGATGTATAAAGAAGTCGTAAGATATGGTTGGTGATGCGACCTTCATTTGTGTGACTGACTTGTAGTCAAAATGGTTGTCTTCTAGACAGCACAGCACAATCAGGGAAAGACGGGATCTTCAGAGGCAGAGTTCCAATTTTCAGAAACTCTCAAATATTACAGAGTCCCATCAGATCCTTGTCAATTTTAGCGTGTAGAAGTACTGTATAAATATCAGCAATTTGTAAGGGAAGGTAAACCAAATCTTAGATTGGTAGGATTCTGGTAAACAGAATCTTAGCTTGTAAGTTCAGTTCTCACCCAAAGATCAAGAAATGGGAAACAAAGAAACACAGGCTGTTAAAGCAGCTCTACTTTTCCATTATTTTATTTGTGGACTTTTTCTGAACAGGTTAAAAGATGGGTTGCCTGCTGCTGAAAAGTGTGCCCGGTACATGGTTAAAAACTATTCATTAATCATCAAGGATGTTGCTGAGGAAGATGCTGGAAACTACACTATAATATTGAGCTTACGACAGTGGAACTTGTCTAAAAATCTTACAGTCACTCTTAAAGTAAATGGTGAGTTTGCAGTGTGTTCCCACACTTCTCCTGAACATAAACATTAAGCTGTCATTGAACAGTTTGTCTTGCATGGTCCAGGTCACTGTGGACTTTCTTACCTATTTTCATGGACACAAATCCAAGTCCGAGGTATGGGGACAAGGGACCCTTCTTGAAATCAGCAAATGGACACTGGTTTCCAATGGAAGGGCTTCTATCTTCCATGGCCATGTACTTGTTCCTGATTACTTAAATGTGTTAGTAATCGCTCATCTGATATAACTTTGTCCTGTTGTTTTTCTTTCTTCTCCTGGGGACTTTTTTGATTACTCACCCTGCAGGAATGGGGTTTTGTCATGATCATTGGAAATGAGCTGCTTTTAATCGCTTTCCAATTTTTACTTCTTACAGTGAAACCCCAGATATATGAAAATGCTGTGTCATCATTCCCTGATCCAAATCTGTATTTACTGAGTAGCAAACAAGTGCTGACATGCACCGTGTATGGTATTCCTCCGCCAAAAATTACATGGATGTGGTATCCCTGTAGACAAAACCATTCTAAAACAAGGTAGGACAGCTTCTTTACTTATATTTAGTTTGTCTTTCCTTCCATTTTTACCTAAAGATTACCTTAAGAATGAAGCTCACTGTGACTATTGCTTAGTTAGTAAACTACGTTTATATTTAATCAATGTATTTTTAAGTAAACATGCAGAAACAATGCAGGTTTTTTTCTGCATCATTATTTGAGAATAGAGAGCAGAGTCATTGTTTCGTGCTGTTGCTTATTTTCATTTACAGTTCACTGCTATTCATGCGTACAATGTTCAGAAGTGATAATTGCTTTTTAATTTTTATGAGGTAAGCCTTGCAGGCAATGTCTTGCTAAGTGCACATTCTTTCTCATGGAGGAAACTTCCTTGCTTTTCTCCATGCTTTTGTCATCATACAGTGATTCCACTGAGTGTTTTTTTTTTGTTTGTTTGTTTTTTATTTTTTAATTCAACAGAAATGATCTTAAAAGCCTTCTCTATTATGAAGGTCACATGTTTCTTATAATACATTGACTCATAGGTTCAGTTCAGCAAGACAAAGTTGCCCAACATTCTCCAGATGATATTTCAACAGGGTAAAATATAAGTGGCATCATACAGGCTTATTTGATGCTGATGTGGCACTTGATTAACAAACCCTCTTTTATATTTAAGATTTCTTTTGAACTTTGTGTCTGATGATGACAAGTTTGTATGTTGACTCATTTATCCACAGCTCTTCCTGAATCCCAACATCTGGCACAGTCTTAAAGATTAACACTAACAGTAGAGTTAAGCTACGGTTTTAGGGTTGAAACATGCAATAAATTTGGAGTGTAGCAAAATAAAGACATTTAAGAACCTAATGAAAGCTAAGAACCCAATATTTTCATTTGAAGGTGATCACTTTACATGGGATTTAACTTCTTTAACGCTTCCAAAGAATTGAGCTTTAGTGTCAATCCAGCCGAACATATACATACATGCTTAAACATTGATATAGGTGCTTAACTGAAAAGACACAAGACACCTGATTAAAAGAAATAGGAAAATCACTATATTTCATATTAAGGATACCTGCAAGTGCTGGACACCTCTTCTTGGAAGCACATGTTTCATTTTTCGTTACATCCCACTTTGTGATAATGCAAATGAATGGCTTTCTGTGTCCCTCTCACCAAGAGGTGGCACTAGCAATCTCTCCTTTTGCTAGAATAGGTAAAACCTGAAAATCTCAATTTTGAGGACAGGTAAGGACAGCATTTCCCCTCTCTTTTATGTCACATTTGAAGCACTAGTCACAAAAATTCCAAGTAATTATTTATTTTGCCTTGTAGCTATGAGGTGTAAGGTAAAAGAAACTGCTATGTCTTTTAAGTAGATAGTCCCTGAGAAAGGTATATATGAAATTTCTTAACCTTTTAATTTCTTGCAAGAGTTTATGCATATTAATACGTACTCTGGACTGAAATCACAATGTGGCCGTGGTAAAACAGTTGGCTCTTCTTTGAGAGCAGAAGTGAGGCTCTTCCACTGTCAAATATTTCCTTCTGTTAACAAGCTCTGCATCAAGGATCATGTCATCAGCAATAAAAAATAATATCCTCAAGCAGGTGTCTAATAAAATGCTAAACTGTAGACTCAATTAAATCCTAATTAGAAGTGTGTTTGAACAGGTGATCAAAGGAGAAAAGTAGCAATTTAAACATCAGCTATTGGCTCTGTTACAAGGCTGTTTCCACTCTTGTTTCCAAATTGCCTTCATCATTGTTCTATGACAATTCTTTTTGCATCCTCCCTTTCCTTACCCTTCAAACTCTCATTGAAGAAGCAATCTGGAGAACGCAATTTTTAATGTTGTACCTAAGATGACTGGAGCGACTCCCAGTGAAACATAGGGTGTGAATTAAGTGTCATAGAATGGCAGGAATACCTGAGTGATTGTATTTTGTCTCCTCTTCAGGGAGGGGAACAGAAAGCCTTGCAGCTGGCATGGTCAGCACAAGTCTTTTCCCTAAAGAATGGGAAAACCCTTTAATTCCAGCTTTTTCACCATTTTTCCCTCCTTGTGTGAGGTGATGCTTCCTTATGCAACAGATTAATTATGAAGGTACTTTGTGCAGCAGATCAGAAATATGTCTTGTTCTCCCATCTCTTCTTTGGACTTATCTGCCCAATATCAGGTTTCCAAGGATAAAATGTTGCTCTGTTTGTGCTCATAGGTAGTGCCTATTTCTGTGCACAGGTGAAAAAACAGTGCCTTAAGTTGATAAACCAATGCAGGCTACCATTACTCACCATTTTGCAGTATAGATTGTCATGAGTTTCTGAGTCCCATGCCAAAGGACACAGCTCACTTTCTGAGGATAAAGATGTGGTTGCTGAAAGACCTTGCAGCGCACAGGTCTTTTGGCTTCAAAATACATATGCTTAACTTTACACTGCTGGAATACTGTCACTGAACACTGGGAAACGACTCACAGTGCATAAATGAGACATTTGTATTTATGAATGACTGTTGCCTATGGTCTCCTTAATAGAAACCATTAGGTACTCTGTTTCCTTCAGTTGCTGTTCCAGACAGTTTTTCTGTTTCAAAAAGATAAAAATAACTCAGTGGATTCCATTGATTAAAATGAAGTGCAGATATATTTCAATGCTTTGTAATTAGTACAGTCAACTTCCATAACTCTCTGCTGAATGCTTTTTTCAGGCACACAACAGGTAACAAGCTGAATGTAACAGTTCCCATTGTTTCCTGGTAGCAAATTTTTAAAAAATGCTGCAAAATTACTCAACAAATTTAACTTTTTCAAATGCAGGAAAACTGAGAACATCATTAAAATTCCATCCTCTTTATTTTCTTTTAAAACAACTTTGCTTAGCCAACTCTATTACCATTAAATAACTTTTTGTTAACTAGAAGATAGCCAACTAGATTGTGGAAAGATTAACTTCTAATTTTATATCCCAGCAAGGAAGCACAGAAGAGTCAAGAAAAATTGTCTGGGGCAAAAAATAAAGTTTGGTGGGTTTTTGGTTTAAAGGATGTTCAGATCTAACAAATTCAGATATGGCAGGCAAAAGTCAGTGGAGAATGGAATGAGTTAAAATAAAATGCAATTAAAAAGTAAAAGAATAGACATCTTTAAATGAGTGCCGTTTTCCTGAAAACATCTTATTCAGTGTCAGCTTACTCCAGAGTGGCAGCAGATACAGCAGATGCATCCATCCACTGCTCAGTGGATATAGCAGAAGGCACTCTGACCTCCATCCTTAGCTTGTTGCCTAAGCAGCCTCCCCGTCCTCTTCCCTGCCACTCTGCTCCTGTTTTTCTGGCCTTGCTTTTGCTGAGGTTGGGTTGTTGGCAGAGTTCTGTGGAGAAGGAGCCAGGGCAGGGCTTGCTGAGGTTCTCAGGAGCCACCAAGGCTGATCTCTGCCTATGACCCATCCACTCTGAGGCTGTAGAATGAGCGTCTCCATGCTGGAGACATGCTTGATGTGAATGGGTCTTGACCTAAATCTCATCAGCAGATTTGTGTTTATCTTAGAGTTTGGTAGAGGTTGCCAAGAAAGGCATGTGAGATATTGATATTCTTAGTATAAGCACTGGCTTCCTCAGCTCTCGTGCGGCATCATCTGAGGGCAGTTTCAGAGAGACCTTCACCGTGCTCTGCCCAAGACTTGACCCGTCAGCCCTCCAGAATGTGCAGACAGATGCAGCAATGCAATTTTATCTTGGGTGTTCCAGCTCTCCCATCAGCTTACTGCTTTCCTCTCTTCTCAAGCTATCAGTTACAGTTAGTCTCAAACCAAATGTCAGATTATTAATTTATGACCTTGTCATTGCATCTATCTGGGCTTTTAAAATTATTATTTTTGTATGTGTGCATAAGGAAAAGTATAATGGCATTGTGGAGATATCTACAAAAAGAAAGCAATCAGGAAAACTGGTACCTGCATGGAGATAGAGTGCTTGGAACTGCCATCACAGAGTGCGTGGCCTGACTCTCACCAGCTACAGTGAAAGAGGGAGTGGGACATGTGTGCATAGCAGTCTAATTACATTTCTGCATTGTTTATGTCAGGGCATTAATAAAGGACTGAAAGGCAGAATGATTAGGATGTCCTTGGATAGATTATCAGGGGAAACTAGGTTTGGAACATCAGTGAGGTATGTAAAATGCACAAATGTTAATTGTACTTAATTAGAAATGTACTGAACCACCCAAATTTAATTGTGGATGTCTGCAAACACTGATGCCCATTAGTTTGTCCACAGCAAATGTTTTTGTTCGCCATGCCACCTTCTATTTTCAGGAAGGGGAAGTCTGAGTCCTTAGTGCTGGTGAAAGTAGGTCAGATGCCATTAATAAACAGGTAGTGCAGAAATGCCTTTGTTTAATTTGACATGTGGCCAGACCCAAAGCTCCAAATTCATGCTGGCTGAGACCTTTGTGCCTTCCATTCCCTACTGCAAGAAAATCCTCTTGCAGTGATCTGGTAGTGTAAAGGTACTATGGGTACACGAAGAGGTATGCCTACTATTCCCTTGTTTGTCTGTGGCTGTGGAAATCGATGTGCGTAAACAAAAATCAAGCGGTGTCATTTTCACTTTTCTTTCTGAAAAATGCAGAGAAATGAAAATGAGAGTACACTGTTGCACCATAGACTTGAAGAGAGGATGAGGTTGAAAGGAGTAGAATAGAGTCTGATCTGTCTAGGACCAACTATGCAGTTCACTGAAGCATCACATTCTCCACTTCCTCTATGAGCCAAAAGCCAGGGCTTGTTTGTGTTTGCAAACAGCTGGTAGGGCAGCTTTTGTGTCCTCAGCCAAAGATATTTTGGAAAATATCTTTTAAAATATTTTATTTACAAAATGCCGTATGAATCAGCCCAGGCATACACATATGGATAAATAAGCCTGATAAATACACACAACTCATGCAGTACAGTTTGCCACAGTCTGTCCCAAGGGTGCTGTAGTGGATGCACTGATGAATTTACTTTGCAAGCTGCAAATGCTCTCAAAGGCTTTATCGTGGATTGTAGTTGAACCAGAAGATTAAGCTTTCCAATTCTGGTATTGCTAATTTTCAGATCACTTTAAATTAAGATGTCCAAAGTCTAATAGAAAATATTTTAGCATTATCTTCCACAAGTAATTTTTTTTAACTGGTAATGAATCAAACCTAATATATAAGAACTACAGTAACTTCCAGATGCTCTGTTTCGTGTTGTGTTTTAACCCCTGTCTCGCCTACCTTCTTGTCAGTCATTTATTTTTTCCCCAGTATCTTTTCCCATGGTTTCCCTTCACAGCATGACCTCTTGGCTTTGCTGAGGATGGTCTGACACCCATCCTAAAGGAAGATGTGGGGTCATACCGGTGGTTGCTATTGCTTAATATTTAACTCTCCATGGGGAAGAGCAATATCTGAGACATGGGTACATCCCACCCTCCAGCCAGAGATATTCTTCTGTCCTAGCAGGGGCTCTTGGCTGGGAAGGCTCAGGGTCAAACTGTGTGTGCTCAGGAGTGATTATAAATGAAGTGCTATTATTGGACTGAGTACACCTTTTACAATAATATACAAACTTCAACTAGCATCCTTTTTCCTTTTATGTCTATTCCTTTCAAAAACTCTTTGCAGAAGGCTTTGAAGAGACGTGCTGTATGAGGTAAGATCATGTCAGAAAGAAAAATATTCAGTTACAAAATAGAAAGCAGAGGTTAGGAGGGAACAGCCAGTTCTTGCCATGTAGGGAGGTGACCAGCTAAGTGTTTCAGGAGCTGGTGCTGGGGTCTGTGCTTGTCAGCATGTTCAGAAATAACCTGGAAATGGTGGTGATGAGGTGACAGAGCTTGCTGATGATACAAAGTCATTCAGATCTTTGATGATGGCAGCTGATTGCAGAGAAATGCAGAATAGTATGAATCTGAGTATCTGGCTGATAAAGTGCCAGATGAAGTTTGCTGAAGATAAATGTGTGTAGTGTGCATAGGAGAGCACTTTCCCACTTTTGCATGTAAAATGGTGAACCACTCTCTGATCATTACTGACATACAGAGGGAGCTGAGCATTGTGGTACATGCCTTTGTGCAAGCAGTGGCAATCAGGAGCAGCTCAAAAAACAAATCAAGCTTAAAAATTACCATGAGTGTACAAGGTCTGCTCCAAAAGTAATTCCTCCTTTTTTATTATGTTGGCCCATGACCTCAGAGGTGGATGTTGGTGGTACTGCATATGAAGCAAAGCTGTGTCATGGGATTCCTCCATATGGGAAAAAAATGGCACCCATCAACATTCATCAGCACTCACTGAACGTTTATGGAAACCCAACAATGGACATGAGCACAGTGAGGCCATGAATGGTGCTTTTCACAGTGGTGATAGCAACAGTGGATCACCTCCACTTGTGTAGATTTTTATGAGCTCAGCATGCAGGCTGTTGTTCATTGCTGGTGAAAATACACGGCTAATGATGGTGACTGTGTTGAAAAACAGTGCCTTGTAGCTGAGAATTTTCTCTACCAAATAGTGTTATTTTGCTCTTTGTAGCTGCTGTAGTTTTCATAGAAGTGGCATATAAGAGGCATTAGTTTTGCTGTGATCAATGTAGAATAGAACAAAACTGAGAATGCCATGATAGCTCCACATAAATTCATTAAGTACTGGCATTTCTTATACTAAGATCAGTTCTGATCTTTTCATCTAAAAGGGTGCATCCAAACAGGGAGATACACCAAGAAGGGCAACAAATAGAATCAAAGGAATTTTAGGGAATGAGAGGAGTGTTTGAGGGATGAGTAAGGAGGGAAGTCAGGGCTTTGTGGCCTGAAAAAAATAGCTTACCTGTGAGCTACATAGTAGAGATTTACAGACTAGTGAAGGACACAGATTTCTGGGGATCAGCTGTATATGCCTTTTCCAGTTCAAGAAGTAGGGGCCATGAAATGAAACTAGTAGGATTGCTATTCAAAATGAAAAGGAGACGTTCGTCCATTCACTGGGGAGCAGATGTGTGAAACTCCTTGCTAGAGGGTTTCGTGGGTACTAAGAGTTTGACTAGCTTCAAAGGGAGATTGCTTGAAGCCCTAGAAGGGAAATCCACTGGGACTTACTTAAGTGTAGTGATGGCCTCACTTGCAGGAAGTTCTTGAGCTGATAATAATTGGTGACTGGGGGAGTATTGGGAGGAAGTATCTGAAGTTAGTCCTGTTCTTACTCATCCCCAACCATCTGCTTATGGTCATTGTTGAGACAGGATATGGGGTAGAAGGATCCTTGGTCTTATGTCCACGTCTGTCAGTATTTTCTCTTCCTGTTTTCCCTCTAATCAACTCCCCTCTCTCCTTAAAAATGTTTCCCTCCATTCTTTCTCATCCCTTCCTTGTTTTCTGCCTGCACTTCCAGTCCCTGGCTCCAGTCAGCCCAGAGCTGCTTTCAGACTCCTACTTGCAGTGAGTCTGAAAACAATCCATCTTGAAAAACACAACCTCTGTGCAACATTAGCCCTTTCATCTTCTCTGCTGATTGCTGGAAAATTGGAAGGGTGTTCACCGTGCTTCCAGAGAGAATTAAGGATGATGTAAATAGATTAGAAAAGAATTGCTCCTTTATAGACCCAGAAGGATCCAGTCAGGACAGCAAAGAAAAGAAAGGGAATTTCAGTATTGTAAGAAGTAAGGTGCTGGATAGACCTGGATCTTGGAAGGGTATAGGCATGAGGATATTCCTCCGAGTTGAGTGAGCTGTTAGGAGTGGCTTGTGCAAAGAAAACAGCTCATTCCAGAAAGTTCTGAATAAAATTCTAGGCTGTATATGTAGGGCTTAATTTATTTATTTGTTTGTTTGTTTTGGAAATAGAAGAAAAAGAGTGAAAGCAGATTGACATTGTATGCAGATGAGTCGTGGTCTTTCCCTTTAGGTTTTTGGCTGCTTGTTCAAATTGGAGGAGATCTCTTCCTTTCAGTACTGCCACAAACTATTAAAATCAAGCACATTTTCCCAGAAATAAGTTCTAGGTGTTTTTAAAAACCCCATCCTTTGAAAATTCTGTAGTTCCAGCCAACATGCAACTCCTCTGGGGAGGACATGACTGGTGAGAGAAAGTGGAGGCTGAGTCACAGTGACCACATGGGAGTGAGAATGATTGCAGCTTAGCAAAGGAGAGAAAGGAGGTGGACAAGGAAGGAAGGAAGGATTGGCTGAAATGTGACCATATTCTGTGTCCATGAAAATTGCTAAGCAGTGTGAAGCAGGAAACAGAGGGTCAAGAAGCAAAACATAATTATCTGATAAGAAAGTCAAGGTGAGAAAATTTCAGATCACATCAGGATGTGCAAAAAAAAAAAAAAAAAAAGAAAAGAAAAAACAGAAAAACTACTTCCAAATGCTGAATGCTGAGGGGTCCCAAGTTTTTCTTTTCCTATGGGAATGCAAGCATGAGATGATGAAGAAGTGAAGGATGGGATGGATAGGACTACTGCTGATTTTTGTGCTTCCTTTGATCAACCTTCTTCCTATAGCAGTGCCCTGGAGGAGTTCAGGATAAGCCATAAAGTTTGTAAATGATGACTGAGATAAGGAAGCACCATGCATTAATCTATTTGCATGTAGATTAACAGCAGGAAAGGCAGTGTGCAACTGGCAAACTTTCCTTCTCCATAAAGCCATAGAGATATGCAGTGAGGCCATGCATGCCATACATCCTGCTTCTAATGAAGTAGTACCAAAGATGTTCACTGTCAGGATGGGGCATTAAGGAAATCTGGAGTCTTCCCTATAGAACGAGCTTTCCCTCCAAGTATCACCTCAGTTTTGACGCAGAGCATCCTACAAAAATAACAGTCCTCACTCTGGCAACTGTGCACTGCACTAGGGTTCCAACTAAGCCTAACGCATGGGGATGTTGAGAAATACTTTCCGACCCAAAGCTGACATGTGAGGCCAGCATTTCAACCTAGAATGAGTTATTTTTGATGGAGAAAGGGGAACTCTTGTAGGTCCTACGGAGACAAGCACATTATCACGTCGTAGCCAAAGCTGGCGGGGAGCCAGGGCATGTTCCCCCTCCCCCAGAACGCATGTTTCACAGCCCATCCGTGCTCCTTGTTACTATTTTCCCTCTCTTGTTTCTGGCTTCACTGTGACTCAGTGTTCCCCAGGACGTGTGGCCACGTCAGCTTACTGCCACCAGTTGCACGGCACCGAGCTCTGAAGCACAGGGAAGGCAAGACCTATGTCATTCAGATGCTTCTGATAACCTCCAAGTGGGAAACAGTTCCTATATGTTCTTTACAAGTCCAGGAACTTCCAGAGTTCCTGTCTTGAATGAAGTGTCGTCATCACTGCATCTCGTAAGACATGTGTCAGCCCAGCTTGGGTTTGTTACAATGCTGCCCTGTCATTGCAAAGAATCGATTGCTGCCCTATAAAGGGATAGGTGATGAGAAAAAAAAAAAAAAAAAAAAAAACATTTCTGGTATTGATCACTCTCAAAAATAGTTACTGTTGGTTACAGGATGCCTTCCTCTTGCTCCTGGTACAGAGGTAATTGCCAAATACTACCTCAACAAACAGGCATGTGATGGAGACTGACGGTGCTTTTGCCAAGAGGAATAGTTAGGAAACTGGATGGGACTGTGAAGGTGTAGGAGGGCTTAAGGAGGTGGGAACCAGAATGATAAAATTGACAATGTTATTTTTCCAACTGAAATGGGGATTGAGGCTTTTATGCTGATATCTGATACCAGCTGAGCACTGGTGAGCACTGTGGCACTGTCTACAGTATGGGCAAGAAGATGTTTCTGAGCACAAGTTGGGCTTGGGTCTTTTGTGTAGGACTCTTGTCATGCAGAAAGTCACATCTCTAATCATCAGACAAGCCCTGTACCCTAGCTCCTGGGCTCTGCTGTAGACTAAACTGCTTTTATTCTGATACCAGTAGTTTCACAGGCAGGACTTCAGTTTGGAGCTGGTCTGTAGTCCCATTCCAGTGAAATATATCAAGATGACATGAAGTACACTCTTACCCTGGAAACTTTTCCCCATCAGTGGTTATAAATATATCACACTATTGTGCTTGGCATGCTGTATGCTAATAGAGGTGAGGGCTCTGAAACTCATTAGGAAAGGGAGCGGGCTGCGGAGCAGAGTAAGGACAGTGTGAAGCTAAGGTTGATAACCATGGCCTTGTCCAGAATAGGCCATGGGAGTTTTCTTATCTCACTTTGGCAGGAGGTGCTGTTAGCTTCCTGTGCGAAATCAGGAGCATATGCTGCTTTCCTCTTGTTGTTTGGCTTCCTCCTCTACACAAGACGGTTCCCAGCACTGTGATTATCTTTGCATCTTCAAACATGGCACACTCTGCTTCCTCAAGGCTTGATGTATTCTTGAGCAGCAGGCTGGCTCCCCTCCCCCCAGCCATTTCTCCCAGCCCTTCTTGGTGCCAGCACTGCACATCACAGGCATATTTTAAAACCCAGATTGCTTCCGGTTGCATAAACCCCCTCTGCCCTCCCAGAGAAGGGCAAACTCCCTGATCTGCATGCACTGTATGGGTCTCTGGGCAGACCTTGGAGCTCGTTGTGCTCCTGGCACCCCCGCCCTGAATCCCCCCCCCCCCCCCCCCCCCCCCCCCCCCCCGGTCCACTGGGAATGCACATGCAAGCATGCACACACACAGGCACATGTCAGAAATCACTTACTCGGGACAGCAGAGCACTCAGAGCAGTACACAGAGCAGGATTACCTTGATCTGAGCTTATACAATGTTTATAAGCGTACCTTTGTATGCACACAGCATTAGCATTTCTTATATGCAGTCTCTCTATGTGGAGAGCTACATCCAGCCACAAAGCAGGAGTGTGTAGAAGGAAAACAGGTGTAAGAGCAGGCTGAAACGTGCTGGCAGATATCAGCTTATCAGCCTTTGTGCACACCGTGTGCTTTCTCATTAACCTCGTGGTAACCCTGCTGCTAACTTTCCTGAAGATGCAAAGCAATGAAGAATGAAGCTTATCCCGACAGCAAACCACATCAGGAGCATGGGGATATCTGGAGTAAGAGCTCCAAAGCTTGCTGGGGTTTCCCTGTAAATAACACCAGGTTTTGCTACAAGCAGGAAGCCCTTGCTGTTTTGTTGAGTCAATAGTTCAGTGTGACTTACAATTTCTTTACAAGACATAAAAATGAATAGGTGATTTGTGTGAGGACATACAACATGAAAATCAACTGAATTAACTGGAAGGTGATTTGATATTTTGGTCCTGGCCAGAGTGCAATTTTATCTTTTCCTTCTTGCTTCTCCTTTCCAAGCATCTGTACTGAACACAAACATTTGATTTGATGATCACATCTGAGTTCACAGAGCCTTTTCCCTCTCGATTATAAATTCCTGTTGCTGGGAGATGAAGGCAGGGCAGGACACAGGGCTCCTCATTGCTCCCATTTGCCCCAGACCCATCTCTGCCTACTAATCTCAAGCAGTGCTTCATATGGCACCGCTGGCAGCAAGGAGAGGAAGGATGGCAGAGCAATAACCCAATGAACCTGTGCAGGAGCCTGCAGCCTTGGTAGTGCATCTGAGGTTACAGTGAGAGTGTTTGGCAGCTGAGGAGGGAAAGCATCTGTTTCTGCATCCAGAGGAATGAGGCTGAGCCTTGTCCCAGGCTCTGCCTGGCAGCCGTGCTGCAGCTGATTTGCAGAGTTGTGCTGAGCCAGCAGCGCGTGGGGTGAAGTGGCAGAGTGCAGAGCATCTCCTGCTGCGTGCCATGTGCTGCCAGGTAATGTGCTCACAGCTGGATTCCAACTCTTTCTTTATTAAACCTGTGGACAACTGCTATTAAGTGCACTTGGTTTTCTGCTATAATTGTGTTAACATCGCAGTCAGCAGGTAATGTGGCATGTGAAGGCAGTGGAGCTCGTGTACGTGCCTCCTAATATTTCACCTAGTGTTTCACATGTGTGCTTTTTCTTGTTATTGTGATGTTATTGTAATTATGATGGTGGTTTGTAATACGATATTAATGAGTAATCAGCACCCCACTGTGCTAGGCATTGGCAAAGGCATTACACTGTCCTCATCCCTCAGATTCTGCAACCTGAAGACATACATACAGTCCTTCTCAAGGAAGTATATAGTAATAACTAAGCTTATGTATGCAGAGCTGCAAGAAAATAGATTGGAAATACCTTTTGGAGATACATATGCAGTTTCTGAGTATGCATTATGCCTTCTTTCTGTTGTTTACTAAAAAGGGACTCAGTGAGGACTTTTATTCTAAAAAGCACAACTTTTCAATATTATCACAAGGAAACAATTCTCTGGGGGAACAAACAAATTCTACCTATTTGAGAGGAATTACATTTTTTAAAGGACTTAGTAAGGATCAAATGAGTAAGAATGAAATGAAATGCCTGTACAGGGATTGCCCAGTCACAAGGATGTGCCTTTGATACTGCCTCTTTGTGTGTTCGTAGTGCTGGCATCCTGAGAGAACTCCATAGAGTCGTAGAATCATTTGAGTTGAAAGAGACCTTTAAAGTTCATTCAGCCCAACCCCCCTGCAATGAACAGGGACACCTACAGCTAGACACCTGACACCTGCTATGGCATGGAACTGTTATTGGCCAATACCACCTGTGTTCAAGTCTTGTTATAAAAACAGACTTCTTAAAGTATTAAATGTGCAAAGTAAATGGCAACTACTTTTCTGAGTAAATGTCAAGCTTTTCTTTTTTCCCTTTAGAATACATCAGCTGTCCTAATGCAGCTCTCTTCCATCCACCCTGGCCTCAACAACCATGTATTAGGAGTTGGCCTTCAAACCAGAGGCTGAAGAAGTGGTTGTGTAGCTCGGGCTTCCTTCCCATGCTATTGCTCCTTGTTCTCTCTCCATGCATGGATGACAATGGCCTGCTCCTGGTTTTTGGCTTTTTTAGCTCACTGAGACTCTAAATGCATATTAAGGAATTTGGGTACACAATTATATATTTGTGCTAATGACTACAGCGTAAGTTAGTTTACATGCCATCTTTTCTTTAAGCTGCAGTATCTGCTTAGATGGTGGTTGATTTGACGCAATGCTGCACAATTAAAGACAAGCATATAAAGTCATTGTGTTACTGATACTGTAAACAACACAAAGTTTAACCAAACTGCACAGTTGGCTGAAAGGAAATAAACTTCATTCTTTAGTCAGGATTGCATCAGTTGCTGTGATGCAGTCAGCAGCCTCTGCTGACACACATCGGAACTGCTTGATTATGGCAAATGGTTGGACTGGATGATCCTGTGGGTCTTTTCCAACCTTAGCGATTCTATGATTCTATGATTACGGATACTGTACTCGTTGTCTGTCATACGGAGGGAAATCCAGAGAAACATTGTGTTTGAGCAAGCTTGACGCTGATGGACAGTTTAACTCCTCTGTTAATGCTGGAGTTGAGCAAGCAATATCTAAATGTTGGATGAAAAGCAAAACTCAGTATCCTCAAAGAATAGGGATGGACAGAATGTAAGAACCATTCCAGTGTGCTTGTTTCCATGTGTATTGAATTAGGCTGAATTAGGCTTTGGGAAACATGTTAGCTCTACCACAACCACACCTGAGCGTTCTGATTATAAGCCAATCCATTGCACAAAGAAAAAGAAAAAAGAAACTCTTCATATTTCCATTCATTAACATGACTGATTCTTTTTCTCAGATAAAATTAGCATTTAAATCCTTTGGGTGATTAGATATAGTTTTGTTTCTTTTTGTTAATTTGATATTATATTATATAATAATATATATAATAATAAATAATATATAATAACTATATAATAATTATAGTTATTTTTATTGTGTGTTTTGTAATTACTGAATCAGGGTATTTATATTTTGCCATTTTGTAAACTGTGATGAAGAATTGTGGAATCATAGAATGACCTGGGTTGAAAAGGACCACAGTGATCATCTAGTTTCAACCCCCTGCTATGTTCAGGGTCGCCAACCACCAGACCAGGCTGCCCAGAGCCACATCCAGCCTGGCTTTGAATGCCTCCAGGGATGGAGCAGAAAACAAACAGAAGTGAAAAAATACATTATTTTTCAGGATAATGATGAAAACCTACACGTGGTTAAATCACAGAATCATAGAATGGTTTAGGTTGGAGGGGACCTTAAGATCATCTATTTCCAATCCCCCAGTCATGTTTAGAGCTGCCAGCCACCAGATCAGGTTACCAGTGTATCCATCCAATCTGGCCCTGAATGTGCCCTGGGATGGGGCATCCACAGCTTCTCTGGGCAGCCTGTGCCAATGCCTCACCACCTACTAAGTAAAAAATTTATTCCTAACATCTAACCTACATCTCCCCTCTTTTAGTTTAAAGCCATTCTCCCTTGTTCTGTCACTATCAGACTGTGTAAAATGTTGGTCTACCTCCTGCCTGTAACCTCCCTTGAAGTACTGGAAGGCCACAACGAGGTCTTGCCAGAGCTTTCCCTTCTCCAAGCTGAATAGCCCCAAGTCCCTCAACCTTTCTTTATAGGAGAGGTGCTCCAGCCCTCTGATTATCTTTGTGTCCTCCTCTTGGACCCATTCCAACAGCTCTGCATCCTTCTTGAGCGGGGCACCCCAGGCTTGGACACAGTACTCCAGATGGAAACTCACAAGGGCAGAGTAGAGAGGGACAACCCCTTCCCGTTTCCTGTTGGCTATTCCTCTTTTGATGCATCTCAGGATACTGTTGGCCTTTGGGGCTGCAAGAGTACAAATGACAGCCAGTACATTATGGAATGGATCTTGAAACAGATACATGTTGTCTTTAGCTTAGGACTGAAAACAAAATAAACGCAAGTTTGAAGCCAAGCCTAAACCATGATAATGACTGACAAGTTGAGGGCATTGGAGTCCTAATTATAGGACGATGTGAGTCAATTGCTTCAATCAGCTTCAATTGTAAATTCTAACCTCCCTGTCCATAGTGGGTGAAATGTTAACACTGACTACAAAAATCCAGTGTTCTGGGGGCAGCTGTGGAAATGAAGCCAATGATCCAGCTTTGAGCATCAAGACTTTGTGGACATAGTTGTCCTTGCCCGCTGATCGCAGCACATGCCATTTCCTCAGATGATTTTTGCTCCTAGAAGAAGAGTTTTGGCTTAAGCATGCTGCAATTTATCAATGAAATCTCTCTCCTTTTTTTTTTCTTTTTCTTTTTCTTCTTTTGGTCTTCAGGCGTGGCTTCTGCTCTCGCACTGATGGATCTTTCAACCTGAAAACTGGCAGCAACATAGGAAACAGGATCCAGAGCATCATTGAGCGAACAGCCATCATAGAGGGCAAAAACAAGGTATGATTCCTAAGTGCAAATGATCTCTCTGTGTCAGCTGAAGCGGTACTTCAAATTGTTGTTGAGATAACAGTGGGGAAGCCAGTATTTTTATGTTATTCAGATTTGAAAACCTTCATAGATGCAAATAACTCCCACATTTGCAAAGACAGAGATTTGTTATCTATGTGCTGAGATATAGAGATGTACTCCTCCTGCATGCTGTCCTATTAAGGTAAGTAGTGTATGTATATATATGTATATATATTCGGCTTACTTAGAGCAGGCCTGCAGCATGCCTGGGCACCTCAGGAGGAGAGAGGCAGGCCTCCAGGCTATCTTTGATTTGTTTTGTGCCATTGCACAATTTCCTGTTGTTTTTCCTATGAGAGTAAAACTATTTACTCTCATTTGAAAGTTTATTCACAGATGTGGTCTTGGGTTACTAGACGACCAAGTCTTTTCTTTCAATAAAAATTTTAAAGGGACAAATGAATCCAGATTACAGAAGCAAAGTTTAAGAGAGATCTCATTCAGAGACTGCATGGTGAGTTGAACCCCATCTGCATTAACTGTCCATTGTTAGGTGTCAAGTCCAGGTCAAGCGTAATAAGGCATGGGAAGGGACAGGCACTTTTGAAGAAGGACTGAGATAGTCATGCTTTTGAGGGTTCTTGGAAAATTCTCAACCAGCCAAAACCTTTAAATCAAGTTTTCCTGAAGGATGTCCTAATGAGCCAAACTTTTCTTGGCCACACATGATGCTGGTTTGATGTGGTTGAGCAGCCCTGGCCACAGAGGAGCTCAGGAGTTGTTGCACAACACTGTGTCACTGTCACATCATCTGCATTCACAGATTGATTTGGTCTGAGGAAGGAGCAGCTGAAGAAATTATAAACCTGAAAGTCTACCCTATTCTAGAACTGTTATTGCCAAGGATACTGAAACACTTCTAATTCTAAGGACACTGGAGATATAGGTGTTCTTTCCTTGATGTCTTCTTTCAGTCTTTTGCATGTGAAAATGGATACAATTTGTGATTACTCTCACACCAAAGCCCTTTCACACACCATGGAATAAACAGGGCTTTGAGTGCAGCCAAGACTCATGCCTGGGACTGAATTTTCTTCTGCTGTTGTATTATTTAGGCAGTACCACAGGTGTTCGTGGCACAGTTCCAGTGCACGGGAATGCACTGGATCCCAGTGAGGCATTTGCTCTATTTAGTTGGCCACCTCTACGTGCTTAAAGATCAAGGCAAAGATGGGAGCAAATATCTTCCTGGGGGATACTACTGTAGGAAAGCACATGAAAACTGACACATAAGGAGAGATTTGCAGGAGGAAAGGGAAATCATTTGAGGCACAGGAGGACAGAGCCTATTCCATAGGGGGAACGATGAACAAAAAATCACGAGAAACAGTAATTTTCCAGAAGAGATCTAGGTACGCTTATGTGTGATGCCTACCTGCTTACAGGATCTAACAACCAGACCTCATTCTCCTTGTGTGCTGCGTGATCTGAAGACAGCAGAAGAGGAGTGGCTGAAATGTCAAACCAGCTTCCAGTCAACAGCAAATAAATTCCTCCCTGGAGGAAGATGCTAATAATGGATCCTTGCGGCAGAACTGCAGGTTTTGTTTGAAGTCTTTGGCAAGGAGTCCCAATTTTTTTAATATCTGCCCAGAAATGAACGAAGAGATGATCTCTGCATGTGTTACATGGAAAGTTTTGCAGCGAAACATAGCAGTTCTCCTCATCCTTCCTCAGCTTATTCTGTTTAGTTCATCTAAGTAAGGCCCCTCTTGCATTGCTTTATCCCTTCTGATCCCTATGAGGAAAGGGAGGTTAGTGAAATAATCTCTTTTCTCAGATATTTCAAGTTTTCCTGGTTGCAGTGCTGTTCAGAAGAATGTAGCTTGCACCTTCTACTTTCACTCATCTGAAAGCACCTTTTTGGCCCAGAAGAATGTAGCTTGATAGTGGCTTCTGCCAGTCTTCTGACTTGCATGCCATCCTTGCTGGAAGCGTGCACATCATCTGCAGTTTTCAAGTACTTAGCTTGAAGTGAATTCTCTCCACTTCTGAGAATTGCGTTTCAAAAGTTTCTTCATTTCTGATGTTCTTCCATGACTTTCCAGGCACAGCTGGACAGCTATTGTAAGTAGAAAATGACCTCTACGCCTGGGTTCCTGGCCAAAATAAGTTGCATGATCTGTGTGCACACAGCTGCTCTAGAGCATCCAGGATATTTTTTTTTTCTCTGTGAGAGTCTATACCTTTTACTCTTTGCAGTCCAAGATTCATTCTTGGTCTCTCAGAGCAAACTCAAAGGGACACAGTCCAGACAAAACCCTTCCTGATGGGCTGGGATATTGTAAAACTGTTAATAGCACTGAGCTCATTGAATGCAGCACGTCATCACAAGTGTCTGGCTCTGATGAAGTGCAACTGCGAGTAGTTCTGCTACTGCAAACAGCTAAGAACAGCTCTCCAAGGCACTTCCACATCAATGGAGTCCTGCTATCTAAACAGTGTCTACCCTGCTTCCACATCCGACCATAGCAAGCATGGTAAAAAAAATCTCAAACTCAATGGAAACAACAAAGTAGTAGGAGACAAAGCAGTAGGAAGTCTATGGAGAGGCTCAAAAATGGCACTTTTGGGTTAGCATGAAAGGAGAAATGGGGATGGCCACAGGATATTATTGTGATCAAGGGAAGAGATGAATGAGGAACGCTCAAAAGGTTTCTTTTAGCTCTCAAGGTAACAGTTTTTGCCTTAGTCAAAGACCTTGTACCAGTTAGTTCCTTTGTTTCCTGCGTGTAAAAAACCCAAGTCCCTCTGAATGTTTGGCCTTTTGTGGTAGTAGGTTGATTGGTTGTTTGTTTGTCTGTGGTTATCAAGGTAGCCACAAGTATATTTTTAAAGTTAGAAAAACCTCAAACCCTGTGTCTGCATGGTTAAAATAATGCAGGAAGCCTGCCCTGCATTAGTATTCTGGTGACAGAGAGAAGCCGTGACAACTGTGTTTTAGTAACATTTCCGTTGAATCCTTTCTAAACAGACATTGAGAAACTGAAGTGGTATAATGGAAAAAGTTTGTAACAGAAGTCATAATACTTCATCATAGAACAACTCTTGATTTGATTCACCCACCCAAAGTTTTCATTCTCATTTTGTTGGACGTTATCAGTGACTTCCTACAAAACTGAGCTATTCTTAAGCTTGTAAAAGATCACAGACACTCTCTTGTCATTCAGCTACTAAAAACCATCACTTCTCAGTGTTCTCAGCCAAAGCTCTCTCCTACCTGTAGCTCAGGGCTAGTACTGATCATTATTATTCTTAGCATCAGTGGTTTGTAACAATGCCAACATGTGAATGACCTGCGACAATGAGATACAAAGAGCTCAGGCGCACATTGGTAACTCTGCAGTATATACATGCCCTCTGTGTGCAGGCATTGGGTAGACCACATATTCGTTTATCAAAAGCTTTGAAAGAAGGAGGCAGTACTCTTTGCACAGTGAGCTGCAGGAGGGACTGTTCAAAGATCCTGGGGATGCAGAGTATACAGAAGAGGGCCAAAAAGGTGCGTTCAGATGAGTGAAAGTAGAAGGTGCTGGTAAAGAAGAAAGGATGAGAATATCAACAGATGGGGATAGTAGGTAGGAGGGCAAGTGTGCATAAACAATACTAATGCATGAGGTTGTGTTTTATCAAACATATATGTATATATATGGCCTTTTTTTCCACTGCATTAATACCTTACTGACCCACATTTTTAGTGGTCCAATCCTCTGTGAGTGACAAAGCCACCTGACTTAAGGGAAAATGGAAAGTAATGACCCTGTCAGAAGGTTCTGCAAGACCAAACCTAGGCTCTCTCTTGTCCACCTTTGGTTTGACTGACAGTGATGGATCATCCACCGATATGCTGCTTGTGGGTAGCTCCAGAAAGTGTGACAGTCCAACACAAAGGTGGAGAGTCAGTCCCTTCTGGACATGATAAAAAATTGTGGCCATGGAATATGCCAAGCCCTAAGCTTCAATCTCTCTCCCATGTCCTCATCTTACAGATGAGACAAGGAAGCTTATACTGTGCCTGACTTGAGTCCCTGGGTATACCAGCTGACTGGCCATCACATCCATGTGGGTTGGCCAACTGGCACACAGTGAGCTGAACAGCTCATTGCAATGGCACTCATTTTGGTCTTCCTCATTCACTGGCAGATGGTTTTCATGAAACACTCATGAGGTCTCATGAGTTTATCTGCCAGTTTTGTCAGCAACTGGGACATTACTGAGGACAAAGAACTTGCACAGAGGTGAGCAAACACTGGAAGCTTCCTAGGAAGCCAAGCTAAGGGTAGCGCTGAGAGCATAGCCTGCTTCCCTTTCAGCACATTGTAACATCTCTTGGGACCTTCCTGAGTGCCAATAGGATTACTGTCAACACTTTAAAATAGAGGACTTAAAGGTGACAACTGAGCCAAGCGCTTGGTGAGATGAAAACCAGGAGAACTTGGCACCTGCCTCTGCTGAGCTGCATCTCCCTGCTGAAACACATCCCCTCCCTTGGTGCATAAGGGAGGCGGGAAGCAAAATTTTACTCTATGTAGGCTCTCAGAAGGAGGGTAGGAGGTACCTGTGGATCTGTAGCCATCTGTATCATGATTTCCCTATGGGCCAGATGGAAGCACTCAGTCTCAGCCTGCCCAGAAGTACAATGGGATGCAAAGGGAAATTGGAGCTCTGTTTTTAAACAGCAGTGATTTACCTGTCTGACTTGAGGGGAAGAAGGTGCTCATCTGCACACATTCATGTCCTGCTATTGTAGATATATCAGTGTTTATTCTGTGGACATAGTGGTGGTTCTGAAGGTGAAGCATGGTGTCCAGATGTTTTGCACTGACTTCTTTCCAACACAAGGTATGCAGATGATATGTCTTTGGCATAAGCAGAACAAGCCAGTGGTGTCCTGCCAATATTTCAACATGTATCTTCCTAAATATTATCCTTTTATCTAAAGATAAATACAAGGGGATAAGGAGAACATATATGTAGGAAATAAACCAAATTTTTCAACAAATGTGTTTTCTTAAAAGCATAACTAGAAGGGAATCAACAGTGTTTGGCAGACTTACACTAACCTGCTTGATGCTGACAGGATATTTTGCCTTTTAAATGTATGAGCATTGAGAGAAGTTAGCAAAACAATATATGAATGGAGCATGTGTATACATGTGTCTGCAGAGGCCTTCTATGAGTTAGGAAAGGGTAAGGCTACTTGGTGTTTGCTGAAACTTCCACTCTCTCCACTGCCATCAGCTGGAGCAATTGGAATTCTCTAATTAAGGTACAATGGTAAGAGAGGAATTCAAGCAGGCACACCAGGGGAGAGACCAGACCAATGTGGTCCAACCACAACAATCATCCTCTTGCTTCGCAATGACTTCTGAGGTCTTTTCCTCAATGGTTTCCACCACAAATAGATCTGTAATTTCCTCTTCCATCTCAGGCTTTCTGCTTTATAACTCTTTCATTTGTTGGCAAATGCTGCAGCACTGTGTGATTCATTTCCCCAGCCCCTGGTTCTGAATTGAGTCTGTAGCATGGTGCTTCAGCTGAGATGGATGCAGGAAGAAAGGATCAAAGCTCTGGTGGTAAATAGGGCTTGTGGACATATGAGCAGATTCAATGTGTTGAGTATGCCAGGGAGGATTTGCTCCACTCTGATCACAGTAAAGCAGTTCAGACTTTCTGTATATAATGTGGTTGCAAATCCATGGCTTGAAACTCTCTGTTGCAAATGTAGGCGATACAGAGCTGCAAAAATTTGTATCTTGCTCCTTTTGCAGCAATAGCTGTATAGGGAAACTACGCAGCACAAACTGACCTAAAAACCATAATTACTCAATAAACAACAGCGTGCCAGGCTTAGTTTTGTATATACTGCTTCTCTGGTGGGTTTTGGCTGGCATCCACAATGCAGAACACAGACTGCACCACTGGAGGGCTCACAACCTGTTTAAACAGATGTTATCTTATCCTTGTGACTTATTTATAAACTAAAAGATTTATGCAGAGACATCTTGTCTCTAAAATACTCTGTTTTGTTGCAAAGTCACCAGTGCTTTTGCTAGACACTATGGCTACCTCTGTATTACTCAAGTAAACATACCATTGGTATGGCGCTAAGGACTGCGTTCTAAACATTTGTCTCCCTTGCTCTCCAAAAGACGATAGTTGCATGGAAGCTGCCTGCTGGGAGTGATCCTTAGCATGTCCTAGAGTAGTATTTGGGACAATGCAAGTTGGTCAAAATCAAAATAGCATTAGGAACAAGGTAGCAGTTTAAATCACTGCATTTCAGCACCTAGGAATGTCCTGTAAAGTCTTTTAATATGCAAGAAAAGGCATCATCTGCAAGCAGTCTAGCCAGTAACTATAGTCATGCTGCTTGAGTATGATTGCAAGTGACGTTCTGAACATAATAGAAGTAATAATCACACAGTTGTAGAAAAGAGCAGCAAAACTCACATGAAACAAATATGTTTTTCATTAAAAAACTAAGACCTGATAATGTCAAGGCAAAATGCAGTTTGATGCTACCTATAAAAAGGAAAAAAAAATCCAAAACATTGAAGTACTTGTGGGAGGAGGAGTAATTGACCTGCATTTTTCAGTCACAGAAACATTCTGGTTCTGTTTGTAGTAAGATCAAGACAGGTACTCTGGAGTCAGAGAGGGAAAGTCTCGTTCTCCTTCACTGTTGTTTTGGGTCACAGATCATTACTACCTGGACAAAGGGGCTCTGAGGTGGCACCAAGTAACACAAAAAACGCTGATTTTGTTGTGGAAAGGCTGGGATGGCAGACACAGCTTTTAGCCACCCACATTCACCATCTGTCAGAGGTTGTGGAACTTCCTTCTCAACACCATTTCATCAGCACTGATGAAATGGCTGCAATAATCCTGCCTCCAGGCCCTGCGTCCACACTGTATGAGATGATGTTTAAAAATTGGAAGGAATTGAAAGAGAACAACAAAATACAGACAGGGCTGGACCCATGCTTCATAATTAGGAATTTGAAGAGGTCAGTCTACTGAATTTAGCAAAACAGCATGATTTTTTTTAAGGGCTATAATTACATATCTGGTATTACTGAGCCTCTTTCAGAAGACCCAAAAATGTAAGTTATGAAAAATTTTAGGTGGAAATGAGATGCTGTTTAGTAGTGGACAGGTAGGTGGCCATTGAGACAGCTTAGTGTAGAGGTGCCATTAACGTCAATAGTTTTGAAGTGGGATAAGGCAGCTTTCTAAAACAAACAACCTAGCCAAAATCAAACAACTTGACTTCACTGTGTTTGCTTGCATAGGAAGAAAAGTAACAGACTCTTTCCACCAAAGAATGTTTGGAAACCAGAAGGGCTACATTATTTAGGGATACAGTAAGGACTTTTGGGATTGCCATGAAGACTCTGAGTAGGAGACACAGAAGCAGGCAAATGCTCAGCCAGAGCTTATGTAAAAACATAGATAACTGATCCTTCTTTAGCACTGACTCATCTTGTGCTTGTCTCTGAGCCCCCCAATCAAACAGACTTAAAAGAATATATTAATTGCACAAATATTATTTTGAATACTATTAGAAAAGACAAATAATTCCAAACAACAGGATTCCACAGCCACACAGATTATTTTTGTCACAATCCCGGTTCTTCTCGTAACCCCAGCCAAAGTATGTTTTACGGAAGAACTGAAGTGGAAGCAGACAGAAACTTTAGCTGCTACTGTATCTGAGAGCATGAGCTACTGCTGAGCCTCCAGTGCATGCCCCGTGTCTCAGCTCCAAGTCAGACAGACACCTCGATTGTCTGTGCATAACTTTCTTCTCTCACTTAGTGCCCAAGACATTAGACCAGGGCTTTCCATCACCTTGAAGGTGTAACTCTTATTATGATGTTTGTTTTCTAAAGGCACGTCAGTTATCATCCACTGGCCTTCCAAGGGCTCATCTTGTAAATGGTATATATATCACCTCATGAAAATATGTAGTATGCCGAACCTCTTAAGATGGTGCTAGAATACAATATAAAGGAATGCAGTGAATTATTATTTCATATTAGAAATACTAAGTCCAAGAATAGGAGAAAGTCCAAAAGAGAATGAGTAAACCTCTCTTTTCCCATGTCATTTCTCATCTAACACACACACACACACACACACACACAAAAAAAAAAAAAAAAAAAGAGAGAGAGAAATGAAATGCATGGAGTGCTAAACTTTTTTCCCAGTGTTACTGAAGTGGCTGAAGAACACTCCATCCATTCCCTTTGCAGTCTGGCTGCCCTACAGGATGGTCATCTCCTCGGGCAAACCATTCTGTGTCAGTCTTAGTCTTTCGAGGCTTATTGTCACATTAGCAGCAAGAGACAAACCAACCTGAAAGACATTCAAAGATTTTTGTCTATGACAGCTCGGATAATATAATTGTCTCTCAAGAAGCTTTTTTCCTATTATTCTTTCTAAACTTTATACGATGATAACTTTGTTAAATAACTTCAGTGGTGTCTGTCACATAATAAATGGAAAGACTGAAATACAACTGTCACCTTAGGAAAATGAGAAGGGAAGCTTTAACCAAGCTCCTGATCCAATGAAAGCTGAATATCTTCTATTTTTTTGCAGACTGCTAGCACTCTTGTTGTAGCTGAAGCCAAATCTTCTGGAATCTACAGCTGCGTGGCATCCAACAAAGTAGGAAAAGCCGAAAGAAACGTCAGCTTTCTTGTAACAGGTAAGCTCTGCTCCAGTCCTATGATTATATTTGTGATGGATTTTTCATATACCTAAGTTTGGATGTTGCTGTAATATGCGCATTTGTAAACTTATCCCATGCTTATTGGTGTCCCTGGAAAGGATTTGTGACAGCAGCTGGCTTGAGTTTGTAAGAAAGGCACCAAATTTGGTAAATGACTCATGCCTTCAACAAGTGTCCCTGCATGACACAAATTGCTCCCAAATATAGCAACCTGTAATTCCTCCTTTTAAATTACCTAGCCTCTACAGTCACTCCATGCTTGCAATGGTAGTGCATTTTCACCCAGCCTTCTTCTGAGACACAGCCTTGGATGTAGCTTTGGTCATGACACTAAGACTCATCATGTTAGCATGTTTCCTTTTTTTTCCTCATCACTATATAAGCACATGCAGGTTTAGAAACAAACTGAAATTATTTGACCTCAGGAATTACTGGGAAAAAACCTCACGAATTTAAGAGAATAAACTACTGCATGATTAAGCAGCATAATGTTTGCAGACGCCATCAAGAAGGATTTGCTTTCTAGTGAAATATTTTATTTTGGTTTTGTTTACAAAACAGTAGTAGTTCATAGAGCACTTAATCTAATGACAGTTCTCAAGATAGGTCATTAAAGTAATGTAATCCATTCGGAAATATGACAACACCCCCACACGCGTTTTGTGAACCAAAAACTTTGTTTCTGAAGTGTTTTGGCTGTAATAGTACATATTGACACATAATTGCTCCTAAATTAATGCGCTGTTTGAGCTCTATTTTCAGCTTCATGTGAGGACTTTGCACATAACTTTGAGCAGTGGCTGAGAGTCACTGAGGTTGTTGCTCATTGAATGTGCAAGATAATGAATATGAACTTCTCTAGCTCTTAATTTTCAGTCTTCAAAATGTCACACAGAAGACCCTGGAACCAAACAAAGATGAATTTTGATTTGCAATACACAAATCTCCCTTTCAAAGTTATGATGACTGTTTCAGACATTTTAGTATTGTGACATGAGAGGGTTAGTTTCCCTTCCTAGATGTCACATTCTCAGATCTTGAAAAGGGACTGAAGGAAATCCTTCTCCTTGATATCAGAGCTTGCATGAGAATGTGCAGAATATTGCGACTCCTTTGAAGGCTCTGGCATTGGCTGGTGTTCAGAAGAGGAGTTCTTTATTATGACTTGGAAACTCTTAACAGCTTGACTGGTGGCAATCTTTTTATATAGGGTGGTGATGCTGAAAAGCATTTTTCCTTTGAGTTCCTGGAGCTAAGCAACGTAAACTGTGAGACATGGAAACTCCTGCTCATCTGCTGACGCTCAGTTGTGGTGATGGAAGGCAGCTTATTTAAATAATGCTGCTGTGTTGCTCTTGCAAGAATGAAGTTAGACTCATTCTTCTGTGCACGTAGCGCATCAGCTGATTGCGTGGTGTAATTGTAATTCTCCTCATTCAGGCTGAGACCAAACTGCTTGTGTTTCACTTCAAGGAAGCAAATGCGTAATTTCACCAGGATTCACCTGAAATACATAGGGAGGGAATTAAAATCATGAGCCCAAATAGTGATGGGTGTGAAAGAAATGGGAAGACACCAGGGTACTGATATTCTGATGAGTTCAAAACAAATATTTTGGGTCTTGGGTGACAGCCTGGGGTTAGTTTATCTCATGTTGTTGGGGCTGCTGGCACCATATGAAGCCAGCCTGAACCACACAAAACTGAGTGCAAGAGGAGAAAGCATCTAAACAGAGAAGGCAATCCATGACAGGAGGAGGAGCTGCTGAGGAACAAGCTAGAAAGGATCCCAGAGAGTAGAGAGAAACAGGAAGAATCCCATTTCTCAGAGGCAATCACACTTGTCTTAAGGAAGAGGAAAAGCACATGCTCCAGTGGAGCAGCTGTGGTGGTGTGAGGAATCTCTTCCCAACAGGTCAAGACTGCTGGGAAGTCAGTGGGAAGGCAGAGACCATCTCAGCAGGCCTAGTTCTACACTGTCAGTCCCTTCATGGAAAGGTAGATGTGAGCAGTTTAGCGCAAGAAAGTGTAGCAGAGGGGACTCAGTAATGACAAGGCCTTATTGTAAAATTATTGTATATCTCTCATTATTTCTGGGTTTGCACGTGTCTTTCATGGAGATCCGAAGGTGGTACATTTTTCCACTCTGTGCTTGAGGGTACAGGACATGAAGTCCATGGGCTCTTGTTAGCTTCTCTTTCCTTTTACTTTTGTCAGATGAAGGGCATTTCTGGGGTGCTGACACGCTAACCTCTTTCTAATCCCAAACCCATATTTGGGGTACAAAAGCTGTGAGCCTTATATGTAAGTGATTTGGAAAGGTGGTTTCTGAGCTCTCCTGCTTGTTGATGCTGAAACAATCTCTGCAACAACACCTTTATACCAAATTCAGCTGTGGTAGCCCCCTTCCCTCCAGCTTGCCCCTTTCCCTACATTTTGGGTTGTTTGCTGGCACACAGCAGGCTCGTGGGTGTGTTTGCAATTATACAGGGTAAAACAGGAACAGCTCAGCCTTATCTCCCTGGTTTCCCAATGTCACTAGGCGCATTTTATTTTGAGATTCCTGATGGTGCTTGGCAAAGATAAACAAAATCTTCCATCAGGAAACCTGGGAGCTATTTCCACAGGAAGCTTCAAATCACTAAAGTAAATAAAACCCTTTTACATTATTCCCTGCCACGTTATTTAGCTAGCCTGAGTCTGTAACAATTGGTGAGAGGTGTCATATATTAGGGGGTTTGTAGCCTTTAAACAAATGATTCTCTTGGAATCCCGTGCATTCGCTTTTGTCCTTAGGTTTATTCAGAAAATAGTCTTTCTTCACAGAAGACACATCTAGGAAGTATTCCAGACCTGACAACGTGGAAGTAGTTGCAATTATATTGTTATGCTGGCACGCTATCCTTTTATGTTGAAAGTAGTTCATTTGCCTCAGACCCAGGGGATCTTTAATTTCATCTTTAGAGTTTCGCTTGACACTTCTTAGCTCTTTTCTGAGCACTGGCATCTGCAAAAGCCCAAAATTAGCATCAGTCCAAACTAGTAACCTGCCTTTCCCAAAACATAGCAGAACAATTTCAGATACTATGTAAGATACTGCAATTTCATAGATTAGAACACTTATGCACAACCAAAATTTTGGACCTTGATTGGATTTAAGTGTTCCTGAACTCAATGGTTTTTAACAAAATCAGGCAAAGAATTCACTTCATCTAACTGAAGTATTAAGGTTGGGTATCTATCCCATGATAGAGGAGGACCTCTGGAATTGGACTCATCCAAAGATTGGGCTGCATTGCCCTCTGGAGGTGTCTGCATCACTCCATGAGCTGTAAGCCTTTGCCCATACACAAAATAACTATATTCAAGCAGATGCTACATTTTAATGGCTTACATTAAATATGTTTTTTGTTCTATAGAGAAAGTTTTGTCTTATTACTTTCAGTCAATGTATACTTAACTGGGACTAGAATCTTGCTCCACATGCTCTTCCATATCTAAGAGGATGCTGATGATAGTCGCTTATTTATAAGTTCATTAAATTTAAAGATTTTTGTTGTTTTGTTTGATGGGGAGTGGTAAAAAGGGGATCCCAATGAAATATAAAAGGAACAATTCAGCACATAGGATTTAAAATCCAGTATGACCCCTTAGTATTTCTGCTTCCATTGGGATAATCTTTGGATTGCATACCTGCATACCTCCCTGGAAGGCCTTTACAGTTAGAGGGATCTTCAATCCCTGATTCACAGGAGTTCATTTTTCCTATGTTTAACACCCAGTACCTAGGTGTTAAAAACAGACACAAAGACAGTTAAGGGAGCTAGTGACACCAGGCCTCTGTGAATGCCAGTGGTGAGCAGGTTGATCCTGAGGGAGACAAGGTAGCTCGATTTGCACTGAGGGGATTTAGAATCAGGAGAAGCTTTCTGGTGGATTGGTCTATCAGTCAAAGAAGTTACTGAAAGAGTGTGTGAGATGTTATTCAGCGGAGACCTACTCTTCACTCTGCTGCTGTGACATTAGGCCTGAAGTGACACTTGCATGCATGGATCTGAATGAAAACTTGTGTTGAGCTGTTCATGCTCTAAGAGACAAGAAAAGAAAGCATAATTCTCCCTTATGAAAGACGAAGCCACTCTTACAATTTCAAGGCAATTTCACAGCCAAGTGCTGTAGCAATTAGCAATGAGAGAACAATTGAAAATGGCCAAAGCCAATTTCACTGAAAGGAGAAGGAAATGACTTTATCAGAACATTGGCAACAAATAAACAGGGACAGATTGCATTATAGGAGAAAAACTTGTAAATGTTTTCTCTCAGGAGCCTCTCTCTACTTTCACTTATGCCTGCAGCACGCCTTTGCCTTGCTCAAGGGGTGAGGCCCGGTGGAGAGGTCCTGGCGGTAGCCAACATGATCACAGCTCTGCACCTTTCTCCAAGCGATGTAAATCTTACAAGCAGTTGCCCACATGGCTTCACCAAGGATGTTTCTTTCAACTGTAGGATGAATTGAACTATCTGTCTGCTATGAACTATGCTTAATTTTAAGTCATACTCATGCTTGGGAAATGCTTGGTGCAGTGATCCTTGGTTTCTCTCAGGTAGAGGTGTTATTCACCTACATTTAATGCGAGGAAGTCTGAATAGAGTGATCTTTGCCTTGATACTGCCTACACCCAGCTGGCCACCAGACCAGAGGGCACTGACTCTACTTTTCTGTCATGCGGCTAAAGTGTTTTATGTGCGTGGAAGTAAATATCTCTGTTTTGAGGGAAAATCATGCATGTAATCACATATTCCATGACTCCTCCAGATTTTAAGCGCATTTAAGAAATAGACATAAATTATCTTCTACTCATGAATAACGAGAAAACAATATAAATAAGCATGATGAGCCGCAGTATTTTTCTCTCACCCTCTAGAGATTCATCTTCTCTTACACAGTTCACAAGCTGCAGCTGAGACCAGAATTTATCTTTTTTCATAGTCCCAGCATGCTGTCTTTAAATAATTCTGCTTTTGGTACCTTGCCCTGGTCTGTCTTGCCTTGTCATAACATTTATACAAACTCAATACTTCCAAGATCGGCTTCAGTTTACACTAGATGATGTCCAACCCATGTGTCTTATAGCTGTAAGACAAATCATCAAATAGCTGGAGCCTAGCATGAGAAAGGAAAGCTGAGAGACTTCAGCAGGAAGACAACAACATTCATTAGTTCAAAGACTTTCTGATAAAGGGGATGATATACGCCATGTTAATTTTGGCTCATTCACTTCACATAAACTAAAAAGTGTTCTTGATTTTTGACAGATGTACCAAGTGGATTCCACATTAGTTTGGAAAAAGTTCCCATTGAAGGAGAGAATCTGGTATTGTCCTGTTCAGCCAACAAATTCATGTACAAAGACATTTCTTGGATTTTACCGAGGACAGTCACTAACCAAACAAAAGCAAGAAAGGCCCTCAACAAGGAGTACTCCATCACCCTCACTCTGACCATCAGGAATGTTTCCCTGGCACACTCAGGCACCTATACCTGCCGAGCAAGGAACATATTCACGGGGAAAGAAGTGCTTCAAAAGAAAGACGTTTCAATCAGAGGTGAGCACTGCAACAAAAAGGCTGTTTACTCTCGGATCCTCAAATATAAGAACACAAGGAATGATTGTACAACACAAAGCAATGTAAAACATTAAAGGACTCATTAAACAGTATCAGGTGTCTCATATCATCTTGATTTCTTATTGCTGTTGCCACCCTTCAGGCCCTGAGGTGGTGCACATTCCCCCATGGGTTGGACGTAGGAGGAATAGCAAACAAAATCTTTGCGTGAGCTTCCAGTTGAGTTCAGACGGGTATTTTCTGCTTTGACAAAGCACGTGGAAGCTGGGGTTTGGAAGACCCCCTGCGCTACATTTTGCATATTGTTCTTTTTTCTCTTGCTGTCTCCTGCTGAGTGATCAGGAAAACTTTGGATCAATCTTTTCTTCCACTTTGGTATCAGACTCGTCAAAAGTCAAAGCTGAATAAACTGATTAACTTTAAAAACTGCTGTTTTCAATCAACAACGGACATTTAATAAGTTAACGTTAATGCGCAGAATGAGCAGAACTCAGTTTGCGATTGACTGGACAATATATTTTTTATTTTAATCTGATCTTGATGGACTTATAAATATTACCTGCTGAGCAAGTTCTAATGCTTATTTATTTGAAATTATTTTCTACACTAAAGTACATTAATCTTAAAAAGTATCTTCTAAAGGAAGTATGCAGGGAAGAAATAAAAATGTTGATATTATGCACAGCTCTATCATATCATTTATAATAATGATGATTTAAAAACTGACAGACATGAACTATGTTTCTCCAAATAAATCCAGGTAGATTTCTAGTTGCTGTGTTGGTCAATTTTTAAAGCCAGTTCTTCACTAATGTAAACAGCTATCGATAAAAGTGTGAGTGTTATTTCTGGCCTGAAGATACAGGAATTTGTGATGTTGTAATTATTTTATTAAAAGAAATATCCCACAAGATTGCAGCCAGCGCAGTGAGAGGTTTAATACATTTTTTAAAGTACAGGTCCCAAACTGAAGCCATTAAAAATATTCATTGCTTTTGGTATCAGATGTCAATTGGATTTATTATGGGGATTAAGAACCAGACAGACAAACTGCTGAAGGAGAATTAAGGGCAACCTTAAACTTCCTTGTGAGCGTTTCCCTTTTTTTTTTTTTTTTTCCTTCGTCATGATTTTGCTATGAGATGTTTCTGTGTATTATAAATTCTGTATAAGGAAGAAGTTACTATTTTTAATAGATCTGATAAATTTATTTTTTTACAATACATAGCTTTTATTATTTTTGGTTACATTTATGATTGATCATTTATATAGCATTTACATAAGCCATAACAAAACAGACCGTAGTGACCAAAATAGCTACAGCAAAGGAACAAAGTGGTTGTGCTTCTAAAATAGGGGTTGACAACATGACAGTTACTTGTGCTTGGGAACTCACCAGACAATTTCCTCCTTTAGGTATCGAGACCGTGTCCCACGGCTAAACTTGTCTTTCACGTGGGAATTGCTTTTGTCAAGTGTGAAAGGGTAAACAATAGCATTTCCCCATAATGCCAGCTTCATGGAGCCTAAAATGCTTAGAAAACAATTGATAACCTGGAAGTTGTCAGAGTAAAGAAAAGAATAATCATTTATATCTTGAAATGTCACCTATAGCCTGCTTGTATACAGTAGCTCTTTTGTTCATTATTATGTGATGGCTTCCAGAAACAATACCTTCTTGCAAATGGACCTGGGTCTCACTTTTCTTTTTTCCCCTTAAAAATGCCTAAAAAGCAAGTGAAATCATTGGTGATGGCTTAAAAAATGGGGCAAATGCACTCTGGAGCATTTGCAAGTCTTCAGAAGAATTACAATACCGAATCCCCTTTTTTTACGAGGCTATTTTGTGGGAAGACGTTTGATGGCAAGGTGGGCGGTGATGACAGGACATTCTGAATTTTCCATGGCCTTGGGAGCCGGAATGTGATGCTTTGTAGCAGCCAGTTGCCAGACAATATAAGAGTGTGTCAAAAAAAGACGTGCCCATTAGTCTATTCCTCTGTGAAATGGCTGTGAGCTGCAATGATGTGCGTCACTGCTGATTGAACGTCCTGCCAGCCTTGGACAGCCCCACTGTGTGAGGGTGTTGGGAGGTCCCTGTGGACCTGCCTGTGCTGGGAGTCACAGGGAAACCTCATTGGAAAGCAGTTCTTGGCGGCCAGACAAAAACTACTGTTGCTTTTGGTGTCCTCAGATGATGGGAGAACCTCAGTGGTTTGGGGAGTTTCTCTGTCTTTTGTTGTGTAAGATATTAGTCAGGGAAAAAGGTGTGAATTATATTTCCTCTTTTTTTTTTTTTTAAGTGTTAAAATTAAAGCTTGTATTTATATTTTTGTACCGGTTAATAAAAATAAGCGAACAAACAACGTAACTATAACAAAGGGCAAAGATGTACAGAATGGAAAATATATCCCCAGATGAACAAATCATAATGTACTCCTCCGTTCTGCTCCGGGTCTGCCGCGTACTGTGACACCAGCCCCTTCTCCCCTCTGTGACCTCCTGTCACCTCCCTGGACCAAACTCTGCCTACAATGAAGTTCCTTGGGGCAACTGAGAGCAGAGTCTGGCCCTCGGCTTTGGGGCAAGTGGAGCAGGGCAGCACAGTTCCCATTTGGAACTCTCTCTGCTCGGCTGTGCTGCAAAACATGAGCAAGAGAAAGCAGGTGGTTGGCAAACCTAATCCTCAGGTTGACCACGTCCTTGAAAAATGGGCTGATTGCAGCAGAGAAATTATTGGAAGTATGTGAATGGTGACTGGAACTAAGTTTTGAGACAGTTTTTCTTGATATGGAAACCTGACTTTAGTGTATGGCTATAAACAAATTAAAATAATCACAAATAACTCATAGAATGTGTGATTTGCCTTTGTTGTGTCATCTCATCTGCCTTCACTTTGGATGTCTGGGCTGGGGTGTCCATCATTTATCGTTGATAAATGCAAAATGTGGAGCTCTTCTCAGCTTGTGGATGTGGATGTGTGTCAAAAGATGCCCTCTCATAGACAGATTGTTGTGAAAAAATGAGAAATGTGCAGAAATCACAGAGGCTGACAATGAGAAGAGGACTGCCTTCTTGGCTATGAGGCAAATACTGTTGACCATATCATTTATGTAGGTATTCAGTGAAGAATGTGCTGTACAGATGCTCTCATAGGCATCGCTGGTCATGAAGTGAGAACAGTTTGTCTGCTATGCTGTCAACAAATAATAGCATTGCCCTTGTAAAGTACAGACTTGCAGCTCAGAGAAGCCACAAACCAGCCGTTGCAGGTTCACTATGCTGGGATTAATTTCAAGAGATAAGAGCATAGCAAAGGTAGACTACAATAAAAGCATGAAAAAGCTTTTAGTGCTACAGGGCTCATTCTGTGTAAGCCACACTGTAAGCTGGTGGTACAGAGGTGCACTACTTTTCTGGAGAGCTTTTATTCACAGCTGGTAACAGAGCGATTGTGAAGATGAAATCATCTGATAGATAGTCAATTTTTCATAAAGAACAAAATATAACCTTCCAAACACACAATGACAGAAATTTAGACAGAATTATACTTGGTATATTGATATCTACTACTCTCCAAATGAAAGTATCAGAAAAGAGTGCTTTTTTTATTTTATTTTGGTCTATTTCATATTTTACAATGTCTTACCATGTCAGTAACTACTAATCCTGGCAGCGTCCTCAAAAGGAAAGACTGTAAATAATTCAGTCTGGGGAAATTCAAAGGAATCTGCTGTGCCTTTGCATCGAGAGATTGCTCAGGATCTCCCCGTATTCTCCATCACTGCTTTTAAGGAACCCAAATATCAGAATGAATCATGTGAGAGTTGTCAATGTCACAGAAAACTGTTCCTCTATAAATCATATAAATGCTGCAGATGCCTTTGTCAGAACAGCCTCCAGCTCTGTATGAAACAGGGGAAAGAGTGCTAAAACGCTGAAAAGAGGATGGGAAGGATTTGTTGTTTTGCTTCTCTTGGAGATGACTTTACTGTGACATCTATGAAGTGTTTTGGAGATGCCCATCCACTCAGCTGGGAGACCATTCAGCAGGAGCTGCACTTCATATATACATTGTCGCTAAATGTCACGGACGTGTTTTATTGCATTGCATTCACCTGAATTTGGGTAGATAAAAGCAAACAAAGAGCAGAGTTGCTATCCTGCATGGTACACCAGTGCTTCGCTTTGGCCCTTGGGATCTGCATTTCCAGCATCCGTGGGCTCCCAGAGGACATGGGCGTATTCATTTGTGCTGTGATCAGCTGAAACGCAAAAGTGGAAAAATCTGTGAACATGTTGGAATGCATAACACAGTGTTTCTGTTCTCATCATTTCTGGTTCTAAATTGTGCAGGTTTACTGAACATGATTCATAACTGTATTCTTTAAAGTAAGTAAAATATACAAGTCATACTCGTGGATATGGCGGTGTACTGCTTAGCACCATTGGTGATACTCTGGCACAAGGGTGTCTGCTAATTGTTGGCAGTCCTGGTCTCATGGTTTGTTTCTCCTGTCTGCAAAATTCTGAGCTTTCATACAAATGTATTGGTTTTGATACCAGCGTGGTTGATAATGGAACTGGGGAAATCTGTTAATCAATGTCACTGGGTGTTCATCGGTCATGACAGCCTACTCCCGATGAGTAATGGGACCAGACCAAGTGCTCTTAAACAAACCAGGATGGTAAATAACATCTGTGGACAGTTAACATGGTAGAACTGCCACAGAGGTCCTTACATCACTCAAATGCTGGTAGGGAGGATAATAAAGCCCCACAGTTACGGGAATGTAAAATGGAGGTGTTGTTTTGTCTCGTAGCGCAAGAGGCACCAGCTCTGCTGCGGCAGCTCATGGATCAGACGGTGAACACCAGTAACTCTGCCATGCTGGAGTGCCAGGTTCATGGCATCCCCGAGCCCCAGATAACCTGGTTTAAAAACCACGAGGAAATACAGCAAGAATCAGGTGAGAGCTCTGATCTTGTACAGCCTTTTTGTTGTGTCCTGTAACCGTGTGCAGAGTCCCTGGCTTTGATACCTGGACATAAGCAGCATTGCCTGAGCATTACAAGTCTGTTAGGTTATACCTTCTCACTCCAAAATGTCAACCAGTGCAAAGGTCCCTATGGAGTCAGTGGGAAAAATACAGGTGTAGATATCTCAGTTTGCATCTCTGAAGAGTCATCTCCAGAGAATCCTGCTTCCCTCCACTTACTACAGAGGGAGCCTAAAGATCAGGTGTCTTGGCTGTGTCAGGTGTCAGAGTACAGCTAGACAGGAGAACATTAAGCTGAAATGATGTCTGTGCAAGTACCAGAGGGAGTGTTGTCAGGCATGCAAAGTCTGTTCTTGCTTCACAGCCCTATCATCAGACTAATCCCATCTAACGGGTTCCCAAAAATGGAATGTGTCTGCCTGAGTCAGGGGAATCCAGGTTTCATGCAGCAGAAAAGAAGAGCTTCCCCGGTGGCACTGTGCTACTGCAGGAAAACTTTGGGAGATGTTTACTGCTATGTCCAAATGTGGCTTCAAACATCAGTTTATGCTACGCAATGGCACCTCAGTTGTAGAAGTGCTCCTTGGAAGTCTCAGATGGAGACGAGTGAAAAGGCAAAATCTTTCTTATGGGAATCCATCCACGTTCAAATCAGGATCACACAATGAGATCATGTTACAGGCTCAGCAGAAAATGTTCAAAGAGATTTGGTTGGTGGAAACTTGAAACCTGTGGAGTCTTAAATAACTTTTTAGAAAGTTTGTGTCTGAGGTTCTGGCCTACACTACTGGAAATTACTATGTCATGAGCAAAGGCAGTGGGAAGAACTCTGAGTATTTGTCAAAGTGAGCTATAAGTATGTGCAAACTTCCAACACAGTCACTAAAATTAGCGACCACATGGTTGTAACATGAATTTTTTCACATTATCTTCTGGAGTGGATGTTGTGTGTTTAACTTGAGCTTAGTGCAACACATAAGGTTAGGAACCAGGAAGAGATCTCTATGGGGTCAGTCAGAGCACTTTAATTAGCTGCCTGGAGTCACTGGTGGGAATGCATTTCAATGGGACTTTGGTCCAGATGGAGCCAAATACACAAGTGTGTACTTGACTGCACATTTCCTGGCTATATCATGTCTGTAAGTCAGGCCTGATGCCAAATCTGCTGCCTGCCTCTTCCTCACTCACTGGAATATTGTCAGGGTTTGGACTCCGGGTTGAGCATGCTGGAATAAGACAGGTGCTGAAAACTTCAGGTAACTCCTGTGTTGTAGGGTGCACCTCATGGGACCTTTCCTTGCACTAGCTGAGCTCATTCTGAGAAGGGGCCCAGTGTCATGTGAGTGAGTAGGGTTTGGGGGGAATGCGCTGCCCATAAGGTTGATGAGGACACATGGAGCTGGTCTGGGAAGCGTGACAGTCCTGCTCCCGTGAGTGCAGCAGGAAGCAAGGAGACCACCCAGTTCCCACAGCTTAGTGACATGCTGAGGAACTTGCTTGGGTGGGAGTCGGGTCACAGTGCCAATCAGCAGACGTGATACCAGCTGCTCCCAGCGTCGCTCCCTTGGGCTGAGCTTTTCACTCACACAAGTGTTCTGTAAAGAGATTTCCAAAAGATTCCCAAAACTTCCAAGTATATTTGGCTTTCTTGTGGATAACACCGCGCTGTGCAGTCTGTGGCTCGCATTTCTTTTGAGGAGAACTTGAAGCAGATACTATTACACGAGTGCCTGTTTATGTTTATATCCTGGCTCCAGCTCATTGCAAAATATTTCATTTCACAGGAATAATTTTAGGGCCTGGAAGCCGAATGCTGTTTATTGAAAGAGTAAAAGAGGAGGACGAAGGACTTTATCAGTGCATAGCCACCAACTTGAAGGGGTCTGTGGAGAGCACAGCGTATGTCACAGTACAAGGTAAAGCACGGCATGGCGTGGGAAGAGCTAGCCAGAGGGATGCTCTTGCTGTGCCTGGGAGGGATGGGGAATGGGTTGGGCAGCATGTGGCAAGCTCTGGAAGCAGCAATCTGAAGGAAGTCCTTGCAAGGGAAACGTACCAGGTTGGAAAGGAAGCCCAACAGGAAATGCTAACTCAGAGTGTGTTTACACTGACCTAAAAAGAAGAATTGCTTCAACCCAACAAAGATCGGGTCAGGGTAGAAGACAGATGTAAATTTAGCATCATCAAAACAAACAAAAATCAAAATAAAGAACACCCTTCTACCCCCTCATTTTCCCATTTTGGTTTAATTCCACAGAAATTAGAGGCCTGGGATATTTTCATTTGTTTATTTTCAATGCAACTGAACTAGAAGAGTTCAGGCTAGCACTAGGCGAGGCCGCATTTAAAGGTACTTACTGAGAGAAGTAGGTATGATATCCTTATTTCTGCAGCCATTACCTGAGTTACTTTGCTCTTCATTTAAACACCCAGTGCTGTTCTGCCTTCTGCCAAGCCTGGCCCAGGTCTGTGACAGTGATTTCCATCAAGCAACTGAGAACTGCATTCAAATAACGTTAATTTGGTGACTATTCAGGTTTATTGAATATCCTTTTGGTTCATCTATTATGAGGTAGTGGAAATAGGCTAGCGTTCTCCATTTATGTCACTGTCATGCACGAAATTGACATAACCTGTCTGATTGATTGCATGTGTTAAGTAAATAGACCTAAATTCATTTAGTATCTCTTTATAGAAAACACTTTGGCTACCATCCAGTCTCTTAGGCAGGGATTATGTCTTTGTGGCTGCTCTCATAAAATTGCTAAATGTATCTGAATACCACTGAGTATTTCAATAGTTCCCTACAGCAAAAGACAATTACAGCTAGTAAATCAGTATGGATTTTCTGCTGTGAATGTTTTAGCAGTCTCAGTTAATGGGCATCATTGATAATACAATAAGTTACTTTAAAAGGTCAGGATAGGAATATACACATGTGGGCTGGCCTAATAGATGTAGTCAAGGAGATAAAACCACCCATCTCCTTCTGAATGATGCCAAGGATTTAATAGCCATTGTAATAACTAACATAATGACTTGTCCCTCAGCGCTTGCTGTCTGATGCCTCCTGCTAGTTGATAGTTTTGGACAATGTAATACATTGTGATATTGATTACTGTACCAGTGTATCTCGGCTATTTATTACAACCACACTCATTCCGTCAGAAGGCTTCTAGGAAGTCATATCTCCTTCTACATGAACCAGAGCAGAGGGAAGACCACAGCCAGGAGGGTCTCTTCTCTAGTTACTTGCCCTGTAGGGATCACTGGCAATGTGCTTGCATGACTCCTACGGGAGCTCTTGGATCAGCAAAAGATGAAGTCTAGCTTATGAAAATATATAGCTTTGAGACTGAATGAGACAGACATAGAGAGTTTTTCTTATCTGGGAAAAATGCATTCCCACACTGCCTCTTCTGATTGCATGACAGGATGTCACTAGAGGTGTTTTCACTCATTCCAAATGCATCAGTCTTATCCAAAGTGGAGTCCCTGACCTTCTCATGGGGAAGGGCTGCCTCCCAGCCCACTCCTGAGCCTGCAGCGATGGGATTCAGGCTTCAGTGGGGGTCCCTCTCTGGGCTTTGCCCCTTCCTTGCCTTTCCCAGGGTGCACACCGTGCCACCACCGCCAGTGTCAGCGCTTCCCTCTGTCACACCGGCTCTTGGGTTGCTGTGCTGCAGATCAAAGCAGCAGAGCAACACCTCGTGTTGGTGTCTGTGTTTAGCAGCTGGGAGAGGAGTTTGCAAATGAGTCAGGAAGGAAACAGTCTGCTCTTTTTATTTCCCCTGAAAAAACATTCTTATGCTCACAGATAAAACAATGCGTTATTTTTGTACCAGAGATGGATGAATGGATGGTGGAATCCGAGGGCTGTCTTTAAATAATCTCAGCCGTTGTTTGGCTTGGAAGCTGTGCTCATAGGGCTGTCTGAGAGGAGTGGGGCCATGTTTGTGGGTATGTCAGAGCAAGCTGTCCATTTGCTCTTGGCTGAAGAACTGAAGAGACAGTGAATCTGAAAAGACAGAACAAGGACAGCAAATGGCTACCAGAGCTGCCAGAAGATGGAAAGGGGCATGTGTCTCCAACCTGGTGGCACAGTCTGCTGGACACAACGGGGACACGAGCTGTCTGGGACAGCTCTGCTGCATTGATCTCTGTTGCCATTAAGGCCTTATCCTTTCTCCTCCTGGGGACTGCAGCACACCACCCCTGAAGGAAGCTGGTGACAGAGCTGGTGGCAGAAGGGCAACAAAAGAATAAGCATCACACTCACTGAAACCCAGAGCTGTAACAGTCAAAAAAGTACAGCAAAATGCCCTGTGTTAGAGGGCATAGATCCACAGCTTCATGTCATCCCTACTGATGAGAAAAGAAAGCATCACATTTATGAAGAATTCACTGAGCAGTTCTGACACTATGGAAAGGGTGTTTGCTTTTCATGTGGCTGTCTGCTTCTGCAGCTATCCTCCTTTCTAAATTTGTACCTTAAAAAGTTGTACTTTTTGGGCCACACTAACTCTGAAGTCATCAGGAATCTTTCTATGAAGCATCTGGGATGCTTATATCTGGGACTCCCTTGCTCACTGAGCACTGCTCAGCCTGGGTTATATGGTGACTGTATAAGAAAAGGAGACCACTGCCTGCAACCTCAGAGGATCACCAGAATGGGCTGGAAGGGAGCCAGTCTCCATCTCAAACCACAGTCATCACCAACACTGCCTTTAGTCAGAGATGGCTTTGGCCAAATAGTGAAAGCCTCCATGAATGGGAATCCTTTGGCATCCCCAAGCACCCTGCCCAGTGCTGCACAGTTGTGATCACAGGATCATGTAGATTAAGCAGGGTAGTTCCCACCAGTGTAGGAATGGGGTACTTTGGGTGCAGCAGTGATATTGGTGCAGCTGGGTTTGCAGGTTCAGCTGGCAGCACTGCTGTGAGTTCCTGTGCAGAGTTACTGCCCTTCCTATATACCACAGGGTATATCAGAACGAGAGGCAGAGCACTAGTTCTTTCTGCACTTGCTACCAATCAAAAGGAAAATACACTGGGGAAGCGTGGCAACAGATTGCTCTGAAACAGTTTTATGAGTCCCTGAGTAGCAGTCTGAAGTGAATTTTATTTAGTTTTATATATATATATATATTTTTTAAGATCTGTCAGTCAACTCTAATACTCTTCAGATTCCTAATGTGCATATTATGCTGTTCCCTTTCCTGCTGTTGCCATTTTTATTTCTCTTAACCGTGTTCAATTTGTTCTGGGAATTCCTCACTCCCAGTAGGGCTCTGCCAGCATTGCTGGGGGCAGCACAGGTCCCATGTTTGCTCGGGGTTAGCCTGGGGACTCCTAGGTGAGCCCTGGGTACGAGGAAGCCCTGCACCCAGGCTTCCACCCACACCACTCCATGGGACTCCAGATGCCTGTGCCACACTCAGCATGAGCCGGGCTCCCAGCATCAGGTTGGATATTAGGAAAAATCTCTTCTCAAAAAGAGTGGTGAGGCATTGGCACAGGCTGCCCAGAGAGGTGGTGGAGTCATCGTCCCTGAAGGCGTTCAAGGAGTGTTTAGATGTGACACCAAGGGACACAATTAGTGGGCATGGTGGGGATGGGTTGGCAGTTGGATTAGATGATCTTAGAGGTCTTTCCCAACCTTGATGATTCTATGACTCTACTATCTGCTGCCAGACCTGTTGCCTCCAAACCATGTGAAGGTCATGGGCTCAGCATGACCTCCCAGGCTCCCCGCAGCAGGGCTTTGGGCCAGGGCTGGGCTGCAGGGCTCAGCAAGCAGCATGAGGGACGTGCCCAGGGGGGCTGGAGCAGATCCATAGATATTCTCACACAGAGAAAAAATGGCTAAAGTTCCCCTGCAGCTGAATTTTCACCTCAAAAGGAAATGATCATGTGGGTGGTGAGGTACGCACCTGTTCGCTTCACCTCCTGCTCCCCAAAGAAGGACTGACTGCTACCCAAAACTCATTGCTGTGACTTTTGGCTGTGTTCAGCACAATGGCTTTGCTGAGGAGACCATTTTTTTAATCCAGTCCAAAAAGAGATGAATGCCCCATTGAACATGAGTGGGCCCTTCCTGGTATTTTATTTTTATGGCAGAGAAACACACACTGTCCCTGGCTTTGCAGGTCTTTTTCTAAAATGCTTTCTGCTTGATTTTCCCAGGCACAGTGGAGAGATCGAACCTGGAGCTGATAACCCTGACCTGTACCTGTGTGGCTGCAACGCTTTTCTGGCTCCTGCTGACCCTCTTCATTCGGAAGCTGAAGAGGGTAGGAGTGTGTGCTCCCAGCTCTGCCTGCCTCTCCTTTGTGTTAGGCTACCAGTGTTACTATGCACACAAAAAAAGAATGGGATTTGCTCACTGCTCTCCATCATTCCCTGTGCAGTCAGCAGGGGAACCATGACTCACAGGGCTGAGTGTGAGCTGCAAAGCCAGGGCTTGGCACTGACAGGGAGCCTGACTCCTGCCAAAGGCATCCCCGTTGCCTTTAGGCCTAGGGAGTTTGGCATCTCAGTGCCTTTGAAGACTGGAGCTTGTAAGAATGACAGATCTTCAAAGAGCCTGGTGGGGTCTGGTTAGCGCATAGCGTCTGGTGCAATTACATCACTTGCAAAGCGAAGTATCACTGAAGTCGTTTTGGCAGCTCAGTCTCTGGCACAGATGCTCCTGTATCAGCATGGTGATGCTGTCTGCCCCTCCCCCTTGTCCAAGCAGTGGCTTAGTGCTCCTTTCTGCTGGCAGCCCCTGTCCCCATCGCCTGGTGCAATCGCGCACATCGTGCACTGACAGCCTAATGCAGTAAACCCAGTCCTTTGTGGTGCAGAAAGCTCTTGGAGCAGTTTGTGGGTGCAGATGTGTGCAGAGGTAGTGGGCCATCGTGGGATAGAAGACCAGGACAAGCCCCTCCCCCACACTCCCACACACTGATCTCCATCTGCCCTCCATTGCTCAGCTGGGTGGGCAGTGGGCATCCTCAGCCCTGCCACTGAGTGTGCTCCAGTATGAGCTCCCCATGGTAAAACCATAAACCATGTTATCTCAACTCACCCATGATTTAGGTTTCCCATCAAAAACTCTTATTGATGGTTGAGAACATGGGACCCAGTCTGTATGGCAGCAGTCATGCTTCTGCCTTCCTTCTGCTGCAAGCTTTTGTGAGAAGAAATGTATGGGAAGTTTAACGTGGGGTGAGAAAAACAGAGACTAAAGCTGTGGAAAAACTTTGGAGATGTAGAGAAACTACAGAAAGTGGGACTGGTTCTGTCTGTTCACCAGTAAACATAAAATAATTAGTAACAGGACTGCAAAGCTATGGGGTCAGACCTTGGAAAAATGTACGTTTTAAAAGTAGTGAGGAAATGTGGAATTTTTTGTTCTTTTTTGTTTTTGTTTTTTTTTGCTTGCTAGATTGTTAGCAGAGTATAAAATAACTGTTCTTGCTACAGAGCAAGGGATTTAAACTAGATGACAAATGAAGGCTTCTTCCCAGACAAGCTTTTCCAACAAACATTAGTTGATGTTTACGGTCTTTTCTGTGTTCCTATTACTAACTCTTTCAATGATTTATGTCTGGAATTAGCTTAAAATTAAGTTTCATATACAAATGATGCATTCACAGTGGAAAAAAAATCTTTTGTGCTCCTCGAGAAACAGAATTTTCTGAAAGCCTGTCTGATACCATTGATATACTTAACACTTCCTCACTATTCCAAATGTAGTTGCAAAGCTCCAATTGTGCCAAAGGTTTTGGTATTCTTCGTGTCTGAACAAAAAAACCTGGAAGTGTGTTGGAACAAGATGATCTTTAAGATCCCTTCCAACCTATGCCCTTCTATGACTCTATGAAGCTCTCTGCACGTTCCCATTCTCCTATTGCTCTTTGGTTATGGGTCCACCTAAAAGCTCTTGTAAAGAGACCAGTATGAATTGTCTGGCAACCACATCCTTACCAACAAATGGTGTTTTTTGGAATGCTACATGGAATGTACTTCTTTTTCAATCCATATCCCACTTATTCCCACTCAGGGACATGGAGGGTTGGGAGCCAGGCTTTGTGCCACCTGACTTTTGTCCAAACACCACTGTAATCCGCTTTGGGATGATGAAAGGCAACTGGAACAGGAGTTGTTAGCTACTGTCATTTTAATCTAGTTACATTTGCAACCAAAGCACACAAAGCCAGCAGCATCCAAAAAATGCCTGGAAATGCAAGTATTAGGAATGTATTTCCAAGCTGTAGAGGAGGAAAGCTGAAAGCCACAGAGGGCAGTGAGAAGAGCAATAAAAAAAGTGTAGATATATTTGTGTGTTTGTGCATGTATCTCTGTGCCACTTCCATGAGTTTAGGGAAAGCAACGTCAATGGCCTCAGTCAACAGTTTTTCCATAAATTCCAACCTATAGACAGGAAATTAGAGCAAACAGACTTTTTCTCTAGAAATATCAGCACTTCCTGCGTCAAGAAAAGTCCAGTGGGTCGTAGTGCCAATCTCAGTGTTCTTTAAAGGAAAATACATTTCAAAGTGGAAATCAATGGGCTGCAGAAAACTTTGAGATTAGGTTCAACTTTCCTTGACATTTCTCTTGTGAAGTGGCTGATCCATTTGTTCAGTAGAAACTGAGCTCCTGGAAAATTCATTTCCAATAATGTGTTTGAATGCAGGTAATGATGAATACCTCCAAGCCCCAGTATTTCAGTGAACTTGTAAGAAATGACACCAAAGAAACGAAAAAATTCTAAAAATTTATAAACAGATTTGGAAATGTATAACATCAGTCTCCTGGAGACCATTCTTGCACAACTTGTAACCACATATGACCTATCTTTGCTGGGCATATGGAAACAATAAACACAGGCAGTTGAACTCCATCTGTTGCATATGGCCACTTTGCACAATCGTGAAGGAAAGTTATTTTTAACAGCAACGTTTAGTCATGTGAAGAAAATAATTCTGATTATGCAGAGGACCTGTGTCGTAACACCATATGTTAATGCAGACCCACATTGATTTCACTGAGGAAACCGATGTATCATATAGAGGATGGAGAGAGGAAGGAGTTTCTTTTACTTAAAAAAGGCTTTCAATATTGAAATAAACCATAGGTTGCATAACTGAACCCTCTATTAGTCTGTGAAATGCCACCCCACAGACAGAATTAACCGGAACCCCTGATCTAAAGAGGGAGCTGCCAACAGGTGCTGTTCTCCTGTTTCTCATTTTGGAATATTCTTGCTTTGTAGCCTTACTTTTCTGAAACAAAGACGAATCACTACCTGTCAATCATCATGGATCCAGACGAAGTGCCCTTAGATGAGCAATGTGAATGTCTGCCTTACGACGCCAGCAAGTGGGAGATTGCACGGGAACGGCTGAAGCTAGGTAATGTTGGCATTCTGCACAGCGCTATGTGGCTGCTGGGTGAGCTGTGCATGTGACCATGGGTGCTGGATGTGGTTGGGACACGCAGCACCATGTCCTGCAGATTCCATGCAGAGCACCCCGTCCCCTGTGGCTGAATCACAGCTGACTGTGTCTATCTGACTTTCCTTGTTTCTGTATTTTGAGGTTTACTGTAAATTTCTTCCCTGCTTATGCACTGAGCTGGAAAATGCCTATGCAGAAATGAGTTCTTCTAGCCTTCCCCTCCCAGTTTCTTCTTTCCCGCTTCTCTCCAGCCCACCGTCTCTGTTTTCCCTCTGTGCTGCAGATTTATAGACATTCTTGTCAGTGCACCATAAAGTGCAGGAATGTGACATACCAATCCACACGCAAATAAATAGCCTCACAAACCCTGAACCTGCAGCCCACTCGCCCCAGTGAGAGGCACAGGTTCAGGAGCATTCTATCCTTGCTGAGCCCAGCCTGGGGCTGGCTGTGAGTCAGGAGGGTTGGGACCAGATTGCAGAGCTGAGAAGTCCCTCCAAAACCCACAAGGACTTTAGCAAGAGGGTCAATACTTAAAACAAGTCAGCGGTACACTCAGCCTGTTGCTATAGTGCCGTTTGTTCCTTCAGCCATGCATTAGACGGGTCCTACAGCTGGGGCTAGAAAACCTCTGCATTCAGCTAAAAGCCATGACAGACTCTTCTTGCCCCCTGGGGATCAGGGACCACAGATAATTGAAACATGAGTACAATTAGCATCACGCTTAATTCGCCTGATAGAAGGCACAAGGTGACCAGATGTGGATAAGTCATTTATTATTGTTGTACACAATTCTGGGAATGCTGAAACATAACCTTGCGTTGGAGTGCCTTCAGTTTTCAAATAGTTTTCTTACAATGACGGACCAAGATCTTGATGTGCAGACAGCATGATCTCTGCTTTATAAGATGCTTTATTTGTGTAAATCCCATGGAAAGAATCAAGCAGAAATGGAATGTAAACACCAAGAAAAACCCACATCTTGCAGGGCTGGTGTTTGGAGTCTGGAGGTGAGGAATGATGGCCAGAGAACGAGCTAGAAGTGGAAGAACTGGTGTAAACAAATAAAGAATGCTGACAATGAATGAGAACCAGATTTGGTGAAGCCGGGTATGTGCAGCATGTGAGATTATCTCAGTGCAAGCCCTGCTTAAATGGCAGCTGGCTCAGCCTTTGAATAACCTTGGCAGTCTCCAAGGATCAGCATCTCATGAGCAAAATATGCCTCCATGTTTTTTTATAAACATTTTTACTTAGAAATGCAGCTCCTTCATCATCAGAGACGTGTTTTTCTCTTTCCACCTACTTATCCTCGAAGATATGTGTTTGTTGCAGCAAAGCTCTGCTTTTAGCCCATATCTCCTTTGCTTTGTGTTCCTCCAACACATACACACAGCCCACAGGTGTGATGCAGTGCTTGTGTGACAGGACTTGCCCTTCATCCACAGCAACATATGTTAGAGAAAATACCATATGGGCACCACAGAAATTAATATAATTAACATTCCATGTAGATTAGGCTGACTGAGATCTAAATGTCATCTTTTCATTAGCCAGAAGAATGCTGGTGTTATAAATCACTTTCAGTGTGGTTGGTACGATGCTGCATCAGCATAAGTGCTGATCTTGGGCTTGACACTCCTGATCTACCAGAGGTCAGACTCTGCTCCATTCTGCATGAGGTCAGGCACGTGGCTTCCTGAGCCCTGCTCCCACCGTGTCCCCAAACCCAGCTGCTGCGCCAGGCACACTTCTCCCATCCACCTTTGTGTGCCAAGCCCTTGTATTCGCACAATGGAGAACAGGGAGCCGCCAACAGTGAAGCCCAGATAGCTCAAACCATGACCAAGGACCTGAGCAACGAGCACACCTTTGAGCCTCTGCTCTCACCAATGGAGCATGGAACTTGCAAGTGCCTTTTGCTGATTCATCTGGTCCAGCTACTCACGTGCTTTGATATCCGGACATCTATTGAGGAACCTTATCAAGGTGGTATGGAAATAGAAACCTCCTGATCCTAAATTCTTTGACAGAAAGGTCTGTTCACTTCAATGGGTTCTCAGTTCCACCAGGAAACTGAAGTCAGCTGGAGAAAGTGTGAGGAGAGCACTGAGCTTCCTTGGTCTGTATGCAAATGCCGCAACGCTTCATACCGCACAGTGAACCTGGCCATGGTATCTGCTGGAGGGCTGGGACAAGTTGGCCGCTCAGGTGGCCATCTTCATATTCTCCTGTTTAATAATTTCATAATTACTGTGTGACAACAGTGGGGCTTTTGCAAGGACAGTCTGTTAGCGTTATATTCATCCTTTATGCAGTGTACATAATAAACCACAGACTTTGAGCTATGCAGTGGATATTCAGAGCAGGCCTATCCTGTGCTAAGATTTAGCATGATATAACACAAGAGCAGAGTAACAAGGAGTAATACATCAAGTGTTATAACCATTCCCCATTAAATCATAAATGCTGTTCAGAGAAGGAAGTGTTGTTTCCAGTGGTCATTCTCCTTCATAAAAGGTTGGCAGCTCTGCCGAGTGTTATAAGCCAACCTGTGTGTTTTCCAAGTAGCGATTGCGTGGGTTATCTTGATGTGGGAAGTGTTAACAGCAGTGGAAACTGACTGAAGTTATGGATTAAATGAAGCTACAGTGGGTTTTACGTGACCTCAGTCTGCAACCTCACCTGGTACAATCCACGAACAGTCAGTACATTAAAGACGAACATCAATTCCCAAGAAAACAGAGAGCTTTGTCTTAACATTTCTTCCCTGATCTTTCTGCTGAATGAAGGAACTGTCTGCAGTAACTGGAACAGAAGTTGACAGCAGATCTTCAAACCACACACTGCTCCACTTGTATTTATATATGAAATTCAGTGCCTTTCACACACCAAGGCTCACTCTGCGGATGATATTCAGCCATGTAGGTTAAGTTATTCAAGGCTTTTATTTATCGTAAAAAATGAAACGCTTTTGCACATTTAAGGGGAAATAAATGTTAGTGGTGTTTTTGCTTTGTGTATTCCACTTCATCTTTCCACTGCTTTAGTAACATATGCTGTCTGCCTTCTATTGACTGAGAATTGCAGCTTGGAAATGCTATGCATGTGAAAGGTAGTAGCCAGTTATTTTAGAACCAGAGGCAATTCTTCTTCTCTTCTTGTGAGTGTCTGGGTGGGTTTGATTTCCCACAGCTATAGATTCTCACAAGGTAGACATCCGAGTCAAAGCCACTCAAGCAGCCCCCTTTGAAGTGATTCATCTCTTCTGCTTCAGATGCCCATCACAGAGAAAAGAAATTGTCCTGTGAAGATGGCTGTGTCACAGGTGCACAGTTGAGAAATAAGCGTGGCCTCAGTGTCACAGCTTTTCCTTTGTTTTTTTATGGAATGCTGGACTTCATTTTCTGCTCCTTTCCTCTGCTCGACAAAGCCTGCTGCTACACACTGGCTAGACACGTCGATAGCTGGGTTCTGATGAAGGTGAAGCACAAATGCAGTCTGAATGAGTTGCTTGGCTGTAACATTCCTTGCTAATGAATTGACTGACAAGATCTCACTGATCAGAACTGTCTGTGTGAGCACGGTATCAAAGTCAATACTGCCTGCCCCATACAGCAGTGAGTCATAAATGGGGCTGTGAAGATCATGAGATCAGCAGTGTGTTTGGACGTGAAAGAAAAGGACCATCAGATTTTACTGCAGGAGAATTTCATTTATGTTTGCAGATTTCTTTCAAGGGCCCCTGGGTTATTCTCCTAAGGTCTGCTCAGCATGACAATGATACCATGCCACAAATGTCTGTTCTAGAAGCATCCTACCATGAAACCACCTAACACTGTCTAACAGTGGTAGGACAAGGGGCAGTGGCTGTAAACTAGAAGAGGGGAGACTTATGTTAGATGTTAGGAGAAAATTCTTCACTCAGAGTGTGGTGAGGCACTGGCACAGCTGCCCATGGAAGCTGTGGGTCCCCCCTCCCTGGAGGTGCTCAAGGCTAGGCTGGATGGGGCCCTGGCAGCCTAAGCTGATGGGTGGCAGTTGGCCCAAAGCAGGGAGTTGTAACCAGGTGAACTTTAAGGTCCCTTCCAATCCAAGCCATTCTATGATTCTACATTTCTGTGATTCTATTCTTCAGTGATTCTATGAACAACTGTCACTTCTGGTCCCTTCCCACTGAATCTCCCTGAATCCCTCCATACCTTATTTTGCAAATGGAAAGATCTAATTTGAATAGCTTCTCAGCACCCCCCCATTTATCCCCAGCTACGAGGTTTTACTAGGGGAGAGCATCCTGCACAGATATGCTCAAGAATCAGGGCAACAATTGGGCAGAGCAAGACTGAAACAATAGGGTGAGATGATAGTATTGACAGTATTCACCGACGGAATGGTTGTATTCACCTAGCATCATTTTCAGTCATTTCACTTATTTCTGACAGTGACTCTGTGTCTTCTGATTTGTCTGATTATGTTAAACAAACAAAAACCACTGAAAACCAAGAAAAAACCCAAACCACCAAACAATACCAAAACAACTTCATGTTACGTTAGGAATATGCATGTGGGAATCATTATAAAGAACTTTTTTTTTTTTTTTTTTTTCCCCAATTCCTTATTTATCAACCCATTAGCTGACAAAATTTCTTCTTCACCAGAATGTCTCTCTCCAATCTATTTTCTTTTCAGGAAAGTCACTTGGACACGGCGCCTTCGGGAAGGTGGTACAGGCGTCTGCTTTTGGAATTAAGAAATCGCCAACATGCAGAATTGTTGCTGTGAAAATGCTGAAAGGTAACTCGCCGCCAAGCTGGGCTGGAAAAAATGATGCTCTTTATCATATCATATCTCACTTGTAATATCATTCTGTTGAAAGCAAGATTGTGTGATGCTACCCTTGCCTCTGGCTGTCTGAAACATCCAAAATGTGCACACTAAGTCTCAAGGCCAGCAAGATTTTCCATCCAAGTAGCAGAACTCTGAAATAAAAATGATGTCCACAGTAGAAAAGATAAATTGCCATGTGGAACAGGAAAAAGTTTCAGATTCATCGAGAACCTGATGGTCTGATTTTTCTAAAATCTTGTTCCACTACTTTAAAGAAAGAATGAAGTGACTTTTGTGGGATCAGAGCTGGGAACTACTGTGTATCCTGTGTGGAGCCATTATGCTGCATTGACGCTGCACTCAGCACTGCACACAGAATTTAGCTGAGCCATAAGGCATCCACCTTGATGTGAAGACACTCAGGTGGAAGCTTCCACATTATCCTTTCACATTAGTTCTGATGATTAATCCTCTCATTCTTAAAAAGATCATTTGCATCTGTCTGGCTTTAGCTTTTCATTCTAGCACTCTCTATTAGGATAGGCCCAGCATTTTTTCTACATGAAGGCCTTTCTATTAAGCTAAATAGGCTGAGCAGTTTAAACCTCTGAGTTGCTGAGCAGGTGTGTCCTCTCTAAGCCACCTGCAGCCTCATTACATAGTGATAGGATGCTGATGCCCAGGCTGCGTGATGGGATTTCCATACACCAGCGCTCATCCCAAGGTGAAATCATCTCCCAGTCATTCTCTGCCATTTTTAGCATTGGAGCAGGAAAGATAAAGACTATAATCAATTTAAAGAGGGCACTGGGGAGCCTGTGCAAGTGGCACCTGCTACTCCTAACTCCAGGATTGTCCCCAATGTGGAAATTTTCAGCTGACAAAGTTGCAAACCTCCCTCCTCTCTCTTGTTCCAAAAGCACAGAAAAGCCTTGTTGGCAATACGCAAGGAGCAACTATCTTCCAGTAAGCATGCCTGGGAAATGGGAGGAAACTAAAACTTTGGTCCCTGTGCAGAACTTCTGCAGTAGAGGGCCAGTAGGCACCCACATCACTGGTTTCAGTGGAGGCCTAACATCTGGGTCACTGCCCGACCCTGGGTAACAGGTGTTTCGCCAACACACAGATAGATGAGTTCATTGAATATCTGGCAGTGGTTTGCCACATTCAGCATTTCTTTATGCACATCTACAGGCTTTTTGTGCCAGCCAGCACCACCAAAGCACCCCGGGTACTCCTAGAACAGGTGGGAGCAGATGGCAGCTGCAAGAATCCTTCATGGTGGGGTTCACATATGCACATGCAGAGTAGGTTCTTGTTTCTGAGTTTGTCACTCAAACTCCTTTTGTTGTCAATGATGAGAACAGTTCATCCCATCCTCAGCCAGATCCCTCAGTTTGGTGTTCTGAGCACTTGTTTAGTTCTATGGCCTGTGAAAAGAGCCTATGGTGACTGGGTCCTCCTCAGGCCTCTTCACTTTTGGGCACTTTTCCCTAAACAAAGATAGGGAAGATCTGTCTCGTGCCCTGTGTCCTCACCAGATTATCCAGGAACTACGGAGGCATTCATGAGCTTTGTACATGCAAAATTCCCATGAGGTGGGACAAATGAATAGTGTGTTACTGATTAGATGATGAGTTTTGTGGGGGGCCACCAAGTAAATCTGCTTCCAAAACGATGTTGAAACCAAGCCCTTTAAGACCTGACTCTGGGTTCTTTTCACCAGACAGTTCTCCCTCTTGGCATCACTCAAGTTTTTTAGTCTTCTCAGGTCTATGAAAAACAACACTGTTTTTTTTTTCCTTGTTTTCTTGCCAAAACAAAATTCTGCAGAAGAATACTGCTTGGATAGAATGAAAAATTTTGCTCAACACTAAGTAGAGACTTTTATGTTTAGTTGTGAGATTTCTTACATCACCGCTTTTACTATTAATATTGATCATATCCAGAAAGAGTGAGATGCAGTCCACTAAGTTCAACCATTTAAAATGTACGTGTCCAGTCTATGTTAATACTCCAGGCTTCTTGTGTGATCAACAGGTTCAGAGGAGCTTCACCAAAAGGTGGTTCATCCCTTCCCTGAACAGGTGATAGAACTGATCAGCCTCTGGAAATGCCTTGCTTCTACCACTGACTCCTTGGGAAGTTAACGAGTTCAGACTAATATATAACTGTTACGTGGCTGAAGTCGGGTCAGCTAAAAACTGCTGTAGATGGAGTTTATTTTACTCTGGAAACCTCTTTTTATTTTTTCATTCATTTTTTGGCTGCAACTACAAAACATGTGAAAAATTCTTTCATTTCTAAATATATCAGAGTCTACTGGGAGGAAGTTGATTGCCTGACTTTTTTTATGGGTTTTATTGCAAGTAAGAGGATGCTTGGCAGGGAGGAATAGAAAATAATATCAGCATGTGAAATACATTCAGTAATGAAAGTTATTTCAGTGGAACGTGACAGTAAGTGGTAAGGCTCACTGGGACCAATTCTTTGCCTTGTCACATTGACTGTGTTTTGCATTTACAGAAGGGGCCACAGCGAGTGAGTACAAAGCACTGATGACTGAGCTCAAAATCCTGATCCACATCGGCCATCATCTGAATATTGTGAATTTGCTGGGAGCCTGCACAAAAAATGGAGGTAAAAAATGTGCGCTGCACTGAAAATGGTTTGAACGACCTCCCATAGCAGCCAGTTGGCCGTGTTGCTTTCCATCCAGAGGTTCAGTTATTAACTTGAAATATTGGAGTTCATCCTGTGCTCGGTGAGAAAAGAGAAAAAGAGTTCTCTAGTTATTTGATGAAGTGATTATCCTTTTCCCTACTTAAGCTCTCTTTGGGTGTTAACAGGAGAAGAGCAAATACAGGACCACGCTGAATAAGAAGCCACTTGTTGTCTTTTATCTCACCCACTCCAGTGCTAAGGCTCAGGTTAAACATAATCTGGACAGACTGGGAGCAAGGGATATCAGCTGTTTGCCCCGAGTGATGAGTCACAAGGGAACAATTGTAAAGTCCTTCATGATATTCCACTAGGAAAACCAAACAGCCAGTGAGAGTGGTCATTTGTTTTAGATATGTCACCTATTTTAGTTCAGTGACGGTGTGTGGGCTGCTGGACTCCAGTCTGAACTCAGACTGACCGAAGAGGAAACAGAGGGTCCCTCAGGACCCAGGGTCACGACACAACACTCAAAATAAGGCCCATCCCTACTTTTCAGAAACAGCGCTGTTTTTGCTAACATGTCCAGCGTCCTCCAAACAGCTTTCTACTTCTTTAGGACACGTGATAACTATGGGCATGAAAGACTAATCATCTTCTCAGAACTAAAACTCTCACATATTACTTTACGATGCTTAAAATGCACTTCCTCTTTTTCCCAGGGCCTCTGATGGTGATTGTTGAATACTGCAAGTACGGGAATTTATCAAACTATCTGAAAAGCAAGAGGAACTTTTTCAGCCCCACCAAGGTGAGGAGGCAGATGCCTCAGGTAGGTTTCATCACACCCAGCGTGACAGGGATGCAGATGTCAGCCTCTGCACCGGTCTCCTCAGCCTCTCTGATACCAAGGGAGAGAAACTGCTTTTGGGTGCAGTTCACCTGACCTGCTTTAAATGTTCGATGAGGGATGTAACACATTAAGAAAGAGCTCATTTCTCCCCCTTGCCCAGGCAAGGAGCCTGCTGTGATTAATGTGGACAGAGCCATTTCCAGTGGGAGGAAGTGAATCCTATCCAAAGTGTCCCCACATGCTCTCACCCCTCTGCTGACAAACCCATTCCTGCTGAGTGTGGGGTCACTTTGGAGGTTCATGTCAGTGAAGATGAAGGAAGTGGTTTTGCCCACTGATTTCAGCACTGCTGGGAACACAAACAAGATAATGCCATTTAGAGCCAATGTTCCAAGACATCCTAATGTTCAGAGATTTGACAATAATCTTCTTATTGTGTGAGGAGCTGGGCTACCCAGAGGAAAAGAGATTAAAGTCTTGTCCTCACATCTCACAGCCCTCTGAATCAAATCTGCTGCCTGCTTCTTATTACAAACCTGAACCTAAATGTGCCAACTACGTCCCTGACTGTATATCCAGCCAAATCCCCCAGAGGATTAAAAGATCTGAGGTGGCATTTAGGAACCTGACTCCAGAGCTGCAGTGCTCAAAATCCTTTTTCAGCCTTGCCAAGAGCTCAGAGGCATCTCATTACTTCTCACAAAGGTCCTGTGAATGCAGCGGTAGAGCATGCTGAGGAGTAGCCCTCTCCAAAGGGCTTTGGCTGAGTCTCTGTTCCAAAGGGGGATGGAGCATGGCAGGGGAGACAGATGGCCATGGAGGAGTCTGGCCATGCAGCTAGAGAGCTCCCCAGATCACAAAGAAAGCATTTTCCAAGCGATGTTTTATGTGTCCCATTAAACTGCCACTGACTGTTGCATGAAAGCATTAGGTGAAAGAAACAGAGAACAGCCAGTCACTTCCTTCAGCAGCTGTATTTCAAGTATTTTTGCATCTTGTTGAAAACCTGGGCTTACAGCCCTGTGCCAAACACAGCTCAGAGGCAAGTGCCTTCTGCAGCCTGAAGGCAAAAGCCAACCCTAGTTCGGTAGGGCTGGGACATCTGCACTACAGCCACTTCTCAACTCAACCACCATGCTCCTTGTCTCCAAGCAGAAAAGAAAGGTCCTTTCAGATGTCCTCAGGCTGAGAAGAACTGCAGTCTGGGGCATGTGTCCACCCATGAGCTATGCAAAGCCCCACCACATGGCGTTGGGTCCCTACTCCAAGGGGAGATGGGACCACACATGCCATGGGCGAGCGTCTTCTCCTGGTGCAAACAAGAAGTGACTGGTTTCTCTCCTACTCCTCTGATGTTGTACCTCTTCTCTGCCTGTCTGAAGGACCCCTCTCTGCAAGGAGAGCTGATGAAAGACAAAAAGGGTATTGAGCCCGTGGAAGGCAAGAAACAAAGACTGGCCAGTGTTACCAGCAGTGAGAGCTTTGCGAGCTCTGGGTTTCAGGAAGATAAAAGTCTGAGCGATGCGGAGGAGGACGAGGAGGGTAGGTATTAATTCCTTCCTGTCCCTACATGGTCTGTGATATTTTTACAACATACTGTGCATCCCTGAAATTTTTTTCCTCATTTATCACCCTAATAAACATCCGTGGGAGACACTCACAGGGTCATGTCCAGAGGGTACAAGATTTAAAAAAAGATTATTTCCAGGGTTACTAAATCTGACAGGAAAATGTGTGATTGTTTCTTCTGACTGCTCCTTATCTTTGGGGAAAACAGCAGTGTCCAGAGTGTGGGGTATAAAGCAAGCACTATTTTTGTTTCCAGTGACAGTGAGCTGACCTTCAAATACGACTCTACGAAGACTGAATTTATGAGAGCAATTTTATCAGTAAGAGAGGGGGAAAATAACTGCCTCATGAGTGATCTTTGCAACAAACTCTTTTCTACCTGTACAGATGCTGCTGAGCTCTACAAGCTGCCCCTCACTATGGAGGACCTGATTTCATACAGCTTCCAAGTGGCCAGGGGCATGGAGTTCCTCTCCTCCAGAAAGGTGAGCTTTGCCCCGGGGACTTTTCCCTGCGGAAGGATGGGATGTAGAGGTGAAATCATGTCTACGTTTCAGAGACACCTTCCTTGGGAGAGGTCCCAAAGGAAGAGCCGTTTTCCTCTCAGCATTATAAATATAACGATTTATTTATCCAAGTCTCCATAGACCATAAACACAGGATCATGGCAGAAGGCGGTGGGTCAAGCTCATTCATTCAGAGATGATCCTTCAGGTGTTAATTATTTTTTTCTTCAATTTCAACACACATCATGTAGATTGTTCATCAATCCCAGAAAAATCTTCGTTTTCTTTGGAAACATGAAGAGGCTTAAAAATATATGACTTTCTGGACTTGGGAAATTTCTTTTTTTAAAAAATGAACTGCCACTGTTTGCATCAATTTCATGTAACTATAGTTGACTTCCCTAAAAAAAAATATTAACTTGATCTCTCAAATAATATTATTTTTAAAAAGGATATGGGAGGCAGTCAGGAAATTTGTGGGCAGGATTAAGGAAATGCAGCTTGATTGTGAAACTGTTTTATTATAGTGCATTCATCGTGACCTGGCAGCCAGAAACATCCTTTTATCTGAGAACAATGTAGTGAAGATCTGTGATTTTGGCCTCGCAAGAGATATTTATAAGAATCCTGATTATGTGAGAAAAGGAGATGTAAGTCAAGATGCTGTTTCTTTACCCAAATGTTTATAACATCATTTCAAACTGTCCACCACAACGTTCTGAAGACGTTCACATTTCCTGAACTTAAAACGAGCTTGAAAGCTATTACGGTTTTTATGCGAATGTGGTGTGTCATGTATCAGAAAGCAGGTCTATCCTCAAGCAGAATGCTTCCACACTGCAGCTAGCTCACAGCTCTTGTTTGATAATACTTCAGACATCTTCTGACATTTGTCTCCTGGCTAGATCTTCAGTGTGACCCCCATGACCAGTAAGTTTCCTTCCGGGAAACCAGTCCCCCCAAAACAAGGCTCTCCTCCTGGGTGTCTCGCCCACCTGCCAGCTGTACCCTCATTTGGAAGTAGCTTTCAAGTCTGAAAGCGCTATGTATTAGCTGTGAAACTTTATTCACTTGGCTTGAGGACTGCTCAGGAGACACTAACAGGCTGTGCTGAGGGGCTCCATGGGCTGCTGGTGCAATACCTGAAAACTTTCCCAAAAACATCTCCAACACCAACACAAAGTGATTTGTCTTTGGCCACGGGGTTCTCTCCCCTGTCTTTAGGATGCCTGTAAGGAAATCCTGCAGGTTCCTGTTTGAATAGCAGTTATTTACACAATAATATATAGTTTATTCATCTATGATTAAATTCTTTGAGTCTCTGAAAATAATAGTCAGGTTTGTCCACTTCATTCCAGGCTCGACTTCCTCTCAAGTGGATGGCTCCAGAATCCATCTTTGATAAAATCTACAACACCAAAAGCGATGTGTGGTCCTACGGGGTGTTGCTGTGGGAGATATTTTCCCTGGGTACGTTAAACCTGCTCCTGGGACTGGGAGGGGGCCAAGAAGAGGTCTGCTGCCAGAGCCAGACCTGTGTGTCACCTCAGCTGTGGATCTTTAGTAAGGAAAAACCTAAATCAGACAAAGGTGGGGAGCAGGCAGAGAGAACTGTGCATATCATGCCTCTGAGAAATGGAATTTTTTGTGCCTGTAAGGGCATCAGTAAGCAAGTGAACAAGATGTAATGGCCTTAAGTTGCACCGGGGGAGGTTCAGGCTGGATATTAGGAAAGATTTCTTCTCAGAAAGAGTGGTGAGGCATTGGAATAGGCTGCCCAGGGAGGTGGCGTTCCACCAATCCTGGAGGTGTGAGTGTGGCATTGAAGGACATGGTTAGCGGGCATAGTAGGGATGGATTGGTGGTTGGAGTAGGTGATCTCATTGGTCTTCTCCAACCTTAATGATTCTATGATTCTGAGAGAGCTGACTTGCCAGGCTGAAAGCCATAAAGGTTAGCACAGCTATCAGAGTACTCCTTTTTCTGCCATGTCCAAAACCCAGGTTTCCCTCACTTTTCTCTAAATGTATGAGAACTGCACATGGTGGAGAGTGCCAAACATAGTGTCGTGAAGATGCTGAAGGGCCTGGAGCATCTCTCTTGTGAGGACAGACTGAAAGAGCTGGGACTGCTCAGACTGGAGAAGAGAAGGCTCTGGGGAATCTCCTCAATGCCCATAAATACCCGAAGGGAACCCACTGCCAGCCTGAAGTCCCAGCCCTGCACAGCGGCCTCCCCAGGAGCACACATCAACACAGATGGTGCAGGATGAACTGGAGCATGCAGTCTAACATTAACACCCAAGGAGGCTTTCTTCTTCATTCTTTTTTTTCCCCCATATTGAAAACAGAAGATACAGAACACACACTGCAAGGGAATAACAATGACCTTCATAACAGAAGAATCTTAATTGGGTTTACAACAGAGAGACTGACAAATGAGAACAGCAGAGGAAATAATATGATACAATTAACAGGACAAACAATCACTTATTACTTTAAATACATGTTGCTGGCTTGCCTGCCAACTGGTGTCATTTTATGGTCAGCTGCACAATACCTGCTGCTTTTTCCTAAAAGCCCCAGCTCCTGGAACCCAGTGACTGGCTCTCAGAGAGGGCTTTTTTTTCTTTTATTTCCCCTTTCCCTGATGCCATCTTATCTCCAGGAAAGAGAAAAATAAAATACCATCCGCAACAGCAGGCTGTATCTTAAAACCACGGAAACATTGGGAAGCAACGCAAATGAGCAGTCGTCTGATTTTAAGCCACAATTTTAGTACTTTCAAGGTAGTTTTGAGCATCTGGGGCTTGTTAACTAGCTAGAATTTGAGGTAATCCAAAGCACAGAGAGATCAGATTTATCTTTTCCTAAGGAATTCCTCTCAAGAAAAATCCATATTTATTTTCTTGAATTCAGGTCAGGTGAACACCACCAGTAGCCCTGGGTTTGACCCTGCTACCCTGCAAGGAGCAGGGCTTGGAGCATCATCATCAATGCTTCTTCATCACTGTTCTCCACGTCCTGAGCCCTGCAGGCAGATGCTGCACACTCAAGGGTTTGAGTGCCACTGCAGGGATGGGGACTGCTGTTTGCTTGTCATATGCCAGGGGCGCTGAGTCCTCATGTGCAGAGGCAATTCCCCACCTAACTCAGAGATGGATGGGTGGATGGTTGGATGGATGGATGTGGATGGTTGGATGGAAGGATATGAATGGATAAATTAATGCAATCCATGGATCATCCTCTTCTCCCACTGTTGCCTCCAGGCGCCTCTCCATACCCCGGAGTCCAAATAGATGAGGACTTCTGCAGCAAACTAAAGGAAGGCACAAGGATGCGGGCCCCAGAGCAAGCCACCGAGGAGATGTAAGATGCCTTTCTCTACTCGCCCTGCATCCCTCCACCCTCTGGGGCTGCCTTGCAACATTAATAATGTATGAACTTCAGCAAAAAAGTACCCCACAAAAACATACAGAAAATGAATGGCCTGATATCTTCTTGTTGCCCTGGACATCTTCATGGCCCTTCCATGGGGCAGAGTGGGTGAACAGCACAATGAACCTGGCAGGGCCAACTCATGATGGGATGTGGGCCCAAGGCCAGGGGTCCACAGTGACCGTGCAAAAGCAGGGTCAGAGCCCTGGTGTCCATCCTCCTGTGCAGTCAGGACAGCACGTAGCCTCAGCTCGCCTGGGTAGAAGAAGGAAGGTCACCCATTCCCATCCAGGTTTAGCATTTACTGACGTGCGCACAGATAAGTGCTGGAGGAATGTGACATTAGGAACATTTTCTGAACTTCGGAAGCAGCAGTAGAGGCTTCCTTGCAAACACGCCACTGGTGAGGGCCCACCCTTTCCTGGAGCCACTGTCTGGTGGCAGAGGAAGGTGACGGGGACCGTAGCCTCCCAGCCATGCTCAGCCTCCCTCAGCTCCTGCTGCTGGCTGCTGCTACACAGCATTCCTGGAGACTTAGGGATCAACTGAGGACCCAGGTCTGCAGCCCCCCAGCAGGGAGTGCCCTGCCCTCATCTGCTCCCATGAGGGTGAACTGCAGCACATTAAACATGCACCTCATGGTGTATATCGCTTAGGAGCACAAGTACCCAGGGTATTTTGCCCACCAGGCATGTCCTCAGTGCCTTTTTGGGTGTTGCATCATGACTTGAAATAGCAACACTTGCCAAAAAATAGTTCTGGGAGCAGCAAAAGGATGCAAGCCAGCCACATCTATCTGGAAGCATTAACCATTGGCTAATTTTACTATCCCAGTGACAGTGCTCTTCCACATATTTTATTGCAGGAAGGAAAGCTTGGCTCAGCCAATACAAGGAAGTGACACATTCATATAAGTCATCTAAGGATGCCTTAACTTAAACACTGGCAGTTAATAGGTGTTTTATTCAAAGGTTTAATGCTTAATTAGGGATAGAAAAAAGAACATATGACTACTGGGCTAAATTATTCAGTTGATGAGGTCTTCCTGGTGTCCTGTGGGAAGAAATCCATTGTTTCTTTTTTTGGAAAGCTCCCTCTTTTAGTAATAGGCCCTGGTAAGTGATGGACAGTGCCTTCATAAAATCACACGGGCTCAGGAGTTAACTCTATCGATGTAAAACCATTGGAGCCTGCATTGCCTTGCATCAAATGGAGCCCTAACCCTCCACATGCTCCTTTTGCCCTCACAGCTACCAAATCATGCTGGACTGCTGGCGGAGCAACCCCAACGAGCGGCCATGGTTCTCGGAGCTGGTGAAGCGGCTGGGCGACCTGCTGCAGGCCAGCGTGCAACAGGTACGTGGGAGCCCACGGGATGCCACCTGGCTCACGTCCACGGGGGTAACACTGTCCTTTCCTGCCCCCTTTTAGGAAGGCAAGGACTACATCCCCCTCGACACTATCTTCACAACTGAAAGCGGGTTTCCCCCTGCGTCTGATCCTTTGTGCAATGAGAAGTTTCCTGTTCCAAGCCCAAACTGTAGAAGCACGGAAAGAGCCAGGTGAGATCCACAGGATTAAGAGTGTGTTTTGGGTGTTGGGTGTTGCAGCTTGCTGCACAGCACAGCTAGGCTCTGAGTGGGAGAAATCCCTGGACACAACCTGAGCTTCCAGCAGCTCTGCCATCTGGGCAGCCCTGGGGTCGCCTTTTTCAAACCACCACGGTGGCTGCCAATCAAATAGCAAAAGAAACACCGAAAAGAAAAACAGCAGATCCTGCTTAGGCACTTCCCACTCTCACCCAAAGTTGTTCTTTTTTTTTGTTCAACAGATACATAAATACTTTCAAAATAAAGCCACCCCAGCGCATAAAGACATTCGAAGAGCTTCCCATCAAGGAAAAACTTGTATTTAACGTAAGCGACTCTTGGCAAAACTATAAGCAACTGATTTCTTCTTCTTTGCATGGCAGATTCATACAAAGATGATCAAGGAGTTGTACAGCTTTGCAAGCTTTACTGACAGGAGGTGCAGAATCAGCTCTGTTTGCAGCAAGCACTCCCTGCCTGATCTGATCTGGCTGGTGGCAGCAGCCCTGCCTGGGTCCCACTGGCACGGGACCACTGCATAAAATCCTTTGGATTTATGTTTTCATTTGAATATTAGCGCAAAAGTGAGACCTGGGGGTTATGCTTCCTCTATAGATTGCTGGAATGAACAAGTCCTAGTATCAGGCTGACAAGCTGGGGCCATGTCTGTTGACAGGACATGTGCACTGTGCTGCTCGGGTGAGTGGGTAGTTTTAGTAATTCAGACAAGATATACATGTTTTGTGGTGAGAGGTGGAAAAGGCATGAGATGCTCTCATGGCTGACCTGGTGGCTGGCCAGACTCTCACCTTGCTTTTAAGGCACCTTTCTTTTATCACTCTACATCTGCATTAACAGCACCTGTATGCGTTCACTGCACCCTACAATGAGGATGGTTTGGAAAAGAAAACCTTTTAAGTAGGAATCGAGCCTGGCAGATTTTTACAGCTAACGACTAATAGGTTTCTGTTTTCCTCAAGGACTACCAAGCAGACAGCGGGATGGTGCTGGCCTCAGAAGAACTGAAACGCTTCACGTGGACAGGCAGCAAGCAAAAGTGGACACTCTTTGGGTCTGTATTTTATACTCCTTTCTGCTTTATGTTAGAAGTCAGAGGAGGACTCAAGGTCCTTGTGCTGAATCAGACCTAACGAAAGCAGCTGTGGTGTGCCCAGGCCCTATCAATGCTCCTCGCTAAGGTGTCCTCTGAACCAGAGGATGACTGCAGTGGAAAGGGACCTCTGGATGTGACCTGGTCCAACCCCTGCCTAAGCACTTGGGTCAAGGAATCAATCAGCTCCCATACCCTTTCCTCCTCAGAGGGATAAATAGCCCTCAGCCCCTTCCACATCCATTGCCCTTAGGACTGGTTAGCACTCTGTCTGTCCATCAGCTCAGTGCCAGGCTGGGCAGGCACGTGCCATGGAGGCAGAAGCTGCAGGAAACCAGCCCTTGGTGAGGGGGAGGAAGAACACATGGCTGAGGAGGATTTGCGGTCATTCCTGCACGTTCCCAAGGGCACCCGAGCCAGGACAAGGCTCCCATTGCTGGTTGCTGCCCTCATTTTACATGAGTCAGCTAAGCATGGTCCATTTAACACCCATGGGCTCAGGATGCTAAAGAGGCAACTTTACAATAGATGGATGTGAGGGCCTCATTTCTCTTCCTGCCTTTAAACACTATAATATATTGGCCACCTTCCTCCACCTAATTCCTGACAGCTGCCCAAGAGGGGAGTGAGGGCCGTGCTAAGCACCACACTGCGCCAGCACCAACTCGGGAAGTGGGAGACACTTATTTCTCAGCGCTGGCAGTGCCTGCAGCTGGATCCAGCTCTCTGCTCACAGCCAGCCCAAGCCTACCCTGGGCCCACCCAAGCTGGCAGCAGGGCAAGACTGAGGAAGGCCCAGGCCCGCCCTGGCAGGAGGTCAAGGCCAGCCTGGCCATGCGGGGCCATCGAGCAGTCTGGTATTGTCTCAGCAAACAATTGCAGCCAGCTGAAATGTGCTGCCAAGGAGGGGAGGCCGTGCTTTGAGAAAAGCTCCAGTGACCAAGAGGGCAGTGCTTAAGTACGCAGATACACAGGTGTGGGAGCACGCAGGCAGGCCTGCTTGCACAGCCAAAACATGCAGTTCCTTGCAGGGGCTGCTCTCAGTCATACAGCCAACACCGTGGCATCCCAAATGAAATGCACGCACTGCCTCTTCCCCTGGGCAGCACAGGCAGGATGGAACGTGCCCAGGCTTCACTCTGGAATGGCTTTAAGGAGCCTGCTCAGCTCCATAAGGAAAAAATGCTTGGGTAGGAAAAAAAATGGAACTCAGCCATGCCTGCTAGAATATAAATCCTCAGGGAACAGAGCAGTTGGCTGAGAACACACAAGGTCATCTGGCTGCAAGCTAAACAAGCATTGCTGCAGCACTACAGCTGAAAAGCATTCATGTATGCTAACAGTGACCCCTTGGTGTGCACACATTCCTAAAAGTGTCAGCTTTCTAGCTAAGCATCCTTTACTTAGGCAAAGCTGGAGCAGTACATACATACCTCTAAGCATAGCACTGAATACTGCACAAGACAGAGCTTCTAGACGTCCTACACATGTAAGCTGATCTAACTCAATAGCGCTACCTCCTCCCTTGCACCTCAAGTGTCCTGCTCTGTGCTCCTGCCCTCTTTGTTCTGCTTGCTTTGCCTTGCAGTGAGCTAGTTGAGGTCGCCGGATTATCAAGATGACCCTGAAATAGACTCAGAAAGCAGGAACAGCTCACAGCCAGGGCAGCTGGTGCCAGCACTGGGATGAGGAAGGGCTCAGCCCTGGTAGGAACAGCCCAGACCACATTCACTGCAATGCCTGGCCAAAATTGGAGCGCTCCTCATCCCTTTCCATCCACCTCAATGCTGGAATTTAGGATGCAGATGCAGACAAACACATTCACAGGAGTGGCAGTGTCCTCATTCACCCCATCCCAGTACAGGACACGAGCATCTCCCCAAGCCCTGATGAGCCTCTCAGGCCCAGGTGGTGGCAGGGAGCACAGCTACTGACATGGCTTCCAGGAGTCTTGGACTTGCTATTGCCAATTGCTATTGCCAATAAGGTGAAAACAGGTGTTAATGTGAACAGTGGGAAAAGAGAAATCTCTCCAGTGCCTCAGGTTCTGAGATCTCAATAGACAGGTCTGGGGGCAAAGACACAGCAATACTCTGAGGTCCATTTCTTTGCAAGTGAGCAGAATCCCAGCTGCACCTCTTTTCTAGCTTTTCAGTATTGGTGAGAAAGGCCAATCCATGTAAGCCAAAATTCTCAGGGTGGAGCAAGCCCCCAAGTCAAAGCAAATTTCTAAGCCAGAAAAATGGCTGAGAGCATCATTTCTGAGCTGGAACAAGCATCTCAAAAGCCACAACCAAGCTCCTACTTCACTGAGATCCTGAATGCAGGCTGCCAGGGAAAAAAAGCAGCCATTCCCTCCAACAAACAATCCCCATTAGAACCCAAGTAGATATTTTCTAATTTACATTCCCATAGAGGAAATAGTTCACAGCAAAAGAAGCCTTTTGCTGGCTATAAGCTCTGTTTCAGTACAAAGCCAGACCACAGATGCCCAACTCTGCAGGCTCTCGGAGCACTCCGTGGGAGCCCGGGTACACCAGTGCACTCAAGGCAAAACAAACAGATGCACTCTACTGGTACAAAAGTTGGTCAGTAAGCTTCAGGAGAGGCAGAGTATAGCACTGCAGCTTCCTTTATTTTAGCTCCACTATATTCCTTCAGGCCTTCTAGTCAGCCTTGAGATACGAGGTATTATTTGTTAAAGCATTAATCTCTCTGAATAAGCTAGGGCTACGGCAACAAAACATTACGATCCGTGGCTGCAAGAAAAATCAGGTTCACAGGATGCAAAGCCTGGTGAGGAATAAGAGGATTTTAAGGCTCATAAGTTAGTGTGCACACTGCACTTCTGCCAGCCCACTGCTCCTTAAGACTCAGCAATTACAATGTGACTCACTGAAGCATTTCTTTGTGAAACCATTTTTAAAAGTCCACCGAGGCTGTGACTAACCTTGTCACATAGCTATGGAATTTGTTCCAAGGCAATTACTCGTCCATCTGCCAACAGATGCAGTGTAAAAACATGGGACGCATCTGCAATACTCATCATGAAGACTCCTCATGAACTCCATCCACCTACCAACAAGTACGGAGTGGTCTGATTGGGAGGACCCTCCAAGCTTCCTACTGTGGATAGAGACCTTGCTCTCCACAAAACACATGGGCTTGTGAGTTAAAGATCCAAAAAAACACGAAATTGAAGGGAAAGCAGTACTTCTTCAGCTCCTAGTCAGGAAGGGCCCTGGGCTGATTGCACTGTACTTCTATTGAACATCTAACCGTGCAAATTAGAAGTAAAATCCTGGGCTCTCAAAGTCTCAACAGACGTTCTGTTTTCTGTGGAATTCAAGGGTAGGACAGCCAAGGTTCTTTACCTTCTAAAAGGAGAGGGCCAAAGCACCCATGAACTCATAAGGGAGAGAGAATCTAATTTTAGGCATTATGGTCCAACATAGGTTTTATTTGGGATTTCACATTTAATCAATGATGAGAAGTGTCCTGGCTTCTTGTGTCTACAGGTAAAGCTTCAGCATGCAAGCTCAATAGTATGAAACTTCTCCCTGCCTTAACTTTGTTCATCATTTGAAAGAGCCCTTTTAAGCTTGGAACTCTCAGAATCAGGGCAAGAAAGTGCTGTAAGGCGAACAGCATCTCAAGCTGTGGCTCATCTGAGAAGACCTCCTCTTCTAAAGGGCACTGTATAGAAGGCAGCCTACAGGATAACCAGTTCTTTGCAGGACAGGAATGCTTTAAATAAAAACCAGCAGTTGAGATAGGAGACACCTGCATCTTTTGCCCTTCCCCAAAAGCACTGGTCACTTGTCTTAAGAACTCCTCATTGCATTGGGCTCTGGATACATCTATGCTGACAGCTTTGTGCTTTTGTCACACAGCTTGAGACCTTTCACTGCTTCACTCCTCCCACTCAGTCTTCTCTTATAAAGCACAGAGACCCTCCCAGCACACACAGTTCAGCAGCCAGACACTGCACACTACTTTGCCCCACAATGAAGTTTCGCTCTCCAGCAACGGCCACAAACAAACAACAGAGCTTAGGCCTAACGCTCAGATATTTCCCTGTGTGCACATAATACATACAATGAGCACAATCACTTTAATAAAGATGTTTGGTCACAGCATCGCTGCTCAGAGGGGACTCAAAGGGGACACAGAAGGGCTCTTTCAGTCCTCTGCTCTGCTGTCCCATTAAGCAATCCCATCTGCATCAATGCTGTTTCCATCAGCTGAGAATAAACAAAGCTGCTTCTTGTAATGTGGCTTCGCTCAAGTCATGATAACAAATGCCAGTACACGTTTAATGTGCTAACAACGATGCTGCTCTATTTCAGCATGAAAGGTGTCAGTAGGAGCAAGGAGTCAGGGCTTTCTGGAATAACAAAGCCAAGAAGCTTCTGCAGTTTCAGTTGTGACCAACTCAGCGAGTCCAAGCGAAGATATACCTACGGAAACACAGTGCTGGAGAAAATGAAAGCGTGCCACTCTCCCCCTCCTGACTACAGCTCAGTGGTCCATTACTCTCAGCCATCCATTTGAGTGTTTCTGGGCTATGACTTATGTAGCTTGCTCTGAAAGTAATGCCTCCTATTATTTTTTTCCATGGAAACAACAACAGATACAAGAATAACGACAGTATTTGATACAGCAAATTCTCAGCTACAAAATGTTACTTTTCAATACAGTCATCACCTTTAGTTGATTCATGTGGATGAGCTGATTGAGACACTTCATTTTGTGGTGTGACAGCTGTGCAAGGCCATCTGGATGATGCCTTGTCTTTCACGTCTGTCACCAGCACCAAAGCGCACCACCCACCACCTCACTGTGCTCACATCCACTGTTTGGTTCAGCAAGCTTCTACGAATGTCAGTGGGTGCCCCTTCTTCTGCATGGAGAAACTCAATGACACACCTTTGCTTTATACACACTTTCATGGCAGATGCCATTCTGTCAGACTGCCCCTCTGCTGCCATCTTTCACACCACAACACATATCAGAATATTGGTGGGAAGGTTCAAGCTCTACTGCCATGCCACCAACATCCGCCTGTGATGTCACAGACCAGCGCGATAAAATAGGAGGCATTACTTTTAGAGCAGTCCTCACAACATGCATTTTTTAAAGATTTCTCTAAAATAACATCAGTTTAGACATGTTGACCCAAGTAATTTTAATTATGCTGAAATTTAAGAGGATATCATTGACAATCTAAGTGATCTTTGTTTCTACAGACCACTATATACATGTACAAAACATAGCAAAATACTAACGCTTAGGCCTTGCCTTTCCTAATGCTGAACAGCAATAGCTGTAATAACTTTCCCAGTGCTTCTGACAACCAGAACAGTCATCATTACAAACAAAACAAGTTTGTGGTTTGGTCCCTTGGCAGCAGAAGGGAGATCATACACTACTGTTTTCAGTGGAAATTCTACTTTGAGATCCTCTGGGGAAGGCTATTGCTCTGGATGAGCCAGATTGGGATGAGACACCCATCCCAATGATGAGACATCTCAGATGAGACATCTCACCGCTCTGGAGGACAAAAGAGGGGGGGAGTCTTGCAAAGCAAGAATTTCAAAACACAGTTTGCAAGGATACAAAAGACCTAACTAAGATCAGAGCCAGTGCTACGGTAACAGGGAACACAGACCAACTCAGTTTGGTCAATCCTACTGGAACCAGGTAAATATTCCTCAAGTTTTGCACTTTGTCAACATGCCAACATACACACTGGAAACAAACAACAAGATACGCTAAAGCCAAGCTCTGTCCGTGAGATCTAGCGGGCTTTCTAACACTGCACTGAGTATATTTTGTTTATGGGAATCTGTCTGAAAAGACACTGTGGCTACTAAACTGCATATACTTTAAGCAAAGTATTAATTTCTAGAGAGTGTCTAGAGTGCAATGGGATTATGTAGAAGTGACATGGCAATCTGTTTGGAAAGTTAGGGCAGCTTTGTGTTTTTTTTAAACGAAGGCAGTTGAATTTCTAGGTTAGTTAATAGTATATATGTACAGGAATAAAAATGTATCACTGATTTATAACAGACTTTCGTATAGCATCTCAGAAAGGACGTGAATATTCCCTGTTCAAGGCATGCAGGGATGCACTACCCCCTTTCATCTTGGAATTCAATATTAACAAGGATTTGGCCATTTAAGAACACTGAAACATTGGAAATATTACATAGGATTCTGATCTCTTGAGTCACTTTAGGAGCTGTGAACTTCACCCATTAACAGACCTAAAGGCAAATGATCTCATGTATGCAAGTAAAAGAAATATGTACTGCTATTTCTAAACTGGATATCAGTTCCAGTTCCTCCTTCCCAAAAGACCATCAGTTTTCAATACGAATCATTGCACCGCCTCTTTCTGGTAAAAATAAAAAGTAAAAAAATTCAGAGAACAATTTCTTAAGTCCAGTTCAGCAAAAAATTAATTACGGGATAATGCATCTCTGAAGTGTTTGCACAATGTAAATATATAAATATGCTTTTTGTGCATAAATATTTAAGAAAACGGAACTACAAAGATTACTTTTATATGGATCCCCTACGTTTCTGTGATGTGAATAACTCATATTTTATCTCACATTTTCTATCTTCGTATAGAGTATTTGATCGCTAAAGTCATGCAATAAACTTTGCTTTTTGGAAGAATTTACCAAATGAGTTAATCCAGCATCAAAGATAACTGCAACAGATGGTTCAGCACTGAGCAGCACTAAAACACCACATGTATTGTTTTGCCTGGTGAGCAAAGAGGAATGTGGAACAATTGCACAGAATGCACGCTCCGCACAACAACTTGACACAGCGACAGACACCTGTACGCCTTCCCTGGGCGAGTGAAACCCACTAAACTCAGCGTATTTAAGAAATGCTTGCTGGTGTCTGGAGACAAAAACTCAACTCTGCCTCCAGGAAGGCCAGTGTTTCACTGTGGGGGAAGACAGATCAGCCTAGTGACAAATATCCCTTAACGGTCCCCCCTCTGCTCGCACAGAGCTAGGTGTCACCAACAAAGCCTGTTCTGAACTGGCAGTGTCACAAACTCAGCTTAGGCCCAGTATCTGTTCCCTCTTGTTCAGAAAACCTCCGAATTCCCACCCCAGATGCACAACCCAGAGAAGCTGCCTCTACTTAGATGTTCTGTCAAGGGCTCTCTGCCATATTTTATGATTCAACTGCACCTCCAAGCCATGCTGAAAGGAGGTTGAGATGGTATCTTCTCTGGAGGCACAGAACACAACAGCATTACCTACTGCTTTAGGACATTCTGCAGCGCTTGCTGTACATTACTAAGAAAAACTAGAAGACAAGAGCTCCCATTGAGCTTAAGCACAGCTTTAGTTTTAAATCATAGAATGACTTGGGTTGTAGGATCATCTAGTTGGATCACCTAGTTCCACTCCCCCTGCCACGGGCAGGGTTGCCAACCACTAAATCAGGCACTAGGCCAGGCTGCCCAGGGCTCCATCCAACTCGGCCTTGAACACTTCCAGGGATGGGGTATCCACAGCTTCTCTGAGCAGCCTGTGCCAGCACCTCACCAGTCTGTCAGTGAATAACTTCCCCTGACATCCAACTAAAAGAGGGGAGATTTAGATTAAAAACCATTCCCCTTTGTCCTATCACTATCTTCATCTGTAAACAGTTGGTCTCCCTCCTCCTTATAAGTTCCCTTTAAAGTACTGGGAGGCCATTATCATGCCCACATTCATCTCGGAAGGGATGCTCAATGAGCTCTTCACCCAGGAACTCATCCCTGTGGATGCCATCCCTTCCTTCTGCCATATCAGCTGCACCTCTCAGCTTGGTGTCATCAGCAAATGTGCTGAGAGCACACTCAATTCCATCATCTGTTTCACTGATAAACATTTTAGAGTGCCAATCCCAAGCTGGACCCCTGGGGGACACCACTCACTGGTCTCCACCTGGGCATAGAGCCATCGACAACAATCCTCTGGCTGAGATCATCCAATAAATTCCTTATCTACTGATCAATGCAACCTTCAAATCCATCTCCCTCCAATTTACAGATAAGAACGAGGTGGGGGACCATGTCAAAAGACCTTGAAGAAGTCCAAGTAGATGGCATCACTTGCCTTCCCTTTGTCCATCGATGCAGTCACTCCATCACAGAAGGCCACCCTTGGTGAAGCCATGCCAGGTGTCTCAGATCACCTGCTCCTCCCTCATATGCCTTTACGTCTCTTTCAGGAGGATCTGCTCCACGATCTTCCCAGGCACAGAGGTGAGGCTCACCAGCCTGTAGTTTCCCTGGGTCCTCCTTTCTCCCTTTCTTAAAAATGCGAGTGATATGTTCACCTTTTTCCAGTCACCAGGGACTTCTTTGCATGACAGCCACTACTTTTTAAATATGATGGAGAGTGGCCTGGCAATAAAATTTCTAGAAACAACGCAATTTAAGGGATAAGAACTCCTTATTAAATGAATACTAATTACCAACTATTTTATATATACTGCACAAAGTTTCATGTTGCGTAAGCATAGACAGAATAAGATCTTCTACGTCAATCCAAGAGTAAGCCATCTCACCACTGCAAGTTAACAATAAAGAAAAGAAATTCTGGTAAATGAAGCTGTCAATTACTTGACATGCAAATTGTCAAGAGAAATTAATATACTTTGCTATTGAGTTGACTCAGAATTAAGGAAGTGTGTACTAGTATGACTCGGGATAATCAGCATCTATACGTTTCAGGATAACTCATGTACTGCAAGTGGCAAGCACTAAAAAACTATTTGTGAATCACATCTGTTTAAACTTTGTACTGGAAACAAAACCACAGAAGAAACAAGGCTGAATAGAATACAATTCTCGCATAAGAGTTGAAAAGTCCCACATCCAAATTCAGTACTTCACATCGTCAAAAAAAGGCCACATTGTTTCTGGTATTCTTTATTAAAAATACTGCTGTACACATGAAGAATGAAAACAGGATTAAAGATGAGTAACACATATTGGGATCATGACATCAGAACTTAACATACTGGTGCTTTTTAGGGGAAGCAGTTGACACCTGAATTACCGAAACAAGGGCAAATCAAAAAATATATAGGTACCCTCAACAAAATATTTACAATATAGTAAATACAGCAACAGAATTTAAAACCAGTACAAAAATTAAAATGACCGACATCACATGATTTCAAAGGTTGCCCCGTCTGTGCTTTTAGCTGTAAGAATAGGAAGGTTAGAATTAAATTTCCCATCTAGGAGGACACATCCTGGTGGCTCTTCTTTATAAATACAGACATATAATTTCTTCCTATGAATGGACCAAACTACAACTTTAGGACAACCTTCTAAATGGAATTAAAATGGGGTAGAAGGGCTCTCCCCCAAAAAACACCCAAGCTGAACTTCAGACTGTTTAAATCATTCCCAAATACAAACCAAATGAAATAAATAGGAAAAAAAAAAAAGCTCAACTTTTTTTTTATTATTATTATCATTTGATGTATTACCTGACACCAAATATTTTCTGGCTGACATTATTTATGTATGAAAACTTATTAGCTGTCTACCTTTTTGTTTTTAAACCAAGTCCTGAGGTTAATAGGGGCTGAAGCAAACTGACATTATGCAAATACACACAGGTTTGCAATTTAGACATGTCTTGCAGAGGGTGGTTTGCTGGTCTAAAAAGGATGAGAATTGAAGCCCTATTTTACCCCTGCCTTACACTTCCACAAAATATTGGTCCACAAATTAAATTTTCAAAGGTTCCCAAACCCCACAACTGAACAGATGATCCCCTTTCATTTTCAAAGAAAACAATACTGGAAAAAACCTCAGCCCGCTTATAAATTAAGCATTTCATATTTCTTCTAGAATACAAGTACTTCTTTTTTGTACAAAAGAATTACAATATGATTTGTCAAAAAACATATAAAAGACAGCTGCTCTTCCTCAAATACATGAGCTAATGATAAAAGACTGTTTTCCACGTTCACTTTTCAAAGTTCCTGTTCCTTTTACATTAAAAAGAACATTCTGGCAACTGTTATCGTTTGAATATTAAACATTATGTTCCTTTTAAAATTCATTTGATCAAATGCAACAATAATCGATCTTTAAACTCAACAACTGATGCTACCTTATGTGGATTCAACCACATTTTCTAAAACGTGTAAAGCACGTCCCTAGTCTTCAAAGCTTTCGATGTGACGAGAGTTGCTTTCCTTGATGCAAGTCTCAAGGCGGAGAATCATTTTAAAGCTTATAAAAGTGGACAGAGAAATATTAAAAACTTCTCTGAAAACTACAAATATTGAGAATTATTAAAATCGATGCCAGTAACATCAGTTGCAAGTGCTTAGAGTCTGTCCTGACCTTTTGAGTTTCCACATTTTCTCCATGGTGAGCACCCAGTGCTATTAAAACATTCAGTGCTGGGAAAGGATAGATACAGTCTTCACTACTGCTTTAAGAAAGAAAATTCCTACGTATTTGGCAGTCTTCAGTATCAAAGTGTAGGTGTTTAACTAGAAATCCCACGAATACCCAAGTTTGGAGACAACTGCACGTCCAAATGTTAGAAAGGTAATTGAGGAGGAAAATTCCAGACTTTTGAGACTGAATTACTTCAGGAATATTCATGTATTGAGTATTATCAAAAGTAATATTACTTTGGGCTAAGCAGTGACTGCAAAGGCACAGCAGATCATTATCCCTCCAGATTCAGGCCGTAAAACTTGAAAAGCTCTTGATGCCAGACAACTGCTGTGTTTAGTTAATCTTCTTTTAACAGTGTCTTTGTATCTGTATCCAGTGTAGCGTACCATAATAAAGCTGTGGTTCAAAGAACAGAACTTTATACAAAAAATTATACTGTAAATAACCTAAAGTAATACACTCCTGAAACTTCAGGCATTTTAACACAATTTCTTTAAAAAAAAAATCTATTAAAAAATTGCATAAATGTAAATGCTTCTGACTAGCAGGAAAACATACAAACATTTTTTAAAAGGCGATGGTTGTGTTTAGAGCAAATCTGATATGCTCCTTAAATTATAGATGTTTCCCATGATGCTATTTTCGTCACTTCGCTTAGACAAAGTTTAATTCAAATAATAGGGAACCTTCTTTCCTTTTTTGCTTTTGGTCAATTCAGTGATACTTCAAGCTGATCGATTTTAAAGTCTCGTCTTCTTTTTTTCCGAGCTAACAGTGGGTGGCATACAGAGCTTGCATACAACACACTTTTACAGAGGTTACGAACTAAATGGTAATTAATAGAACACAATTTCTATTAAATTATTTACCTGGTCCTTTATGCTATTCTGGGTGCAAATAATATCAAAAATGAATAAATTTTGCTTTATCCTCAGTGACAAAAAATGTATCCCAGAAACGTCCTTGCAAAGAGTTTCCCTTAAGTATACAATGTGGCAAAACTTCAGAGATCAGAAAAGTCTTAAAAAAATTAAAATTAGTGCATATACAAGTGGAAAAAATAAAAGCAGGAACATCATGCACCTGATGTGTTCCTTAATCTAAAATAAATTCTTCACAGATAAAGCCTCCAATGGCAGCCTTAGCTCTAGGATAAGTGAAAACATTCTTCCCTTCAAGTAACAGTGTACCTGACTGAAGTGCAAGCAGCTTTGCTCATCTCCTGTTTGTTTCCCAAATGTGAAATGAGATGACAACAACAATTCAGCTGTAGTGCAATTTGCTATTGGTTAAGTTCCTCAGCAATGTCCTGCATGCTTTCAGCAAATACTACAACTGACCATTTGCGGCTGCAATCAGTTCTTGAAAAGTATTTTCAAAGCAGCGTTTTAAATCGCTGTAAGTTACCACAAGTACACTCTTCTCATCTCTGGAAATGAGGCTTATTTTTTCTGGCACACCAGCATCTAACTGTAACAAGAATGCAAAAGATAAAATAAAAGAAGCGTGAAATAAATGGCAAAACATTTCCCCAATAACAAAAGCAATCGATTTCTTTGCAAGTACATTATTTTGGTGCAACTCAGATCCTTCCTTCCTTTGTTAACACATCTGAGCTCCACGAGAACAACGTACTTGCCAAGAAATCAAGACATTTTGGTCTTAACATGATGGACATCCCACACCTGTGGACTAGGTTACCGTTGTTTTCTTCCCTGTCCATAAAGCAAGTAATCCTGCAACACTACTTCCCCCTGTACAGAATACCCAGTATAATTTTCAGATAGCTCCTGGTGAACAGAACGTTTGACATAACATTTGCACATCATCCACTATATTTGCACGCAAGATCCACATGCTTCCTAGCAGAGTAGGTAAATTACCTCTTGCCCATTCTAGAAATGAATAAATGGATGGACCAACCCCAAGAACTCTGAATAACGGTAGAAACCCCAATCTCATGTTTTTTCCATAGTGGACACAAACTAGTTCAAGCCTTCTGTAGAGTACACTTCTTCCCTTATTCTAAGAAAAACATTACCTACTTACAGTCCATAAATGAAAGGATAATTCAGGCTTAAAGATTAAAATTTGTTCCACATTTGTTTTCATGTTTTGTTCTGACTTCTCAAATACAATATTAAAGTAATAGCAGAATTGAGTTGCATGATCTTCCAAGCAACCTCCATGCAACTCCTGTCACCAATATTTGATGACAATTGCCTGTAATAGATGCAGAAACACTTTTGTAATGAAATCTATTTAGAACACACGAAGCTCCACAAATGGCACGATCTCCTTTAAGGAGGCTGCTGGATTCCTTTCACTAGCAAGTTTCAGGAACAGAGCAGAGAAGTAGCAATTTGGGATGCATGTGTGCTACACTACTTACATTAGAGATATATCACAAAATCTTAATTCAGAGCAGGGAAACATCATAGTTCATGTGCTGACAGCCCCTTCTGACACTTTCTTATGATCTCACTTTGCAAGACACCTCCAGCAATGGAGAACTGACTCTTGTAATGAAAAGCTTTGTGGCTTCATATGCTGATATTTCCAAAATCTGATACTAAAAAATTTCCAGCTCCCATATGGAAGGTGAGGCAGAGGCAAGTAGGGTATGACATCACTGAGATGATCTTTGAAAATACAGCCCCAGTAGGATTAAATAAATGTAATGCTGTAGTGACTGGCAAAAAGACAATTACATTTGGCACTGAAACGCTGGCTGCTGTCTGAAGCAACACAGCAAATTAGAAAGTGCTTGCATTTATCTTCTAAAAATAACATTCTGATCATAACCTTAAGAGCTGTAACCTCCCAAATGTAAAGCTTCTGCTTTGTGAATAGCTTAGAAGGACAAAAGAAAGCCAATTAGCTTTTAATTCTTGTAGAGTAGGATAAAACTACAATTCCCTTCCAACACCCATTACAAACTGTTATCGTGTTCAGGCTGTGCGAGAGACTGTCTACTGTTCTCACTCTCACAAAATTGGCAAAATATCTTAGTAAGTTTAGCATATGGAAGATCTGTATTAAGAAAGCCACAAGCCGACTAGGAACATTTATGACATTCTTTTTGTTTTCCTTTGGATCCCTAAATCAGCATCTATAGCAAAAAAGATCTCAAAACCACCGTACTGAAAAAAAAAGAGATCTTTTGAAACACTGGAGTGAGTTTCATTCAAAAAGCATGCTTTTGGAGCATAGCAGGAAAGCCCAAATAACCACTTCTACCAATGAACACTGTGATTTCAGAAATGCTTTGTAGAGTGTGTTTCTGAAGCAAAGTTCCACAAAGCCTTACATTTTTTGTTTGTTGAGCCCACAACCACAGAAGAGAAGAGCCTCTGTTTAAAAAAAAAATTAGCCATGAGCATTTTTAGAATAAGGCATTCTTTGACACAGTCTCCTACCTACAAATTCAGGACTGTTCTCCACTTGTTACAGAGCTATACTGGTGTTACTGCTTTCAACTCATGATGACATTTCACTATTTGAATAGCAACATGCTTTCGATTTAGCCTCGTCAATCCCTTTACTGCCCCTTTTGAAGTGATTACAGACACCAGTCAGAGAGATAAAAATGGTTCAAAATATACACAGCAGTGGTCTAACAGCAGATAAAAAGCTGTGACAGTTTAGAAAGAGTTGTAACTGTAATTAGTCAGCTGTTTCATGCCAATGGATCTGAGTATGTACAAACATTCATAGAAAAGAAAGTTGGTTACCTAATTCTAGAAAAGAAAATACTAGCCACAAACTATATATTGTCAGTGTCTGCATTGCTGCTCTCTATGTAGGGAGTGGAATGACCAGGAGGCTACAAAGAAAACCAGCGTCTTATTCTCCTACATGTTACTCAAGTTTGATAAAACAACGTAAGATAAGTTGAAAGCTGATCTGACAAAAAAAAAAAAATCAGTCTGTACTTTATGGAGCAAAACAAGCAGCTCTACAACCACTGAAGGTCCTGTAGTCTATCTTACACCTCCCACTGTTAACTGTGACAGCATTCAGCTAAAGTTTTGCTAGTGGTGCAGCTCTTAGAAGACTGCAAGACTATGGGTTTTACCAGTAATAAGCTTAACGCAGTATGTTACAGAAATTTTCCTCACTGTCCAGGTCAGTGCTGGATTTTGGTCAAACTTTTGTTGCAGTTCCCCTCCTGATATACCCTCCTGTCTTCCACTCTGGTCAGTACAGTTAAGGAATGGACCTTCTTGCTTTATGACCATCTTATGTGATAACTATATCAACAGAAACCTCTCCCTGTAAAAGGAGTTTTACGGATCCTTTATGCTGTATTGAAAAGACCAGAGTAGCATAAAGGGACCAGCATTGCTTATCCACAGTATTCAATGCGTTCTAGGATGAAAAGGTTAATATATAATCTCATGCTGTATTACTGAATTCCGAGTATGAACATTAATGTACTACTAAGTTTATTTACAATATCCATAAATGTTTGAGTATTAGCTTCGAGAATACATTGTTTTCAACCAAAATAGGGGAAAAAATAACCATCAGTTAAATCAGCAGAATTAACCTGCCAATGACAACTTGCTTTGAATAGGAATATTTTTCTAAAGAAATTTAACCCATGCAGTTTTTAAAAGCTAACCCAAATACAGTGTACCTTGTTAAGACATGAGATAATGTGACTGAGGTCAATCCAAGGAGTACCCGCTTCTGTCACCTGATGGAAAAGGTGATCTCGAAAGAGCTTTAGTAAATACCTGTCTCCAGTTTCTGACCACGTTGGGTCTTTCTGAAACCTGGTGTAAAACAAAGGCTCATATTAAACTTCAGAATGTTAAGACAAAGAAAGCTTATATATACATGACTGTGCTATCTGACCGAGTCACCCAGCTGCTCTGCTGAGCTTCCTGTTAAGCTCTGCAATTAAATTATTATCTCCTGCCACACAGTCAGAAGATGACACATTCAAAGCTTCTCAGCTAAAGTATCTGAAGTTAATGCCTATGAAAGGCCCACAGAAAAGCAACAGAGGAAAACAGTGGCCTTCTTTAACAAGTTTACCACGTAAATGTTAGAAATTAGCTTTGCAAACACAACTCTTCCAGCCAAGTCTACTCAATTATGCAGAAAACAATAATCAATGGAAAACCAAACAGGAACACTTAATTTTTATGCAGTACCTCATAAAGAAACAAGCAGATAATTAACAGGCTTAAAACATATCTACATAATTAGCTGCAGTTCAAAAGAGCTACACTTTTCCTCAAAAACTATGGTTGCTCACAACGAACTCAGAGAATCCAATTGGAAGCAAATTTGGCATATCTATGTGTAGTCATTTTGTTTATTTAATATTTTTGTCAAAGTTACTTATCTTACTGTTTCAAGAGTTAACAACTAATCTCTTCAGAGGCAAATATGGGGAAAAATGTTCAGCTTAAATTTACAAGGGAAGAAATTCTGCACTGCAAACTGGGTTTTGCATGCTCTACGCCACAAGAACAAGAATTTCTTACTCTGGCCTCTCATTGATTGTTCCCAATTTTGCTAGAAGCCTAAACAACCTTCCATTTTGCACCTCCTAGAAAACAAGAAAGATTATTCAAGTTTCTGAAACATAAAATTAAGACACATATTTGCCAAAGATATACCATAGTAATGCTAATGAAGCACTATGAACTACAATAATTGATTTATTCTAAGAAGGTGGTATAGTTTTGTCAGAAAGAGAGCTAGATCCAATACATTATATTGTGTATTGGTAGCCCAATTCTAACACGTCACATTTAAGTGTGGAGATTTAATAACCAGCGACAACTTGCTGCCGTAGCAAGAACTGGATCAGGCAACCATGTGGAAACTAGTCTAGCCTCCCTTGCCAGCCTACATTCAAAAGTAAATTAAAATACAGTTATGTTAAACAAGAAGAATGTTAACACACCTGTGTGTGTTTGTATATAATATATATATATATACACACACACATACACAAGCACAGCTAGACTGTAGAAGTAAATAGTATAAGTAGCTGATTTCAAGCATATAGGAGAAGAAACATCTACTACACGTGCTCTTGAAAAATGTTTTGTAGATCATTGGTAAATACTGCATAGAAATAGCATCATGCTGAAACTGGAATTGCAGTCTAGTCCAAATATTTTGAAACAAGTTCTTCCAAAAAATCTAGAAATATGATTTTTAATTTTAATGTAGTATAAACTCTAAGTACTCTGAGTAACAACAGAGGCAAAGCAATCAGAACAAACTCACACAAAAGACAGAACATTAGCATTTTAAGATGCTTCAAATACATGTAATCAATTGAAAAATTGATTTCACACATCCTTCATTATCATTTAAGTTACAATAAAAAGTGTTATATCTTAAGCTAGCTTGCATTACACCATGGATTAATCTTCTCTTTAAGTAAAGCTGCTCAAAGCTGACACAGAAAAAAAAAGACTCTCTCCTGACATTATTCATACTCTCCAGTGGCCCAGCTCTCAGATGTTATTCATGCTAAGCTGCATCTCACTCCATGCATGATCATATTGATTTCAAATTAATTCAGTCTGGAGTAGATTACTGTGCACAGCTGGGTAAATAAAGTAGGTCAAGGTGATAACAGCTTGACCTCAAACAACCTATGGGGTAGCAAGATTTTTATTACCAGTCTAAAGAACACACAGCAGAACAGCTTGTACTTCAATTAAAGCTGCATTTGGAGATTGACAGTAAAGACTTACCTTCTCCAGCTAGCAGAGGTCTATACAACCTCAAAACAATTTTTTTGCATGTGCCCGAAACACAAAAGCCAAAACCACATCTGTGCAAGTGCTACAGCCTCACAGATTCCCTGTCAGTGGCAACAGAGAGTTGAGCAACAACACTGGCTCTAAGCCTCCAGGTGGCCTCTCTGCAGGCTTGGTAGCACGTAAGGCAGGGAATTCTCCTAGAGTGGACTAAAGGACTTGAAAACAGAGGTTTTACATGCTTGAATGTTGTGACACGTAGATAATGGGAATATTAAGGTGAGGAAGGAAAAGGACAGAGTAACAGGGTCACTACTGTGTGAAATGTGAGCAACAATATCCATGGCTTCAAGAGAACACCAACATTATTATCTACACACAAACCACTCCCAACATCATAAGCCCCTAAGCTATGGATGACTGCATGCTTGGAAAACATGCAGAAAAATAACATACATGCCACTATTGTTCTAACATTCTCCCCTAAGCATCTGCTTTAGAGCAATAACAAAGAGAGGATATCAGCCTAGACTTAAGTGATATAGTAGCTCTGATGACACTGCTATTTATCACTGCTAGATAAATAGCTACTGATGAACTAGCAGCTATGCAACAGTTTGGATTTGCAGTGGCTGCTGTCACCTGCCAGTGAAAAGCAACTACTATTAAAAAACCTGACTGAAAATGCAGATTGCTTCATGCTCATTGTAGGACAACCTCCCATCCGAATTTGAGTAGGCACAGTAGGCCACCTTGACAAGAAGCGATCTCAAACATTTAGAGCAGGAGTTGTAGTTGACTACGATAAGAGTGAACACCCATCATGTAGAGCTCTGCATACAGAGTAGGCACCATCCTACTCTTCCGCTGCTCGTAGCCATGAAAGATTTCATTATCTTTCATAAAGAAGGGAAAAACAGTTGGTTATCCAACACACCAATGGTAGAGAAATTAACAGTACCAGAATACCATTTGTTGCCTATTTAAACATGCTTAGTGATTGCATGCAAGGGAAATGAGTCGCGTCTTGATTTAATCCACAGATACTCAATATCCTACCCTACTCAAATCCTCAGCTGTACAATAGCCTTTACAATGTACTTCAATCTTGTTTGAAAATTCTGTGATCAATGGCTTCTGAAGAGCAGGATAAGATGAAGCTCAAACCCTTTCCCGCTGAACAAATACACACTTGCACAGGACGAAGTACATATTTCCTTTGTAACCAGCACCTGATACCTTGACTGAACTTGATAGACCAGCCAGACTCACACAGCAAAATGTGTACATTTTAGGGAAACTGAAGATGACTATCAAGACCTTCATCTCCATAACCTAGCATTCATTTGGAAGGAAAAAAAATGCACAAGATAAGTGGCACTGAAACCTAAATCTATCCAAGAATATAAAGAAAGCATTTGTTGTTTTATGATCTTGAATATAAACTACAGGATCTAGTCTGAGGTGACGTGGCATTATTTACTCAGAATGCTACTTTTTAATCATTCAGTATAGAAAATATTTTCTCAGGACTGCTGGTTGGACATGAGGATGCTACCTAATTAAAAGCCCAGCCAAGCATATTCTAAAACTAGTAGTTCTTGGAGCTTTTGGACTTTCACTACTTTGAACAGAGTTCTCAAAGTCGGTAGGCAGCTTACTTGGGTTGCTAAACAAAGTAAACAAATAAAAAATCTGAAACTACAAAACATTCCCTCTTAAGGTACAGCTGTAGGAATACATACTATAGGTCTTCCTGTGCAGATTACTTAATGATTTACCTTTGCAAGGTCTTCCTCAATAACATCATTTCTCATTTGAGCAGCATCCAATTGAGTATAGAATCGCGCACCAATCATAGGCATGATATCATTTACACTGCGAAGCCTGTTTTGGTCAGTCAGCAAATACCTGCCAAAATATCCCCACCCCCCAAAAAGATTACTTACACAAACTGCAAGTGCCAAAAAGTTCATCCTGTTATGATTTTACTTGACCCCAATGTTTGTTTAATTATGAGTTGACAGCTTTTGTATTTTTAAAAGAGACATTAACAGAGTAAACATTTGTGCTAATTCACTTGCCTACTTCCAGTCAGTTAGTTTTATTAGCTAGGAGAGGGCTTTCATAGGACTTCCTAGCTCATCCCGCTCCAACAGTAAGGGAAGATGCAAAGATTCGGATTATGATGCAATTGCTTTTCAAATGAGAAAAGGGACAGAGAAACCTACTTTTACTTCTTAGGCTGTAAGAGTAGAAACTTGGACTATACTAAAGAACACCACAAAATAATATGCAACTGAGAAAAACTAGCACTAAAGTCTTAGGCCAAAAAAGCAACATGCCTATTCCTTAACTCCTCCGATAACTATGATATAAGACAAGGATACTGCTATGGTAAATAATCAGCAATAAATCCCAATATGGAAGATTACTTTAAAAGCTTGGGTGTTGTTTGTTTTTATGTTGTTTTTGTTTTGTGTTTGTTTTGTTGTGTTGTTTTTTTGGGAGGGGAACTTGCTTTGTATATTTGTTTAAACATTAACAGAATGTTATTAGGAGCTTTAATAGGGCATTGATTTTTATTAGTTATCATAAAAACGCACATATAAATTTGTATGTTTGCATAGACAGCACGTTATTAAGCATTATCAGTTAATGAGAGTAAACTGTACTCTTATTTGCATCTGAAAGTGTTACTTTGACATTTTCAACTGTACATTTAAAAAAGTTATCATTGCTTTCAATAATATTTTACAGAAAAATAAACAGAAAACAATAGCAAACAAGTGTGGTAGCAAACTTACAAGATCAGATTCTTCAGATCAGAGGAATAGTTGATTGTCACCAGTTCCATTGCTTTCTGCAAATTCTCTCTCTGAATTCCTGATAAAGAATTGCAAGCCAAAGCCAACACAACTTTCCCCAGGGAGATCAGATCTGTTTGCTAACAGGGAAAACATGCACAGATAAGACTCATAGTATAGATAAATATTACATACATTACTAGAGGGCATTTAAGACAGTTCTTCAGTAACCTTTGAAGAATTTGAACAACTAAATGTTATAGCTGTGCAATACAGCTGTCCAAGTAGTTAAAACATCCACAGGAGAATTTCAGTACCTAACAATTTCAGGGTAATATCTTTGAGAGCTTCAAATTTACCCATTTTTAATCTTAAGGATAATACCAGAGTGAAATCTTTGTAGAGCTTCTGCTCATTACAGAAGAGGTTCTCCTAACCACCCATGCACTCATTCATGAGGAATCAAGTAGTTGATAGCAAAGTGCACATCTTCTTGATACAAGATGCAAAAATACCTATCAAGGATTATTTGCTAAAACAGAAACAAGACCTATTGGAATCCAGCAGGTCAATATTTCTGTTTTAATGAAACAACTTAAAGATTTTCATCTCTTATGGCCTATGTGAAAAGATAAAAACTGCCTGAAGGAGCTAAACAGGAACAGACCTGTGCACCTAACAAATGGAACAGAATCCCATTTGTGAAGAAAACCTTAGTACTACTAACCATTTTCCTTAAGAACAGAACTAAAAGATTAATACGCTATACAGACTTAGTTGCAACAAAAACTTCTACCAATTCTACTAATTTAAACAACAGCTACCAGAAGTTATTGTAAAAAGCAACATCAGATTTTGAAGTTTTCTCTAAAAACAGGACCTCAATTCAGTAGGGAACAGTAATATTCATTGCAATAGCTGCCCAATTCTTCCCATACAAAGCCTTTCAAAGTGCATATAACTTGGCCAAACTTGAAACTGCACCGGATGAGTTCTTCAGACTGAATTTAATAATCAGCTACAGAGACTTGCTGACTTTTTTCTTAGAAAAGATATTTTTGTGAAAAGTAAGGAGGTGAATGCTATTATTTATCAGTGTCAGTTCCGTATTCTGGAGGAAGGATATGATGTTTAGCAGAGAATATAATCATACAAGGAATATAGCTTCTGTCATTTCTGCTAGAATGGGGATATCTAGTAGTGGGATAACATTTAAAAGTTCTGTTTAGAATTTTGGAGCTAAAACTTTGGGAAACTGCTGAAATGGTGGATGTGTCACAGCCCCTCACAGCTGTTCCACCCAGAGGGGTAGCAGTCTTTGCTCTTCCTTTGGCTGCAGCAGCTGAAGGGAGCTTTCCCTTTGGCCACATCTTCCAGATGTTGAGGCACAGAGTAAAGAACATGTTTCCAGGTCTATGAACATCCCTGCTGTTTCTGTATCAACTCCTAAAGTATGATTAAGCAGCACAATTTAAATGGATAAGCAATGTGACAGAAGTTAAAAAGCATGGTACAGGGCAGTCACTAATGAAGACAGAAACCAGATGTGGCAAATAGAACAGAAACAAGGACAACACACGGAGGAGATGGGACTGGCATTTGCTAGACTTAATTTCCTAAGGAACCAGGAATTCCTGTGCATCAGCATTGCTTTGTACTTTGGCAAAGAGAAATGAATGAGACCAACAATCCCATCTTGGTGGGATCCTGTTTACTTTTGCTACCAAGTACAGTCAAGTTGAGCAGCAGAAGACACTGCTATGGTAGTAAACAGACAAACTGCTGAAGAGGTATCTGTATCTGCACTGAGACTTCTTCACCCAGCACAATGGCTTTGGGGGTTTTTTTGCCTTTTTTTTTAGGGTTTTTTTTTTTTTTTTTTTAGGTTTTTTATATTTGTTTCCAAAAGACTTAGGGGAAATAAATCTTTGTATTCATCTTAAAATGATCTTTGTTCTTTCTCAAGTCTCCTACTTAAAACCTTCCACCATTTAATAATTGATGAGGCAGTATCATATATAAATTCTTCGTTACCACCCAACCCTGACTGATATACCCAAAACATAAGACTTAATCCTATGTAAAAACCACCTTCCTTTGCACAGACACTTTCATAATGCAGACTGCATTTGCTTGTAAAAGTGGTTGAGAAAAAGGTTTACAATAACTTCAGCCAGGAAATTCTGAATTCATGCACTTTTTTTTTTTTTTAACCATTTGACTTGCAACATATATTAGCATTTGTTCCATGAAGTACATCTAATACAAAACTTGGCAAAGATGATACAACACACCAATGCAGCCTCAAAGATACATAATTCAAGTTACAGCCAATGCTTGACTTGTGTTTTGATTGCAAAATTGGCTTGGATTCATCCAGCTAATTTTAGGAACTGAAATGTTTTTTTCCTCTTGTGTCTGGCTAGATAGTGGAACAAACATGAGGACTTAGAGAAATCAGATTCCTATTTCAGAAGGGATCAAACTACCACCTCCTAACCAACTCTGCCTCTCCAAACAAGGTAAAAACTTGCTAGGAACTGGATTACACCGTCTTTCTAAAAAGAGAAAAACCTACATATTCCTGCTAAACCTTAACCTTCCTCACTGAAAAATCCATTCATTCATTCATTCAGCCTCTTCAGCTTCAAGGCAGAGGAAGTTTAAAGGAGGCACACAATAACTGATAGACCTTCTTGGAGCAAGGACATCAGAAGTAAACAGTATTCCTGCAGTAGCTTTGCCAGTTCAAGGAACAGGTCATCAGGTACAATCATTCATCTGCTTACACACTGTATTGCACTTCTCACATATTTAAGGATCACACCAGCTTACCAGACATTTGCTATGGTAATTATCAACACTGACTATTAAGTCATACTAAGTTGATCCACAACTTCAAAAGAAAACTTTTATAACCTTTAAGTACAGGGTATCTTTTGTCCAGAAATGCCTTTTTTGTGCAGCTACTAACCATTTAAATAGCAATTTGATTAATAAAAAGCTAGCCTGCAACAACCTCTATCTCCTGAAACACTTTGCTAGTAAAGATTTTATCATGACCATCTTGGCCACTAATGGAAATATGAAGTAGCATTCAGCTAAAAAACAGGCTCTAGGAGGGAGATGCCTTCAGAAAGAGCCTTCATCACTAATGTTTCCCTGTTATCAAATGAATTTTAAATATGTCATGAGCAAATTAAAAATTAATTGAATAGGTATCTCTCTGCAATTTTAATGTTAAAAAAGATTACGTGCTATTATGCACAATGCCCTCAAGACAACTGAGCATTTTATACAGTTGGCTTTATTAGTTAACCACATAAGCTAGTCAAATAAATCTCACTTTCAACAAGATCCATTTTTCTAAGTTCTTTGAAACTGACGTTACCCTTTCCTTATCCTGTTTCACTGCTGTGCTTAGATCAGTAACAGCTGAAGTTCTATGATCCACTCTACAATTCTGTGGATTTGTTCATCCATTCAAGCTCTGGAATTGTACTTAGAAGTCACTCCAAGTTCCTAGATTACTTTTTTAATTATTATTTTATTTTTAAAGTCAACATTAATAGTTAAGATGCCTCTTCAGTTAGTTTCTTGAAATTTAGGGAGGTGCATGTCAAAGTTATTTTGGTTTGCTCCACTAAAAATATTTACTTTGAGCAAATGTTACCTTACTGCCTTTGCTAAATCAATAACACTTATGTTTTCTCTTCATTTCACATGGAGAGGACTAACTTTCATTTTATTCCAAATACAGAAATATTTATTAAAACTTTCTACTGTTTCCTGCATCACCATTTATAGTATTACTACATGAATTTAGTTACTGACTGACAAATGACTTAAGACTGGGGATGAGGAGGGGGAAGATGATGTATATAGATATAAGCATCTTGTTTTTAACCTAAGTCGCTATTCATGTATTTTTAGCTTCCCATATTTTTCCTTTAGTTAACTCTTAAATGATCACGTAAGCTAATGCATTTAACACAGATTCTGAAAAACAGACCATGAAGAACAATTGCATTCCTTTTGCATAGCTCCTCTCTGTTCTGGTCAAATTCTTTCCTATCTATGTTAACAATGGGAAATAGCCAGAAAGTGAAAAATGCTAACAAAAATACCTTCCTGCACTGAAGACAACAACAAGGAAATGCATATAAGCTGGGCAGTAAACCAACAGATAACCTACATTTTTAACAGTCACAAGAGTCCCAGAGGAATTCAGGAACTGGGTCATGGATCGAGAGGAAGAAGGACAAGCTGCAGCTGTTATTTTGTAGTGCTATCTGGCTAGGTCAAACAAAAGGTAGGACATGATAAATGACCCCTGAATTTCAAGGAATTAATTCTATCCAGAATCTCTGAAGGAACAAAATCGACTGTGAGAGCCTAGCCTTTCCAGAGGAAGCAACAAAAAGGAAGTAATACAGTGTTTTCTAACTCCAGTATACACCTTCCACACTTAAAGAGTACTTCTGCCATAGCAGCGATACTTGAACAATTTAAATACTAAGAATGTATAATACAAGTAAACAAAACCCATATTTTAACAAAACTAGGCATTACACCAAGTAAGCTAGTTGCCAGATATTAGGCTCCTATGGTTCTAAAAGCTTTTGACAGATTGGTGCGCCTGCAAAAATTCTTAGATTTGTACCTCCAAGTACATCAAATATTCTGCTTTAAAATTTCACAGATGTTATGACATTCAAGTACGATCTGTTTTAATGCTGCTATTCAGGTAAACTTCAGTAAGTATTTAATCATAATCTCATTATAGTTGTAGGATTGGAACCTCTCACTTACATGTATCCCTATATTCTCTTGATTGTTTTCCATTATGTACATGACTACCACAAGCCCATTGATATGTAGTTGTTGGCATGTAGGGGGGTCCTCTGAAGTCCTACTCAAAGCACACTGAAAATTGCTTTACTGTATTATTCCATGAAAAAAATTGCTACGTTCTAGGACAAGGTCTCCAATAATCTAGTTTCTGCCTGGCCAAAGTTCAAACATTTCATTTATTACTGGAAGACTCTGAATGAGCAATTTTCTCACAGTGAATAATCTCAATTAATGAAAATAAATTAAATCCAACTCCCTACTGTAGTCTTTCACTCCCAGTATGGACAGGGTACGTGATGACTGCTGAAGTAATGTACTTTACCCTGAGGGGAAGTTAGGGAAAGAGGCACTTCTGTACACAGTGATGCTCCAGATGACTGTGGAACAGTTTTTGTTAAGTCTAAAGGGATTCTTCTTAATTCAGGAATTATGCAGAGTCCACACTTCAGAGAACGTCAGGAGAACACGGAAAAACTAGGAGCCTAAAATAAAGATACACTCGAACCTTTTAGGAGTGAGGAGAAGGCCTAAATGCAATTACTTAAAAAGATCTCTTACTCCTCTGTGAACAGGCATTTGTCACAATTATTTTTGTTAAAACATACGAGAAAGAGCAAAAACTGCTACTGAAACATTTTCTGATCTCTATCACTAAATGCAAGATTTTCCTTTCTCTTTCATTAAAAATCTGTGATTCCAACAATTTCTGAATTATTTTGTTAAATACTAGTAGTTCGACCTGTTCTGCAAGTTTGCTGAAATTTCAGAAGCAGAAGACAGTAAAATGAACTTTCACTTTTCTAAATTATAAACAAATTTAAGCTAAGATCAAATCAGGAATGAAAGACACAGTTATTTAGAGATAGATATATCAGACTACAATTCAATTAAAATATTTGTCTTCCAGAAGGAATCACATTGGTTTTCTGTACTCTCTGGGCCAAGTCACCAACCTCACTACAGCACTGTTGTCTTACCTGAAACTGAGCCATTAGCGCCAGTGGATTATTTTGACTGTTGTCAAATGTTAAAACGTCAAAGATTCCAACACAATTTACTCGTAACCTTTGGAACAACAACAACAACAAAGAGCAAGTGTCATTACGTTTTGTTGATTACTCTATTTTTCCTAATATTCATACCATTGAATGCCTTCACTGAATGCCTTATAATGACAGAAAAAGGCATGTTAGTACTATGAAGCAGGAAATACTGTTTTTACTGTTTTATAATTCAGACAGACAGCCTTCAGTTTACAAATAAATCAAGAAGTTACTAAACTGGCAGTAGAGGACTTGATCAATATTGTAGGGACACTGCATAAGCCCTCCTGAAAGATGTTTAAATAGAACTTGGGGGAAAAATATCTCAACAAATGAAGCACATTGTCTCATATCAGTTAAAGGTAATAGATCTTTCTAATTAGATTTGTTATTTGCCTAACAAAAGTTCATGGTCAGCAGCCACCATGAACATAGACCATGGTATACAATGAGAATTAATGCTTTCATTACCTTGTCTTGCCAGTTACTAGAATCTTTGTTGGATCCATAACTCTGCATGCTAGTCCTGCTGTATGAATGGTCCGTAAGGCAGAGCTGAGCTGTACGATATATGCCCATATCAATGACTCTGGAAGCAAACCCGCATGCTGTCGTGGTAGAGGTCCATCATGCTGACCTAGTAGGAAAATATTTTTAGTATCAACAGATGGCTACTACAAAAAATTAAAGTTAGAGCATTCTGAAATATAAAGTTACTCCTTTCATTGATTTCTTAATCAACAGCTATCAAAAGACAGACAGATATTTTGTTTTAACGATTTTTGTTTTATTTTTGGAAGTACGATAAACTTTAAAATGCTGCCAATTCCCCAGGTATTGTTATATCCACTCACATTCAAGAAAACTATGCTGATTTTTAAGTTTAGAATGAATATTCACTGCAAAAAGAGCAACATTCCAAAATTTCTGGAAGTAGACATTTAAGAAGTAAAAATAATGTTTTTTTTTTTTAAATGAATACCTATCAGAATAGCTGCAACAGATCCTGTTTCATCTCCTTTACTGTAGGAAGGTATACAAGTCTAACATGGTCTATTTGGTAAAACTGAGGAAAACAGACCAAGCTAGTTTGAAACTATGTAAGCAAATCAAAGTGGAAGATCTTGTAGCTAAACAGCACAAACACAACTTCATGTGTGTTCTGCCATGACCCAACTCACTGACAAGTCATCACTCTATGACCACTGTTTAATGGGCCACACAGAAGCAACACATCCCTTCATTTCAGAATGAATTTATAGTCCTTTCAAAAGTAAAAGTATTTACTTTCAAACACCCAAATTCAACACTGCAGACTGTTTCCCATAAGACTGAGCCATAGATGAACACAGTAAGACATCGATAAATGTTATTTTCTGTAGTGTCTTTAACACACAGTTGCTACTCTTTGCATGGCACAACGCTCAAGAGAAGAAACTACATCCAGAGAAACATTCATTTCTTGTGCTTCTTCCACAGCATCCAATGCATTTATATCCACGCACTTGCTCAAAGTAAGCATTTGTGTGCCTCTGCACGTATACACACAAGCGCTGAAAAATGAAACATTACTGAAAGCTTTGCTTCAAAATGTACTGATTTGGAGTGAGTGTGATAGGCTGGGGACATTCCCAGTCTGACAAAAAATTGATGACAAAAAAAAAAAAAAACAGAATACTAGTTAATTTTGCAGGTTTAAGTTGCTTTAGTTTAGATTATAAAGGCCAAGACACTGCCTCCTTTAAATAGCATCAAGCCTGGCACATCAACTGAAGGTTGAATCTAATGAGGTATTCCTTGTTTTTTCTGGCCTCCTGATGAATTGTTATGCAAATCACTTCCCACAAGCCAGCATACCAGGAATCTACCCCCACCACCACGCTTCTCTGTTCTTTAGCATGAGAAAAATGATGATGATATCAAATGACAGGGGAGATGTAAGTCCCTGTATTAATCAAGGTTCTTCTCCTAGCCATTACTTGCTTAATGGCAATGCGTATGGATTACGTAAGATGGTTACATACATAAAACAGTTACATATGAACAAAATAAATGTCCAGAAGAGAAATATTCTACAACATCCCGAAGAGAAAAAGAGCCAGAACCTGAGGGCTATTTTTCTGCTTGTGACTTCAGAATGCTTGCCCTTCGACTTCCAAATAAAGGCATCATAACCAAGAGGACATTCAAAATAAATAAATAAATAAATAAAATAAAAATAAAAACGTTGAGAGATCAGAACTTCCCCTTCTCTATCCGAAAATCTAAATCAAGCAGCAATATTGTTTACTACTGGAAAGATTTGCTTGAGGCTACAGCCAAATCCAGGCTGCTGCTTTCAGGCTGCAGCCCTTGTTTCCATGCACTATAGGTACAAGCTCAAACACTGGAAGAATAACACGTGAAGTGCCCTCTTACATATCTATTTGTTCAAAACATCTAAGGTTAAAAGCAGTTGAGTTTGCTGTGACGCTGGTTATGAAACATATTCCCTGAAGGCCTACCAGGCCTGCTACAGATGGTCCATGAGCAACGATCCAAGGAAACGAGACTCAAAAGCTCACTATGCAGGTGAAGCACACAGCTTTCCAAAGAGTGCTTAGCATGTTGAAAAACATAAAAAGAATTTTTTGAAGAAGTTAAAAGTGATCAAAGTTACATTAGTCTAAGAAACAATATTTTAGAGGTTCATATTTGATTTGAAATAAATTCCTAGCACGGGTTGAATCCATGCAGAGTTTCATAATATGTTCTTCCTCTGGTGCAGGATAGACTCGCTCCTATTAGTGCTTTCATCTGAGACACAGTACATAAATAATAACGGAGAAGATTAAAAATGTAGGAACTTCCACTCCAGAAACACAAGTAGTCCATTATTCCTCTTGCTACATTAAAATGAACTCAATAGGGGTTTTCTTGTTGCCTTTCTTACGTTTCAGTTCTGAGCTATGATGTTCTCAGATGAGAATGAACTGCGCTCTTTGCACTGCTGTGTCTTTTTTCTTCCCTTCTCTTTTTCTTCCCCAATAGCTTTCAATTAAGTTCAGTTCTCCCGTACAAGGACGAAGCCAGAGTTAGTCCTGAGATGGGAAGGAAAAGCTGGAGTACCTATGTACCAGTACTGCTTCTAGATTTCAGAGTTGCTTCAAGCTTTCAATAGGAAATTGAAATATTTAATCATCTTTGACTTCAGAACATTCATAGACAGAGAATCATTGTGCTGACTTTAAATATTTAGAAATTTCTCCTGCTCATCACAGTCTGGGTACATAACTTCACTCATTTTAAACTGAAAAGATTTCTTCTGAAAAAACACAATCAGTGACTCAGGAATGCAAAAACTACAAAGTCAACAACAATGTCCACTTTTCTGGATTAAATACTACTATTACCAACGCGTCCAAAAGAAATCAATGTCCAGGAAACCTGTCTACATTCTATCAGAAATATTAATTTACTATGAAACAGAATCTGAGGTGCTGAGAGCTACCATTAGGTGCTTGTACACCACGTTTAATTCCTGAGAGTATTTTCAATATACAGATCAAAGGAAATACCAGAGGCATGCTCAGCTCTCACATTAACCCTCCCAAAAATTCATCAGGACGAGGAAAAAAAAAATTAACTGACAGCAGCATGGAGTTACTGTTATTTGCCAGGATTTTCTAGCTGGCAGTTTTAAAATATGTACATTTAGAATGTGGTTTACCATTTAAGTAGATCAATGGGCAGTTAAGAGAAAAGGTTTTCAGTGCTAATTCACTAATTTATAAAATCACGTCTGCAGAGATAAATGTCCTAACATATACCACAATCTGAAACTGAATAGTATCAGAACAGTGGAAAAAAAACATACAAACATTAAAAATGTTGTAATATAATGTTAAGTTCAGACTCTTCGTCAAAATGCAAGTATTGAGGAAATACAAGGAATGAGAATCCAACAAATAGGAATAATTTAAATAAATATATTCCAAGGTAACTGAAAGACAGACCTTAATTTTAGAACTCGTGAATGCTTAACTGACAGAACAACATCAGATTATCACATTATATCACTTCAAGAAAGAATATTTCACTGCATGAAGAACAATACAAGGAATAAATTCTGTAGAATTCAGAAGCAACAAAGACATATGCTTGCAAGTGCTTAGAATAGCAATAAATATAAGCTGCTGATTTTTCCCCCTCCACTACCTTGCCTACGAAGTAACAGTGTCTGCAAATGGCATGGCAAAAGAAAAAAAATAAACCTCATCGCAGCTGACCACATAGACATCAGAAGGCAGCTATATAAACCATAATCCTCAGCTTTTAGCTGTCAAAATCTAGTGCTGCCAACTTGAGCATTCAACATACATGAGGTTGCATATCTGGAATCAAATTCTGAGTTCACTAATCAGGTTGACAGTGTCGTGCCTCCTAAAACTTTAAAAGCAATTGCACTAATCTGGGCCTCATGCTGCAGAGTACCCAACTTCCATCCATTCCCCTGCTTCTCTTGGAAGCCTCCTCTAGGCAGGAAGATGGCCAAGAAAATCTGTGAGGGGGTGGAGAAAGGATCCGTGAAGGCAGGCATTTTCGAGAAATCAAGTTATTGGTATGCAATCTTATTTTTTTCCTCCTCTACATTGCTCCTTCAACAGAGGAGCAGATTTGATAGCAACAGCTACCAAAAAAGAAAGGTCAGAGCAAAGATTTGCAGAAAGGTTTGGTAAAACTGGTCAACAGCAGGTTACTTGTTTTTTCCTTCTAATTTATATAATAAAAAGACCAGAAGAGTCACAGTCAGGAGAGAACTATCCTCCTTAAATAGCAATAAGATCTGCCACAATCGTTCACTTCAATTAAATAATTTGTTCTAGCTAAACAGAAGCTAATATCTTTCTTTCAGCTCCAAAACCCATCTCTGCCTAAGTAAAAGGGCAGTATTGGGTCAAATAAAAGATCTAGGTAGCCCTCTAGCCCGCTTCAGTAACATATGCACTAAAATCCGAAGAGTATCAAGAAATACCTAAGATCACAAACAACAGAATATTCTGCTATCCTCCAGTGATTTGGTGTTGGGAGACCTCCTGAGCTATTCTCTGTCTTTGAAGTTAACAGACCTCCAAGTATTTCTCTTCTGTGAGTAAGCACAATTTCCCTTTGAACCCAGGCAAGTATCCACAAGAACTTGTGACAAATTTCCATGACTTAATTATCTTTAGCTGGTTTTGAATTTGCTGTATGGCTAGTTTCTTTTGCCAGTCCTTAGTTTTTGCACTGAAAGAAACAAAAAATTGCCACTTATTTTCACTGATGATTTTCAGATACCTATCACATTCCACTCATTAGTAAATCCACCATATTTCTCTCCATCTTTAAAAGCATGAAAAGCACTATTTCACTTTGCTGTTCCTCATACACAGGCTTATTCCTGTCACCTCTGAACTTTTTCTATTTCTTCACATCCTTCAAAAAAGGCGAAGGTACAGCTACAGATGTAAATCTATAATGCAGCCATATCTTAAATACAGCATCTTCCCTTTCATTGTTTACTCTTTTCTTTATCTGTACCAGTCCTTCTCCTATTTATTTCTATTCAAGCAAGAGAACAGTATTTTCCTTATTCTACTTAGCTATAGCCCCAGACATTATTTTTTCCAGTAGTAACAGCCATGACAGAGGTCATCTCTTTATAGTTAAAATTAGGATTATGTTTTCACTCAATCATGTTATTTACATTTATTAGACCAAATTTCACCTGCCAGGTTTTTATCGAGTGTTCCAGTCTTGAAAGATCCTTCTGCAGTACATCACAATTAACCTTTGTTTTTTAACTAATCCAAATATGGTGAGTATTATCAGCAAACTCTGACAGAGCATAATTTACCCTCAACACAGATGAGTCAATGCATTAAGACATACAATTCCCAGTACGTTCTTGTGAGACTCCATAAGTGATCTCCCTTCACCGTGAAAATTGACTGTACGCTCTTCTTTCTTATCTTTCAACCAGTTATTAACCTTAATGAGGACTTCCTTGATCTGATCAACACTTAGGGTTGTTTCATTGTTTTTGTTTGCTTTAAAGTGTCTTATGGATGTCATTGGATGTCATTGAAGATTATATTCACTGAATCTTCCCTTCAAAGAGTTTCAATAAATTAATGAGGCACAACTGCTTCAAAAAAAAAAGGAATAAAACTTATTCTCTCCCAGTGTAACAAATGGACGTGTCCCAAGAATATTTATTATGCCTTCTATTAATTTATCCAGAACAGACATCAATCTTCTGAATGTAATAGAGAGGTATAAAAACATACAAGGACTGATTTACATGGAAATTCAAAAACCACAGGTTGGGGACACTCAGAAGACTAGTCCTGCACAAGATCACAATTAACCTAGAAGCAGATCTTCCACCTTTGTTGTACAAAGTGAGTTTGACATCAAGTTCACCAAATTTGTAATTATGATCTTCAACTTGCCATAAGATATGACAAGTCAGTCTAGGGGTTCTTCTATCGTGAGGTATTGTCACCAAAACCAACTCAAGTTCCAACCTTATTTATACTGGTCAGTGCAGTACAATTGAGTAGCATGAACTATTCAGTGTTAAAGGAACCTACAAGGCTCTGAATGTATTCACGCAGTAACAACCTATTATATTCTGATCTACCAGATTGTCAGTGTTAAACTTGAAAAGAGACTGAGTTCACAAGTTTGGCTCTAATTTCAAAAGGCACAAGGAAGAAGAAACTTCAGTTCCTGTTTATCTCTAACCACTGGTCACCTAAAGGCATTTAGGCAGTACCTACATCAATAAAATAAATAAGTCCAGGTCACAGGCTTTATTACTGTCCTCTGTTCACCCCTATGCTGGATCTACTTTCAAGGATGGTCCTGTATTGAGTGAGAAGCTGAGACAAGTGAGCTCCAAGGGTACTTTCCTACCTAAAGTCATTCTGTAATACCATTCAGTTGTTAGTGTGCTTCTTTTACAGTATGATATTGGTACATGCTCAGTTTTGGCCTGCTGTGTTCCTGAATGACAACACCTGAATGTGGTCTTCAGGACCATATGGGCCAAGAATTGGCTCTAAAAGGCATGAAGAGACAGTACACTGTTTTGGAGGGAAAGAGTTTAGCCGTCTGAGTCCTACTGGGCAACTTAACATGCTTGCGATAGACTTTACTTATGATGTAGCCTTAATCCTCAGAGCATGAAAAAAAAGAAGAAAAAAAACCAGACCTACGATATGAAATTTGTCAAAAAAAATGTTAGAAATTTTTTCCAATCCATTTCTTGTCTTCAGCTAGTACTTAACATTTCAAAAAAAATTATACAAAGCACTGCCTAATTAGTCCTCATTATACTTTCCAGGGAAAGCAAAACAAACAAAAAAGCACACACCACACCATTCTGTAAGTGCAGAGATCCTGAACAAAAAGCATCACATTGACAAAGCAGATGCCGTGTATAAAATATCTACAATAAGCATCAGATGTTACCCTGTGACAGATCTGCAATTAGAATCCCCCAGCTCTTGGCTCTCAATCCCCCCTGTGTAAAGTTGCTAACATGTAGGCAAAGAATTTTAATTCACTTACAAACTGAAAAATTTAACTCAAGAAGTTATTTCAAAAAACAAAGAAAACACCAAAAAAAAACCCAACCCTATATTCAGCAATTTCATTCAGAAACAGAAAAAGAGAGTTCTGATCCAATCAGTTTATGAGATGACAAAATTGATTATCTAGAAAAATAAGATGAACAAATTCTTCTGATCAACTATTTAATTGATCAAGTATTGGAAATAGTTCACAGAAGCATATTATGAAAACGTGTTTTCCTTACCCCATTTTCTTTTTGTGAAATAGGCATCAGCACTAGGGTCATTGAAGTGTCTGCTCATCATAGTCTCTCCTCCAGCATGAAAATCATATGCAAAAACAAGAGCTTAAAAATAGAGACATGTGACAATTACTAACTCTAGCATATTTAGAAAAAATGTCACAACACATTAATTGGGAGGGAAAAAAAGATATAAACTCACAATGTTCTCCAAATGCTTTAGTGGTAAACACTTCACGTAAGGTTACTATATTTGAGTGCTGAATTTTTTTCCACATGTCAACCAATACCATGCACTTCGTGTTAACAAGACGAAAACCTGGAAAAGATCAAAAAGCATACTTTAGGATGTTTGGGGAATGTTGGGGTTTTTGTTTGTTTTGTTGTTGTTGTTGTTGTTGTTTTGGGGTTTTTTTTTTTTTTTTTTTTTTTTTTTAACTATTATGTCTTCTAGAAATACTTAAAAGTAACTAAACACTAAAATAAGACCAGCATGCTTAGGAGTGCCAGGTCTGTGGGAACCTCTTGCTCCCTTTACACCCACAGAATAATTCTATCAAAGCTGTTTCAAGCTCTACACATAGAATATAAAAATATTTATTTAAACAAAAAATAGCCCTGGCATTAAAAAAAAAACAAAAAGACTACTCAGTTTTTCTCACCATGTATCCTTCGAAGGCAATATGGCAGGTCATCTTTACTATTTACAGCTTTATAGCATGACGTAATGTATCCAAAGTTGCTTGTTTTCTGTATGCGATTGGGTGGTGGCAATGGTTCTAAAGGAAAGAGACTGTGGTAGCTGTCCACTTCTGCTGGAACTGCTAAATCAGTACATGCACAGAAACAGATATAAGTATACTTTGAAGGAATTATTACAAGAGCAGAGAAAATGAAATCTGCTATGTAACTAACATGCAAATTCCATGCATTGTTTTCTTTATATGCATATGCTAAGTAAAAATTCACTACTTCTACTTTACTACTGATACACAGGTTCCTGAAAAGGATTCCAGAAAGCTAAAATAAATATCCTCACAAAAATAGTTACACCAAGTAGAACACTGCATCTCTTCTGTTGACTTTATCTGCTATTTTCTCACTCATCTTAAAAACTCATTCTTCTGAAGAACATTCCTCTGTTGTGTCTGTGGTATTTTTTCCTGCACAGACTCATAGATAAGCACCAATTTCCATACAGACTTCATATCACTTTAAAAGCCCTATTTCAAACAAAACAAACCTGAATCTTGTGTTGTAACATACTGCTTTAGAAAACAGAGGCACTGAAGGTTTAAAAATCAGGTTAAGAGATTACACTCCCAAGAAGAGATACACTTGTATGTCATCCGGGTTAGTAAACTTAACTACCTTTTAGACTGTATCATATTCACATTAAACACACAACCAGGAAGAATGCTGCAACCAAACACAGCAATCTGTTTAAAAACAAGGTTGACTGTAAATTCTTCAAAAATCAAATTACGAGTAGTACATTTCTCTCACCTGCCAACTAGTACAAAACCTCACTGATACACCAGCCAATTCATATTAGAACAATCAAGTCTGTTATTATAGCATTTGAAAACACTTATTAGGTATTCCTTTAAGAGGATTCATATAGAAAATGATGCAATACTGTTTTACATAAGGCTCTATTGTCTTAATGATCATTCCTTTTCCACTATTTTAAATATTCCCAACCATTACAGTGTTTCAAAACTGAATAAAATTACTTGAAAATTGAATAGAAACAAAAAATAAATTTAATATTTCCAAAATACTTTGGTTTTTGGTTATCCACAACCTAGACTTCATTTTAAAAAAATTAAAAAGAGATGGGTTATGGGTTTTTTTGTAGTTGGTTTGTTTCAAGCCACTGGTAACTACTGTTGTATACGCGAGACTACAGAACAACATAAACACAATTTAAATTATAAAAAACACTTACCAGGAATATCAGCCTGATCTACCTGGGCCATCGTTATTAGGTGTCTATTGATCAGTTCCTGAAGAACAAATTAGGTCAAGTTTTGAACACTAGCTTGAAAAGTTAATGACTTAAAAGTTAAACTCTTCAATGGAGGAGCTGCAAAAGACATTAGCCAGAACTAGCATTGACAGAAGTATCTACTACATTAAGGCTGAAGTGAATAGTAGTCACAGCCAAGCCCTAATAGAAGGGCTCATTAACTAACATCCTTCCTTCCAGTTAAAGGCTTTAAAACTGGATAGGATTACAGCTTAAAAGAATGCTACGTAAATGAACTCATGCATACTAATATATATTACACAAGTAAGAATATGTACTCAAACAGCCAATCCTGGCATGCAGATTAGACTGCAATCACATATGCTGACACCCATACCACAACCCTCTTTTGTACTCTATCCACCACAGGACTAAGTTTTTAAAATTCTCCATAGGGAAAACTGTCTGGACAGCTGTTTAGTCATGATTTCTCTTCTGCTACTGCCAATTTCCTACTTTTCTCCAAGATACATAATTTCACTTTAAATTCTCTTTTATATTACCTGTCTGAGCTCATCTGCCATGAAGAAGGAAGGTGCATTTGCTTTTGGCTGCATATAAGCAACATGAGGTGCAGCTGGATGGTAAATGTGGTAGTTTGGAAATACCTGAAAGTAAAAAAAAAAAATATTAAGCAGCTTAAAATCCTTAAGCATAAGGAAAATAGAGTTTTGTCATCTTATTAGTTTAAGCTGCTGAAATATAAAGTCTTCAGGCATAGTGCATGTTACAAATACACTGTCAGGTGCATCACAATTTCCTTATGTGATACACAGTACCAGTGATTTCAGAGGGACGTGTGTAAGTACATACTTAAAATTTTTATTACTGTATTTTCCCCTTCACTATAAATGCAAAATTTCTTTAACCTATCAAACATGAAAGCAATTTGAAATAATCATTAATATTTTCTATGTATGTATCCACTGAGACATACATAAAACGTTCTCTAATTTTGTAGTAAACCAAAATTCTCTACAGGGTAAATGGAGAACAAAAAATCTTTAGTCCTTTGTTTTCCAAGATCACTGAAATCTATCTCAACATTCAAAAGGCCACATCTTCACACAGAAAAAGGGTTTCAGAATATTATGAATAACTAATATAGCATTAATCAATTCTGTCTTTGTAAGCTCAATGTACTTTTGCACAGAAAGCAAACATACCATTCCTGTGAGAGGTGCTGGAGTTGTATCAGTATAGAAGTACGTTGTTCCACCCACTGTTTCCTTCTGGATCACCTGGCCAGTAGATGGAGGCTGAGAGACAGCGTTAGCAACAGAAGCAGAGGCACTAGTAGGCACCATATAGTTTGCTGGGTTAGGAGTATGACTTCTTCGTCGAGGAGCAGGAGATGTATGAGGAGTTATTTTGGGGGAATGAAGAGGAGAAGATCCCGCTGATAGTGACATTCCTTGGAGAAAAACAAGAAGATATTCTCGATCAAATCTCTGTTGTTGCTTTTTTTTTTTTCTTTAATTTGAAAAAATCCTTTACAACACAGACTTCAGAACTGAATAATATTCCGAGCAGATGAGAGGCTTAAGGATGTTTATATCTTTATGAAAAGTTAAAGGTAAAACTGTAACAGCAAGACTGGAGCAGACGTTTTCTTGAGAAGTCTTTCAGTTCAGAGAGAAAAGGCTTGAGAACTTACAACCTTCACATGAAGAACTGGAAAAATACAGGCAGGAAGAGGAGAGATGAACCAAACTGATGCTTTGTCTAGAAGAAGAAAGCTTACTAAACTGCATGGAGAAAATATTAATAACTTTGTGGTAAGTGAATGTTTACATAAGTTAGAGGAACAGCCCGTGAAGCTTGCCAAGCTATAACTCATTTAACCCAATTACGTGTTCCTCCTACTAAAGTACTTTCATGAATGACTACTGCGAGAGTTAGATCTTCAATGATTACAGCACACGAGTAAGCAAGAAGAAATAAACTACTACTGATCATGTCAGGGAAACCTACTTTCCTGTCATAATCAAATAAAAATGCAGTGTCCTCAAGAACTATTTGATATGTAGCTTCTCAGAATGAGATCTGCAAGGTATTCATACGGGCATTTGAAAATTTTCTCAAAGTTATTTTCTTGATTGCTGCTTACAGTAAGTTTAGTAGGAAGACAGGCAATTAAATCAAAGCTTCAGTTTAGATTCTAAACATAATGTAGCAGTGAGGGGGAAAAAAGGGCAACCTGCAACATATACATGCTTTATAGTTAACAAAAACTTTTTGGTCGTTTCAAAAGTTATAGTACCAAAAATTCTCAGATACATCTATGTATAATAGTTTATGAGCTGCTGAAGAGACCACCCTTTAGAAAACTTGTAACATTACTAGCAGAAGATACCACTTATCATGGTGTTTCAGTCAGTACAAAGGGGAGCACTTCTGCTATCTTCTGTTGCTCCATTCAGATTGGACTGTACGTTTGTTGCTCTGAGCCAGCAGTACACTCACTAGTCATGCCTTTCAAACTTCTGCTGGAAGATTTTTTTCTTGAGCAACTATTACAAGCAATTCTTACAGTTTTTTTTTTCTTTACAGTTACAAGCAATTTTAGATGTTTTTTCAACTCTAAGACTTAGTTTCTTAAAATGTATTCCTGCTGAAGCATAGTTACAAATATAAACCCCTTATGTCTTTGAGCATTCATGGAGTGAAAGGGAGATGATCAGTTATATGAATCCTTTCAAATGCCTTTCTGATCTCATGGAAGTGTCATTTCGGAAGGACCTTGAAAGTTTAACAAAAGTCATCTGGCAGACAGAACATATGGGCTATTCATTTGCCAGTATATATCATCAGTTCAAGATACGAAACAAATTTGATTACATTTTATCTTCATACTACTAGAACACCACTGCATGAGTTACAAGAAATTTGCTGCTATTTAGTACTGTGGTAGGTTTCAGCGGGCAGAGGCAGAAAGTACCCAAGATGAGAGGTCCACATAAAATTCTGCTGTCTGAGTACGTAAGTATTAACAATTAAAACCCTTTTAAGTCACACACATAAAAAAAAAAACCTTATAGTAGAGCTGATGCAGAGCTAAATATTTATGGGAATAATAATTAAGGTGCACACACTCAAGCAGATCTCATCAGCTTCATGAGGATTTCAACCAGTTAAAACTTTGCTTATATTAATATTTAACGAAAACAAAACAGGATGAGATAGCAGAGCACAATCTAAACACCCAGGGAAGGCAGCAGGTGGAAATTACAGCAGGAAAGAAAATGAAAATGGCTGCATTAAAAGGTAAACACGTATTCCTACTGACTCACACTGAAGGAAAAGACAGCACTGAGCACAATAGTAAAACTGTGGTCAATGTGGAGAACGCCTCAGTGGAATTAGAACAGCTGTTTTCAATAGCGCAATTTAATGTAAGTATATTTTATGCAAGTATAAGAAAAGAAAGAGGATTTACTCTAATTATAATTATATTTCTGATTAGAATTGTATTTTATATAATTGCACCACGATCCTGACCAAAAAAAGTAACATTTTTAAGCTTTCTGTATGACTTTAAAGTTCTCTACATCAAAATTCAAATGCTAATAGGATTATTAGGACAAACACTAAAACAGGCACGTCAAATTGTTCTCCCCGGGTCTAATCTACTACTAGATGGCTCTCAATTCCTCCTGCTGGTGAATCTTGAAGAGAGAGTAAATACTACCTTGAAAGGCAAGCTGCTAGGAAAAAGAGCTCCTCTTGCTTCAAACGTTAAACAATGTTGTCATGGTATCATACCAATGTGGAAATGGTTGTAGGCTTTCCAACTTTTAGCCAGGTTGACTGTGATAGCACAGGTTACCTACATGTACCTGTAACCCTGCTGTTCTACTGTTTACACAGAGAAAGATTTGCACAGAAGAATTAAATTAGCCTTCTCTATTGTTGTATTTTCTCTTCTTGCAATGTCTTTTATTTTTGAATTTTCTTTGAGACTGAAGAAAGAGGGAACTTAAGGAAAGGTATGGAAGACAGTCATCTCAGTGACATTTCATTTCACTGTGTTTTAGTATTTTATTAAAAGCTGGAGACTGAGATGAAGACTGATTGTTGAGATTATACTTGAAAGCACTTATCTAAGAAATGTGAAGATACACATGTAGAAGTAGGGGTAGCCTTCTTATGTGCTGTGTCCTAATGGACATGTCAGGTGCGGATACAAGAAGTTACCTGCTGTAATAGGTTAGCTTCTGGTTGTCACTTCCTACAGTATTTCTGCAGTATATTTTTTTCCACCTAACAAGACAGGCGGAAAAAATATTTTCCAGGGACACTCAATTTTATGAAGAGTTACCTAAGAAATACTAGGTGCCAAAAATGTTCTTGTTTTACACCTACCTTTAGGGAGATCTCAGAGATTAGATAGATGAGATAATTTATTATTTTTTTCCCCATCCTCAAGAGGGAAACCAAAGAATTGTTCTCTACTTTGTAATAATGAACGTAAAAATGAATTAAACTATGGCTCTTCCAAAAAACTTATTCCTACTACATTTCCTTATTTAAGAAAAAAATATGAAGTTCTTGCAGAATACAGGAAGAAATTTCATGCAAAAGTTGAAGACTTGCATGTTTCATGAAAGTTATATTCTACTGGAAAACATACACCATTTAACTGGAAGGAGATTTCTTTTTATTTTAAAGGAGAACTCTTGCAAACTCTTTACACTGGTAAGCAAAATCAAACTAAACCAATAACAAACACTTCAATGACAATTTTCAAACATCTTTAATTCTTTATTTTGTTATCTACTATAACCTAGATGGTGACATTTCCCCATACATAAATACCATCTTCTTATTTAAGAACCTAGTCCTTTAGAGAGATCATTTCCTAACTCACCTTAAGGTAGCAGAAATTTGGTTGGTTTGTTTGTTTGCTTCCCCCCCCCCCCCCCACCCTCAGAGGGTATATACTATTGAGAGCTAAACCTCTTAAATAAAAACAAATATCTGTGGGTATTATTTACACTGCATACTGAAGTTCAGAACATTCTTCACTCAGTGTAGAGAAAGAAGCTTCTACAAAAATTCAAAGCACCCAACTCAGACCCCTGCTTTAAACTCATATTCTTGGTAATTATACAGAAATAACAGGAAAACAAGCCAATCTTGCCTGAAGTTAGCTTTTACAAGGATTCCCCCATCCCTCTTTTCCTGAACAAATGTTAGTATTTGAGCCTAGATCATTTTCCGCATTGGCATGTGCATTTCAAGGACCTCAAACTGTTGTAAGAACTTCTTTCATCAACAGCATTACTTATCCTTTCAAGCATTACTTACAGATAGTAAAGAAATTGGACTGTGAAGGATCCCTCTGAGATCCCACTGGACACTTTCCAAAAGTGGACCATTTTACTGTATTCTATTAAATCCTTTATATACTTTTCAATCCAGGTGACAAGGCTGAGAGGCATATAAACACAACAGTTTTCCAATAAGACTGCACAGCACAATAGAGGATGAAATCAGACACAGTACTGCATTATATTCATTTGGTCAGCAGAAGCATCAATCACCTTCCTAGCCTGTTTCAATTATTGTACCACTGCACTACTTAAATGCTGACTTATCTCATACTGACACTGATTTTTATTCCCTATTACTGGGAAAGCCTGAAGTTCCATTGAATGGAGGGCAATTGTCAGTACTAGTTTTTAAAAAAGAAAAAACTACAGTATTTGCCCTTCTAATTTTGGTAGTTACCTAATGCTTTTTGTTCCTTGCCACAAGTTTAAGAAAATAAAGGAATTTGCTAGAGAATCTGAGGGATGTAACACCTAGCTCTGCTCATCTTTGCATCTTGCAACTATTTCATTTTTCTACATCTTTTTTCTACATTTTTCTGATCTCAAGCAGTTCACAGATCCATAAACAATTTGATCTTAAAAAAAATTGTCAAAATTCTATGCATAGAACACATTTAGAAGTTGATATTGAAAGTGAAATGACATGATATGACAGATACAGTAAGAGTTAATGGATATTTTGCAAGGCAAATGATTTTGGTATAAGCTAATGTTCTACTTTTGCTATTGAGCAAAATTTAAGCCCACATGTATATCAGTAACACTGAAAATAATCATGTCTAGTTTACATCCTCTAGAAATAAATCAGTAGGGCAGACGAATGCATGGTAACCAATGTACATATTTACTGCAGTGTGTCTCTAGACCGGAGCTAGTTTAAAGCTGCACCAGGTAATGCTCTATCATGGGCAGCATAGAGCAGAGTGTGTTATAATTCAGCACCTCTTTTCCTCCAAAAAAAAAAAAAAAAAAAAGAGTAAATTAGTCCAAGGTAATCTCAGTGCTGCTGTGCCTGAATGAATTTCACAGCCTGCAGCTTGATTTTCATAGATTCATAAAATAATTTGAGTTGGGACCCTTAAAGGTCACCTAGTCCAACCCCCCTGCAATGAACAGGGATGCCTATAGCTCCATCAGGTTGCTCAGAACCCTGTTCAGCCTGACTTTGAATGTCCCTAGGGATGGGGCATCCACCAGCTCTCTGGGCAACCTGTGCCAGTGCCTCACCACCCTCACTGTAGAAAACTTCTTCCTTATATCCAGACTAAATCTCCCCTCCTTTAGTTTGAAATGTTTCCCCTTGTCCTGTCAGCTTCTTCAGTTTCATTCTACTAGATTAATCTCAAGTTCCTTCCACTTTTACATGCCTGAAGACTTGCTCAAAATTAAGAGCTAAAGTAGGAGGTGGCCAGACTTACACACAATGAACCTGATTATAAGTTTTACAAGATTATTTTCGGCATAATTAAAAGTTAAAAGAAGCAACTGTACTGTAAATCATTACTCTCAACTTACCTGGTGCTAGCCCAGCAGCAGCAGGACTTCCCATGGAGGGATGAGAGAACAAGGCTTGAGAGAAGGCAGACATACTTGACTGGGATACGTTACTCAGCCTGGAGGTTGATCCTCCTTTAGGAATAAATTCATTTGCAGTGGGGTTTGGTGTCTGTATGAAAACAAATGTAAATTAAATGTTTATTTTAAACATGAAGAGACAGACAATGCCTACTTGGTAGAAAACACTTTCTAGGCGGGCCAACTGGATGCATAGGATATTTAAGCTATGTACAACTTGCTGACAAGAACTGCAGACACCGGAAGCTGGTCTGCATGAACGGTTATAAATGTTTTGCTACGTTATGTGTAAAGTAGAGTTAGCAAGATTTCCATACAAAGAGCTGATTTAACACAAACACTTTGCAAAAAGGCTTTCCATTAGCATTATACTACAAAGTTGGAGAACTGATTTGAAAATGAGAAGGCCCCACCACTACTGCAGACTGTCCTTAAGTGACTTTAGAAAATCCAGTGAAAAATAAGCAGCAATTCCAACTTAAAGCAATAGAAGAACCCACCATGTTACTTTTCTATGAAAAGAACCTCCATTTTAATGACATATTTCACCTATGTAGAATCTTTAATAATGAGTTTAAACTTGGTACAGCAGAAGCAAATAGGAAGAAAGTAACTGTCAAACATTCGTTATTTACTAGTACATAAAAAAACAGAACCAACTTTCAATATCTCTTAAAATCTGTGCATCATTTTTGTTGAGGTTTTTGTGTTCGTTTTTTTTGGGGGGGGGAGGTGAGGAGGGCTGGGCAGGGAGGGGATGCATGAGGACTTCAGGGGAAAAAAATCCAAATTACAGCTCAAAAGGCAAAAAGCTTAGTATTGAACAGCGAGTTACATTAGACATCAGTGGAAGAAAATATAAGAGAAGAAATAAAATACTACATGAAAATTACTTTGGAGCTATAAAGTATTAAATATCAAAGTTCAGTTTATGAAGTCACTTTAAGTATTCCTCTCAAAACTGCCTTAACAAAACAAGGTAAAATAGAAGACAGTAATCATTTTAGGTAGACAAAGGATGTTGCTAAAATAATCCATTGTGGTTTTCTAAAACAAATCGTATTGGATCACCATGGTTTTAAGCAGATTTAAAATAACTAAAAAAACTCAAACGTTAAATTCCATTTTCACCAATATGAATTAAGTGTCAGAACTTAAGTTAGAGCCAGATTAGAAAGTGGGATTGTGAAACACTAATTTAGACAGCGCAGGAAAATATCTGAAAATATTTTTTGTGGTTTTTTAACATCTTCATTTCAAAAGCACAGTCTAATGTAACATTAATGTATTTGAAATAATTGGAAAAGTAAGAGGATTCTGAAAGCTGGAAAACTGAAGAGGATGCTCAGGTTTAAAATAGTAAGATAGTAAGAATGCTTCGCCTTGGGTCGCACAACCATTGGCTACCCCATTATGTCACATAATGGTCATTCTAAATGTGTGTGTATCTAAATATTAAAGAATAGTCATAACCAATTATGCAGACTAGTGAATTAAAACACTTGCAACTTAAACAGATAAAAAGTTCATAGAAGCCTTTAAAAAAAGACTTAATTAAGAAAAGCTTGCAAAGGCATTGACAAGCTTGCAAAGGCATTGACAAATGAAGCCAAAGAAAAAAAAAAGTCCATTGATTTGTACAGCTCAAAACTGAAACCAAGTAACTAATATGTTTAAAACCAAAAGGTAATATTCTGGACTTATTCTTGCACCTAAAATTCAGATAACTAAGAGAATTACATTCCTCTAGGAAAAAAAAAGAAAATCTGCTGTGCAACAGTTCAGCCAATTCTACACCGAAGCTGGAGAAAATGGCAGAAGTGGCAAAGAGTTGAGCATAATTTGTCCATGTAGTGACACACTGAAAACTCATCAAACAAACCAACTGCAACAGTGAGGGACAAAATTTGTAGTATCTTATCAAAAACACGATAATTCAAACAATTATATGAAACTTAAGATTTTCACTGTTAAAACTAGCCCTGGAATATCCACAGATCTACCACATGCAAAAAAACTTGTCAACTAGTCAACAGGGGCAGGAGATGGTAAAAGATTCAGAAAATGCCAGTGGAGAAAGAAAGACACCCTCTGGAAGACACTCTCAGCCTTAAATAGAGCAACTGAGAGAGCTTCCAAGATCCCAAGCATACCACTCTGGCTAAACTCTCACTACTTTCACTAAATCAATCCAATTGATGCCTATAGAACAGAACTTGTTAATTCTAAATGCATTCAGTAAGTGCTCATACACACTTGCAAGTTCTGTTCTATAAAACAGTCGCTTACATATTCTTCATCACTTTACGGTGGAAGGACTTGACAGCCACGCTTTAAGTGGCAGGTCACAGAATGGTTTGGCTTGGAAGGGACCTTATAGCCCACCAGCTCAGGCTGCCCAGGGTCCCATCCAACCTGGCCTTGACCACCTCCATGAATGGGACATCCACAGCTTCTCTGGGCAGCCTGTGCTAGTGCCTCATCACTCTCTGAGGGAAAAATTTTCTCCTAACATCTAACCTAATCTTCCGTCTTTTAGTTTAAAGCCATGTTCCCCTTGTCCTGTCATTATCAGGCCATTTAAAAAGCCCCTGTCTTTTTCACAAGTACTGGAAGGTTGCAATGAGTTCTCCCCAGAGCCTTCTCCAAGCTGAACAAGCACAACTCCCTCAGCCTTTGTTCATAAGAGAGGTGATCATCTTCATAGCCCTCCTCAGGATGCACTCCAACAGCTCCACATCCTTCCTATGCTACGCACCCCAGGCCTGGACACACTATTGCAGGTGTGGACTCATGGGGGCAGAGTTGAGAGGAACAACTACCTTCCTCACCCTGTTGGAATGTCTTTGTGTATTCATATAGAAGAGTGAAATCTAGGCATCTACCAGAGCAGGCTGGACTATGCTGCAGAATTAAGCAGCTGTGGTTTAGAAACCTGATGGAAATTCAGTTTGCATTGCATTATTTAGTGTCACAATTCAGCATCAGAAACATTGCTGGTTAAGATTGACTTATTTCTACATAACTACTTATATAAACATTCGCACTGAAAACAGCTTTGATTTGTACAGCTAGACTCTTCGGTACAAAAGCCTATTTACTTCCCTGTTAAGTTACAAACAAGAAGTTGTAACCCTAAACTTTTTCCATTATTCAATAAATTGTTTAAATATTAATTTATTGTAAAAATTGTAAAAAATTTCCGCATTCAAACTGTTTTCTAACTACAGAAAAAAGTATCCGAGTTTCAGAGCCACCATCCAAAACAAAATAATCCAAGTAGTACAATAAAATTTTAATAATTTGTGGTCAAAAATAGTAATGCATTATCAAAATTTGAAGCTTATGCTTTAGGCTATGTTTAGATGCATGTCATATTTATTTGTAGTTGCAGCTCTTAAGGAACTCTTCTAAAAGCATACAAGTTTTCATGTGAACTAAACAACATTTTCCTGCACTTTGCTTCCAACAAAATGAAACAGATCCCAAATATATCGATAGCATTTAGAGGATGGAATATAACCAAGTTAACTGTTCAATCTTTTAATTACTTTTCAAACACCGTAGACAACATCTTGTACCAATGAGCACATAAACATGCAAAAACCAGGATTTAGTGTTCTTAGTGGCCAATGAACCTATAAGTGACATTCCTGGTCCTGAAGAATATCCCACTCTGACACTACAAAGTTTAAATTCTAGTGTTAGTTTTACATTTCAATCAGCAGTAGACTTGAAAATATCAGTTTAAAAGATGAATAAGCTTTAAATTATTCAGAACATTATACAGAACATTAAGTTTTCCTGATAGAATCTTACTACCAAGCTTCAAGAGGAGAGTAAGAATTCTTACATTTTGATTAGAACTACAATAATCTATACCTAATTAATGAAAAACATTTTCATCTTTCGGCATTATGCTTAAATTCCCTACATGCTCAGGTTTTATGACAGATTTCACTTAGTTACATTAAGATGTTACATTAAGAAATAACAGCAAATTTCTTCATGCTAGACTAGGCTTTAAGTTTTAAGTCTGAGAAAACCAGGACTTGTGAAAGAGAAAATAGGTACTAAAGATTTAAATATTGTGAGTAATTCCATGAAAGGAGATGCAGAGAGGACTCAGAGGACATGTAATGAATTATGTGATAAGCTGATGTCAAAAATAAAAGAAAAACAAAATGAGAAGCAGCTAGCACTGTGCATTATGCAGCAAGTAAAAGACTGCACCTTCCAGCCTCAGGTGCACATGTTCTACAGAGAGGCACACACAAAAATGATTCATTTTCACTTCATTCATTTCATTTATGTTTGAAGCACTTAAAAAAAAAATGTAAAATATACTAGATGGGGGATGGAAACAGATCTTCTGTGGGTACTAAAGGAAAATAATTCAAGAATCCTTAAAGGAGACTGAAGTTGAAAGTAATGCATACACTGAAAGAAAACTGCAGAGAATGAAGGATCTCAGCTTCTCACCAATGCTGGCAGAACCACAGAGCAGCACTGCAACTTCACTGTATGTTTTGGAGTTTTACATATCAACAGATTTCTGTAGTCTAGGAAGATGACAATTCCAGTTTCCTTGACTATCAATTCCAATACATATAATTTTTCTCTGCGCTCCTCTGTGATGAGCTCCTAAGGCTCCAGTGCATTCATTCATAGACTAATCCTCAAAGTGCCACGAGGGATAGAGACACCCGGTAAAATAGGAGGGATCTGAGACCAAGATCTTTTAAAGGTTGTGCAGGGAGCCCACAGAAGTAGTGGACTGCCCCTTTCCCTCATTTCCAGTTCAGTGCCCACCAGCTGAGCTACAGCCCATTTCTGTGGCTGTAACACCACTCAGTTATTTCTAGTTGCACTATAAAAGCCAGCTACCTGAAGCAAAATGTAGGCAAATTTCATTTCAGAAGAATGTGCTAATGTACTTACCGTGCTAAAAACCAGAAACAAGCCTTTTTTTCCTCTTTTTATGTTGTCCTTCACCTCCCAGTTCATGTTGATCTGTTCTGACATCCAGAATTGCATAATCCTGTAATGGTTACAGAAAACCACCACTGAACTGTACCCAAGCTATGAGCAGGGCAGTTCTCTGCCAGCCTACTATGTGGCATAGATCTCAGAATGTTTTCTTAATTCAACAACATGCAAGAGGGTATTTTTATGTAGTTTTTTGAATGGGCAGATGTGCAATAGAAGTAGTTTCAGTCTACGCAGAGAGCATCCTCTCTCCAGAAGGATTCCTTGATGTCCATGACATCAGAAGAGGACACATTCTGGAATGTCAGAGCAGCCCATCAGACGTTGGAGGTTACTAAGGACTTGAACACAAATCTCCTTCCCTCTCACTTCTCATGTGCAACATGCTTCCTTACTTCAAATACTGTGACACACCATCACGTTACCCACACAGTTAAATCTAAGAAATTCATTTCACCAACGTTACTAGCTAGATTTCAATTCCACTCTTCAAAAGTTAGAGACAGTTTCACTAAAGCCAACCAATTTTGCTGAGTTTAGCATGAACAAAATGTGTTTGCTACACACTTCTTTAAAAATACTCTTTAGTACTTTATTAAAGAGCATTGTTAAAACTATGAACTTTTAGAAGTCTATGCTTCTGATGCAAAATACTTTAAAAATTATTTATAAAACTGAATTCAACCCAAGAAGCAAAAAACAAACCAAAAAACCAGCTATTCATGGTGCTTAAGAAATGATCTGTATAACAGAAGTTGCATCCATTCCTGCTATTTTATACATACTTTGATAATACAATATGCATCTCACGGCACTGCGTTAGTTTCCTAACACAGGGCAGGACATACCACTAAGGAATGGTTTTGCTTTTTGCCTTATTTATTTTTAAATGCAGAACCAGGGACAGCATTCATTCTGAACTCCACTTTTAAACACAGTGTTATGCTTATGTGATTAAAGTTAAAAAAAAAAAGTAAATAGATCTGTATTAAAAATTGATAGCCATGCCTGAGAAACAACTATATTGTTTACCAAACAAGGTAGTTCTCAAGGTACACTGTAAAGCCACTCATTTTTCAGACAAGCATCTCTATACCTTAAAAAACAACACTTAATATTGCACCATGAAATAGTGCCTTCCCACATCTTAAATCACACATTTAGAAGAGTAGACATTCGATTTTGAGATATAAATTTGCTTTCTTGTCTTTAATGAAGAAAAAAACGCCCTCAAACAGTTGCACTCACTACATTTCAACTTTTCTGCTTATGATTGCTTACCACTCACCATCAGCCTAGATTTAGTTGGTGCCATCTATATTCACATCTGCAAAATCCTCTGCACAGCTTGTTTTTTTTCAAAATACTGGAGAGACCAATGCTAGATGTGGATTCTGCGTTGACTGTTTTTCTACTTCAGGACAACTTAAATCTCAGTATGAAACTACAGTGGTTTGGTTTTTGGAGATGGGTTTTTTTTTTCCACGGTGCCTATTTTTTCTCAAAGTAGTTTCGCAAACCAAACTTTTCCAATAACCACAGCCATTTCTTTTTGCTCTTCTACAATTAACATTTTAATTTTTTAACATCCTTGAGCTTTGGTTTAGTAGTGATTCAGCAAATGCTCATGGGAATACAAATGGCTAACAATGATCAGAACAATAATGTCGAAGTAAAATTCAGTTATTCATCCACATAAAGCTTTACATATCCTCATAATCTCATCTATAGTCTGTTCTCCACACCTTTTTCCATTCATTCTTGCCAAACTCTACTATTACTATGCAATCTCTTCCCTATTTCCTTGAGCTGAAACATCTTTTTTTTTTATTTCCAACAGATGTGCACAAACATGCTATTTAAAGCCCCAAATCTCCACAGTAAACTACATAATTGCTCCGTAAACCTATAAGAAACCAAAGAAAGCATGGTGACCTTGCGCTTTCATCTTCTACAACTTCAACACAGCTTTGGAGGACATAAACACTGAATACAACTGTTCCTGCCCAGAAGCTCCAAGTCTCACAGGTTCTTCAACCTTCAGATAATGCTAAGATGTTCCATTTTATTGTTGAGCAGAATAGATCAATGACAAACCTCGACACAACACAGAAACAGCAAGAGGAAACAGTGGAGAATATGAATACAAATGGGCTTTTCCTGTTTGAAAACCAATTTTCTTTCTGTCTTCCCAGGGCAAATCACACACACAGAATCACAGAATGGCTTAAGTTGGAGGGATCTTAAAGACCACCTACATCCAACTCCCCTGCCATTGGCAGGGTTGCCACCCACTATCTCAGGCTGCCCAAAGCCCCAACCAATCTGGCCTTGAATGCATTTAGGGATGAAGCATCCACAACCTCTCAAGTCAACCTGTTCCAGCGCCTCTCCTAATTAAGGTTGGCAGTCCTTTAGATAAACAGGTAAATCAATCTGTCAGTCTTCTTTCACTTAAGAAAAAGTAGTGCTTCACTGGCTCCAACCATTCCTCTGCAGCCTTACTTTGTCCTTCTACCAATGCTTCATTATTTTCTGCCAGTGGTTCTGCTGCTTCTCCAGCAGCAAAAGGGCCAAGACAAGACTTATGGCCAAGTGACTGCACATAGTATCAGTTTGCACGCAACGAACTGCTAATCATTCCCAATCTCAGCAGTAAAAAAAGTATCCAATCATTAAGTAATGCAAAACTAGTACTCGCATTACAGAGCTCCAGTGTGAGCTTCACATCAACCCTAATATGACAGAGTTAGTGAACTGAAAGAAGTTTCAGAGGCCACCAACTCTAGTTATCAGTAAGTCTGTTGCTGATTTACCTATTTCAAACACTTAAAAACACAAAAAATGAAAACAAACTTACACAAAGACTTGAGTAACCATCTCTGAAGAATCAAAAGCAGCACTTCAGTACAAAACAGTAGTAGTAGCAGTGTTGTAGTTATGACAACTATGATAACTTTCATCTAAACCCTGTCTCAAAGGGCTCTGAGCAGATACTTCTCAGAAAAGAATCATTCTTCATTATCATCTCAAGGATAACCTGCTGCTTCCAAATAAGATACGCTCAAGTCCAGCTTGAGGAGACTAAAGAACGTAAGACTAGAGTTTTCAACACAAAAGTTGAGAAACTATTTGAACTACAGACATTTACACTTTCTGATCATGATAGTTACATTCCGCACCAAAGGATTTCTGTTTCATTCTGTCAGTTGTTTTAACAAAGGCCACTAATTTTCACAGTAAAAACTTTCATGAAACAGGAAGTAAGTGGATGCATTTGTCTGCTTTTAAAATATATTTAATCATTATTTTTGCTTCTCCTCCATGGATTATAACAATCAAGCAGAGTACATAACACAGGGGTAGGTGAAGAGAATGAAACAAAATCTGAGTCATTCTCCCTGAAGGGGACACTATGTGTGTTTGGAAAACATTTTATCCTATTCCAACTCTTATTTAGAGTAACTGCTTCTAACATTTTCTAGAATTTAAAATAAAGCATCCAAAAACACAGAAAAAGTGACTAGTAAAAAAAAAAAAAATTTACCTGTAAATTGTTTTCTGTGACTCTGTTCCACCAAACCATATTGATGGGTACTCCTGTTTTACACCTGTCAGTCAGACAGCCAATAGGGTTCTTTGATTTTCTTGCTTTTGATCCCACCGGAACTATCCTCTCATCCAGCATCCCCAGTCGATACTTCCTGGGCTACGAAAAAGAAGGAGAGAAACCAGGCCACTCCTAACAACCCTCATCTAAAGCTACGCTACTTTAGGTGTAACACTGTGACATGATTTCTGGATTGGTGGAATAGGAAACAATTTGCAAGTAAAATTTGTAATTTTTCTGAGACTGTTTCCTTTCAATCCTTACTATTTGGTTGTAATAAACATTTTAAAAAAATAAAAAGACTAAGCCTCATAACTTCAGGGATTAATTATTTATATGCAAATCTTTCCACCAAGGGTCAGACATTGAAATATGAGTATATATAATCAGAAATTCAGTAAAGTAAGATGTTTAAAAAAATCATCTGTATTTTCAACAGATACCTTCAACCACATCATAATACAGAACTCTACTTCTTCCTTCAAGATTTTTTTAATCAAAAAACAAGTTATCACTGACTTTTGCAGGCTTCTTTTTAAGTTTAAATTTGCCAAGATTTGTCTGCTGAACATTTCAAGAACAAAAAAAAAACCAACAAAACCAGGTACAACTAATGACACAAGAACTCAGTGATAAAAACATTCATGCTCAAGTTCATATTCAAAGAACTAACTTTAGCTACTGCCTCTCCTCTGACAAATGAGAACTACCATTTGTTATGACAAATCAATTCTGTGATTCTGTAAATGCATAGGAAACTGACTTGGACTTGAGAAAACAAAACATGACTTATGAAGTAAAGATGCAGGAGATAGTTATGCTTCAATAGGAGTTAAATTTGTATCACATTTATAACGATCTCTACACATGAAACTACCCAAAATGCATGAGATGAACATTATATTCAAAACACACTGGAAGAAAATCTGTTAAAGACTTTCAAGCTGGTGAAGTAGATAAGTTCTCCAAGTTTCCGTAGGCTTTCAAACCAACGTGTACCTTCTTCAATAGTAAATACAACCAGAAGAAATATTTCAGAACACATACACAAACAAAATCTTGGTCTAAATATATGTATTAGAGCAAAAATTAGACTAAATTGCAGGGCTGGTTTGATTTTCTTTTGCTTTTTGATGCAAAAGTGCAACTATCACCATCTAGATATATCTTTTCATTAATCAAAGCTTAGCTTACCTTTATTCAAGTATCTACTTCATCTGGCAACTTAGAAACCTTAGCAAGAAGTACCTTGATAATGCATTTTAAAAACAGTTTTTCCAGAAAACAAGATGACATTCTGATTGGAAAAGATTCCTCACTCACACACAAATTATACAAGGGCTGCTCTGAAAGTAATGCCTCTTACATTATCACATTGACCCAGAACACCGGAGGCTGATATTGTTAGCATGGCAGTAAAAGCTTCCCAGCGATATTCCATTATATTTTGTTACTATGCAACAGATGGCAGCAGAGGAGCAGTCTGACAAAACAGCATAGAATGTGGAAGAGCAGATGAAGCAACGGTATGTTACTGAATTTCTCCATGTAAAAAAAATGGCAGCCACTGACATTCACTGATGCTTGTTCAACATTTACGGAGACCAAACAGGAAATGTGAGCACAGTGAAGTGATGAGTGCATTTTAGAAGTGGTGATGACACAGAAGATAAGCCCCATTCCAGACGGCCATACAGATTTATGTTTTTATTTTTCTATTTTTTTATTATTATTATTATTTTAAAAACACACCATGCAGGCTCTTGATTCATGACTGGAAAAAACCTACATCTAATGATGGTGACTATGCTGAAAGACAGTGTTTTGTAGCTGAGAATTTGCTCTATCAGACTGTGTTATTGTGCTCTTTGTATCTGTTGTAGTTTTCATGGAAACAAATAGGAAGCATTACTTTCAGAGCAACCTATATAAAATACAGGACAAGACTAGCACGAAATGGCTAAAAACCTGAAACCGATCTACTGATTGAATTCCCTGAAGTCTTTTAGGCTGAAAGCTTTGGAAAGAATTAATGCTGAGACAAGTCACTAGTAGCTCATTTGCCCATAAAAGAACAAAAAGCCCAACACTGACCATGAGCTACAAAGGCAATAAACTGAATAAAGATCAAGTTAATCAACTTCCATAACAATTAACACGATTGAATTTCAGTTACAAGAGGAAATTTGGTAAACTGTGATGGGTAGGTACAACATCCTCTCGTAATTCAAATGTAACCTGATCACAGTAGAGCTAAATATAGGTCGTTTATGGGGAGGATCACTCTACTGTTGAACAACTTGCCATCTTAGTAATTAAAAGAAGACAAGTAATATCTTGAATGGTAAAAGTTTTAAGGTCTGAGAAACCAGATATACAACTAGTGAACTTTAGAGGGAGGTATGAGTGTAGTATGCTATTTTCTTATCATGGCTTTTGGAAATAATAGCGTCATGAAAGAAATCTTCTGACATTTCCACCACAGCTTCCCCATCTCTCTCTCACTGTCTGACCCAGACTTTAGGACTACAGTCCAGTGCTCCATCACATTCCTATGAACAAAGGGTTTTGGACTTCTTAGTAATACAAGGTGATCTATAAATGTTTGGAAAAGGAGAGCCAAAACAAAAGAGGAACTGAGCCAATGTGGAAGGAGATTATTTCCTTTTCAACGGAATTCAGATTCCTGGCAACAGAATGAAACTATTTTAGGCTTTGAGGGAACACGTTAGGAAGCTGAGAGAGAGAAACAACAGTTAATTCTATGCCATAAAGCAATATTAAGCAAATATGAGCTCTCACACTGCTAGTCCACAGCCTTACTGAAAAAAAAACATAACCTAAAAAGTCAAAGGGTGACTGGATGAGATGAAATTGAAGATTGCTTTCATTATCCATTACAAAACATTATCGAAGATTACAAGGCCAGGATTCCATTGTTAAAACAGAGAGACATTAAAAGATGGACAATACAACATTAACATTTGGAAAAAAAAAACCTGTTTGCACTGAAATAATTCTAAATTACAATGATTTTCAATAAGAACAATTGCATCCAAATCAGAAACTCAATCTGCGCTTACATAAGAGTAGAAAACAAACTGTCTGCCAAAAGGAGAGATTCTATAGAAATGAAAGAACAAAAGACTGAGCAGTTTGGAAAAGAATATCAAGTTTCCTATATCCCTGCCTCCTACACAGGGCAATTAATAAAGCAGAAACAGAGCACTGCACCTTAGAAATCAACATGCACCAATCATTTCTGAACTGATAGATCTACCTGAAAAACAGAGGCATAACCATCTACACAAACAAGCCCAATTTATTGGCATGGGGACAACTCTTTTGGAAAGTTACAAAATAAATTGCACTTTTGTCTTTCGTAAACTCCTTCTGTAATGTAAAATACAAACAAATCTGTTCAACTATAAAAATGAAGGGATATTTCAGCATGTTTTTATTTTATTTTATTTTTTTTAGGAAGGTGGCTATAGCATTTGAATACTTAATCTCTAAGCATATATTTCTCAAACTAGTTTGCAGCTCTCAAGATGGTTACATATTCCAAAAGAGTTGCAAAAGGTCAAGAAAACATCACCCTTGCTTAAAAATGAAAAATAAGGTAACATTTTATATTGTAGTTTAAGAGGAAAAAAACAACAAAATCAAATTATTGCAAGGCAATACTCAAAGAGCTTAGTTCCTCCCAGGCACAGAAGCAAGTAGTAGTAGTAGTAATTTCTGGTTGCAAGTGTTTACATGAGGAAGGGAACAGCTAACTAAATCTAATTGCTAGCAACACCTTGGATCCCCAGGGTGAGAAGGGTAAGCATTTTCAACCACAGCTAATAATTACAATCCTTGCCCTGTAAAAACCAAGTTGCTGCCAGCAATTAATGGTACAAAGCTATTGGTTCTCATGATTAGACGGAAGGTGTTATAAAGATAAACCCCCAAAGTCTTAGAAACATTACACTCAAACAAGAAATCTACTGTAAAACCAATAAGGATCCGCGTAGCATTCTTTGCATCAGAGCACTACTACAGATGAGTAACTTAATTAACCCACGCTAGAAAATTTTCCTCAAGTCAGCTTAATTACTTGCCTCCCATTCATTCAAAATGAAGCCTGGAAACGTGTTTAGCAGGTCTATTTTCTTCCTACAATCTGCTGCAACAAAGCTAAGCCTCACCCCTAGTTTCTCCTGTTTCATGTAGAAGGCAAGGCAAGTAATGTGTGGTAGGCAATATCACACTTTCTCCTTCCAGTTCAGGGGTTGGATAAACCAGTGTTATGAGGCTATCCTAAAGAACAAGAAAACTAAGGAAAAAGGCTTAATAAGATTCAAACTGTAAAGACTTCTCCTGCCTAACAATTTTCATTTAATATTTAAGTCTGGATAACTCAGCAAATCAAATTAAACAATTTCAAAGTTATGAACTACTGAAGATATGTAGTTAGACAATGCAGGATCAATCATGTTCCAAATAATGGGTTTTCTTGCTTAAAAATGCACTCATCTATGATGGACTTTAAACATTAGATTTACAAGACAATTTCTATATTAAAAAATACACAGTTTAGTACACAATCATGTGAGCAGACCAAAGCTGCTGTGAATGATCTGAGCTCTGATAAGTCTATGTGCATATACTGAAGGAAACACTTCATCCTTCTCCATCTCAGGATAAATCAAGTAGCACTACTTTAAATTAACACATTTTAAAAGTTATTGCAGTAGCATTAACCGGGATTCATCTGTTGTACAGTGAGTTGATGCATGTCTTGTGTACAAACACACACTGTCCAGCAGGGAAGTGTGAGTATACTGTATCTTAATTTTGCAATAGTGTAAAGAAAATAAGAAATATGAGATTTTCATTTCAAATGTTGACTTTCTTTGTAAGAGATTTTTTGTTTGTTAGTTTTTAAAGAAAATGTTACTGGCAAGGAGACCATTAAAAAGAAAAAGATTAAACACTCAGCTATTCTGCTAGACTTCTGAAACTGAACAAGCATTTTTATATTCTTTCTTAAAAAAATAAGAGCGTGAAAGCTAACTACAAACCAAGAACTCCCTTGTAGAGCTTGCAAAGGACTCCTGAACAGCTAGCTACTTTGTCCTTCCTTCCAGCAGCTCCCATCAGTGATATTTTCACCCAACAGCCATAACATGAGTTGTAAATTCTACAAAGTATTACATCTGAATATTAGGCTACTCTTGGCAACCACACCTAGAAGATGTGCAAGCTGGTAATATGAATAAGAGAAGCTGTCCTACCATTACTTAGTAAGCCTTGCAGCTAGTATTGCTACAAGTCTTTTATGTGGTTGAGAATTTTGCTAAGCAAGACATTCTCTCCACTTCCTATTTCATTACAATTTCTCATTGGCACACAGGCAGCCTATGCTTGTTTTCCCTATCTCAGCATCTGAATGTTGAAGCTTTTTTTCTTTTTTCTTTTTCTTTTTTTTTTTTTACTATGAAATTCACAAAAAAAAAAAAAAAGATTTTTTGATCTAGAAGTTAACACTCAGTGTCTGGCTGGTGACCTTTTCTTATATGTTAAAAAATGGGGAAGTATATAAACATTGAAAATGTTTGCATGTTTACAGTTTTAATGTTTATATTACACATTGAGATTTCATGTATACTTCCATCTGTAAACTCTCCCCTCCTCACCTTTTTTCCTTTTTTTTTTTTTTTCCTTTTTTATTGTTCATAAAACCTTGATCTTCACAAGGGATAGAACTTCCAACTAATTGAAAAGTATCGTGAAAAGATAGTAAGTAAATACATATTCTTCTGCCCAAAGAAAATCAAAACGTGCAGCATGGCATGGAAACAACTCTTACTCCACAGCAATATATTTAATCATCACAACATGTAAATCCTGTTTCAATCAAATTTAAAGGTGAAAGCTCCAACAGACTGGGTGCTACCCCAAGTATTTTAATCGATAGCAAAGGAGAACTTTTCAGGAGTGCATACTAAACCCAGTGTATTTCAGGAGTATGTAAGCTGAAGACATGAAAATCCTGAAAAGTTCAGAAGGAGCTATGAAAAAATGACCAATTTTAGTCGTTACTCTCAAATTTGGCAGCCTAATTAGGTTGGGTGAGATGTGAAACAGAAACAGCTAAGAGGTAGTGCACATTTAGATATATGACAAAGTTCCCTGCTAAGAAATTAAAACCATCTAATGAACCAAAATAAGTTGGCTTTCCTTTGCTACAGAAAATACTTCTACATGGAAAAGACCTGCCAGAGTACCACCATCTCAAAACACAGTTCACAACTAAAAGCATAGGGAAAAGGACTAAAGACTTTGATGCAGCTTTATTTACTAAGCATATGATTTGTATATTTTTCTTGCTGCTTTAAATATTTGTATAGTATCTTCAACATGTTTCAGAAATCTTTCAATTAATTTATTGCAAATCACTCTTGGTAGTCTATGTCAATTGTAACATAGAAAGAATCAGAAGTGTGTAAAAACAAAAAGGACCCTGCTTAAGTTATATTTGTAATTAACTGTTCCAGCTTGCAAGGAACCCCTGACAAAGTCTATATGGCTAACAGAAAAAATGAGCTTAAAAACAGAGAGTGAGGGTAGCTTTGAAATTTTAGATATCTGTGGGTCCATACAGTATATCTGACCCACTTAGACATAAAACCAAAACCAGCAAAGCTCTTTTTAATGTATTTCTTTAAGTGCTACAGTATTAAATCATCTTACTCTGCTCTTTTCCTTCAAATACACAACAAGGTGAGGCAACAAAAACAGAAGAACTCATCAATATAAGCATTAAGCATTCCTAAAATAAAGTGCCTTAATAATTAGAGTTCTCGCATGATAATCACTAATCTATACACAAAACTCAAAGTAAGCAAAGAATCCACTCAGTATCATATTTTTGAGTGTAACATATGTAGTATTTACTGACAACAATGTTATACAGAGCAATTTCAGTAAGTAAAAGTTCCAAAGGAAATAGCAAAGCGGGTCAGACCTCATACCCTTAAAACACATTTTAAATAGAGAACTTTGTACTACCTGCAAATATTTATTAGCTTTCTTTACATCATAACCTGTTTTTCTATATTCCTCCAACTCTAAGTTCAGCCCAGGTACATTATGAGGTGTGTGCAGCCATAGTTCTGCAGTTCATAACACAGTGACATAAGGTGGTATTTAGCGATGACCTCTCAGCTACTCAGAATATGCTTCATGTCTTTGAAGTGGTATTCAAGAGCCCATGAAACAATTTTCATTAAATGTACATAAAGCAAAACCAAACACAGCATGCTTGACTCTTCAATGAGCACCACTGAATAATAAACAGACAAAGTAACCAGAAGCAACAAGATAGAGTTGGAGATGGGGCACTGGAGAAAAATATAGCTTCCCAAACGGTAAGAAAACTAGATGGAGGGAAGAACACTGAGATATCATTTAGATCTTATAGAGAAACTCTTCTTGCACACTTTAAGAAGAGTTGGCATTTATGCAGACCAGCTCTATAGGCAGTTTTTTCTTTCAAAACTTGGCTTTCTGAGTTTGTTTGTTACTCCTGATCAAAGCATGGATCTCTAGAAAGAACACCAAATAGCAGCCTGTTCTGAGAAAGGGAACTTCAGTCCAAATCATCTCTCCTACACTTTCCATTCTAATCTAGCTTGGAGTCTGTTAGTCTTGGCTTGTACTCAGCTAAAACCAGTGGAAGGAGTTCTAAAAAAAACAAAACAAAACAAAACTCTGCAAAACACACACAATTAACATTAAAATTGCACTGAAGTACAGTTCACTGCAGCAAGCCAGCTCTCCTTGCAGCCTGGGAACTAACAGCAATCCCCAAGTTAAGGGCTCTCCTCCTCTAGGTGTTCAGAATCATTACACAAAATGGAAATAAACCAACCAGTCAGGAACTTTTCTGAAGAGTTCAGTTTCCATGAGGATTGAAGGTATATAAAGAAATAAAATGTAAGTAAACAGTGTTTCTTATTAGCCTATAAGGCTGACCAGTGACTAGCAGTAGAACTCTTTAGTCCAGATTGATGGTAACAGTCTCAGAACAAACGTAAGCAAAAAAATTCATCACATATTTTTGATCTTTTCATGTGTCAAGTGCTCATTCCCTTAGCACCAGATTCTCCTCAGTTATGTTGCGTGTATTTTTAATGAACTGTTTACCAGAACCAAAATGAATGTAAACAAATGAGTTTTCCAACTCATTCCAAGATTGTTTCCAGGTTTATAGAAGAATATTTTTCTAGATAAAAATCAAAAGCCAATTTTGGAAAAAACACCCAAGAACTTCAAATTCAAAATGCTAATCTATTTTTTTTTTCAAACATAACACGTATTTGAATAAAAAACTAAATAAGAAGTGTGACATCGTTACTCTCAGGAAAGAGGGTTAGTCTATCACTAACTCTAGCTGTTGTTCCATGCTTCACAAATCCTATTTGTGCATTGTAAGTTAATACTTACCCGAAAATCTCTTATAGGAAATTCACTTTAAGGTTGCTTGTCTTACTGCATGTAGAGTTACAACAACCGGACAGTAAATCCAGCAGGGTTTACAGTTGACAGAACCTCCACCAAGGCTCCATCTATAGAAATACTTAGCTCCTTTGATTTCATTTTAAGTATCCTATAAAATGTCTTTAAATAGTAATCTTATCTTTCCTGGAATCTAAAATTGAAATGCAATTTAATAATTTCTAGACAGAGAAAACAATGTATACGAACATTCTCGAGGTTAAAGAACTATCTTAACTTTTTAAACAAACAAACAAAAAAATGATTAAATGTTTCTAAAAGCTGTAACCAACGTTTTTTAAGCAGAAGAATAATCATAAGTAATTTCAATAGCCCAACCACACTAACTAGTTTCAAAAAACCTCACTAATTAAAAAGCAAGGATATTCAAAATTATAATCAAGTCATTTGTTTTATATTTTATTATCAAATGTAAATTCACATGGCTTGCCTGCTCTTAGAGGGTTGCCAGGATAATATGGTCAGTAATATTCAGAGATGAAGGTTAATAAATTTAACTTCATTAAAGACATCCACATAAATAGTTTCTATAAAAATGGGCAATATGGTTTTACACAACACAAGCATTCAGGTTTTACATGATTGCAAATAACTTAATTCTATACATTTAAAATATCACGATTCTAATTCGTAAAGCAAAACAATTACTCTTTATTCACTTACCAGGACGGTATTATATCTGTCCTCCAAGTCAGTGATAAACGAAGGAAATGCTGGTTTTGCCAGCTAGTTCAGAACAAACAAAACCTTAGCCCTGGGCTCTTAGCAAGAAAACGGAAAGTTTTTTGTTTTGTTTTTTTGTTTTGTTTTGTTTTTAAACAGTAGATGTTATAAACACCTACACTTCAGCCAGTCACCAAGGCTCCCTTTAGAGTCAATGAACAGAAACGTGCACTCCTAGGCGGCTGTCTAGCTTGCGTTACAGCAGGTAGCAAACACTGGCCTTTTAAGGCACATTGCTCATGCTCTAAATAAAACCACGTTACTGAGGTGGAAGGGCAAATCACATAAGTTTTCAGATATCTGGCAGTCAAGCTTCTGATTCAAGGAAATTACTTAACACATTTGAACACCATGCTCAAAACATACTAAAAATATTGAGAAACAAAGTCCAAGATAGTTTACAAAGTATATTCTGGTAGTCAGACAGCCATAACAGAATTTAGATTAATTTTTTGGGGCTCTATAAATTAAGTATTAACCACTTGAATCAGCCACTGACATAGGTCTTATGTAGCATGCTTTTCTCAGTATCAGCCAAGCACTCATTTAAGCTGCTCATCGCTCTCTGCTGACTACAGAGGGAGCCTGGATGCCTAGATTTTAAGAGTTCAGGTCATGTTAGACAAGAACCTCCCTATTACCAGCATTACGTATCAACATTTGCACAGATATACATTACAAAATAGAATTCGTAATCAACAATAAATGATTAACATTCAAAGCAAAGCCTCTTTCAGTTAATGCCAGTTATGTCTGAAATATTAATTGGAAAAAAACCCCAAGTCAATCAGTATTCATAATCTCTTGGTACTACTTTTGTAGTGAGTGGTCTAATTGCTGATTCTTTCTTGGGGAAAAGAAACAAAGTCATAAAAGACCCTTGATTAGTATTTGAGCTTTATGCTATTTGAGCTTTCTGTTTGCTTCTATTTTGTACTATTTCAAGGTTCTTTAGTATTAGAAGCAGTGCTCTTTTTAGCATACTTTTGTACGAGAGTTCATTTTCTATTGTATATATGCTTTACATACATACAGACAAATACAAACCCACACATACATAGTGCTTGCAGACCAAGTTTAAAGAGGAAGTACATGATTTTCATTCTTACTCTCCTCGCTAAGTAGGCAAACACATGTCAAGTTATTTGAATGAAACTTCCAGGGCACTCTAGCTGGCATTAAAGAAAGGGACAATTCAGTGATTCCATGTAGTTTTGATGCATAATATTAGGAAATGATCATTCTACAACTTTATTTTACTTCAAGAAAAAAAAAAGAGTTTGATGTGCCAACTACGGCCATTATCTTTAAGCTTCACCTGGAGGAACAATAAAAAGTTTATTTGCCAACATATAAATAAGGTCATATGAAAAGTCATAAGCATGCTGATATAGCATGCTTTCAAGAAAAAGGTATTCTTGACTACAGGAAAGTTCAGGATCACATGGCAAATAAGAAGCAAAAGATGAAAGTCATCAGTAAAAGTAAAGCCCAATAACCAGTAAGGAGAAGAGAACAGTTTGGGGTTTTTTTTTTATTATTATTATTTATTTTATTTCAATGAGACAATTTGGAAAAAAAAAATAGTTCTAGTGTTAAAAAAAAAATAACCTTATGTCTCTTACTCCAGCCATTGTGTAAGCACACAATTGGTAAACAGCACAGCCTGAGCTGGCACAGGTCTTTGAAGATGCTGTCTAGTCCTCAAAAAGATTTTTCCATACAAATTAGAGGGGGAAACTACCAAGCCCCAAGTTCCCAATATTATCATCACAGAATGACTTTCAAACTGAATGCATTTCCAGCTAAGAATTACTTTAACATCGTTGACAAATAAACGGTGGGAATGATTCTTGTATTCAGAACTTGTTACCATGAAGGCACAAGATAAATCACCTGCAAGTCTCAGAATAATAAAAATTACTTGTTTTCAAATTTAAAAGACTATGCCTTAAGTTTTACATTTAAAGCATTCATATAAAATTCATAAATGCTTGGAACATTTTGCAATAGCAGCAGCAGTCTGATCTTGCATAGCAAAAAAGATCTCATATCAGCAGTGAAATATTAAAATTAATCTAGTAGTATTAGAAGATTCATTCTTATTTCACCCAGTATTTCAATTTATTCCCAATCTTATTCCCTCTCAACTCATATACAAACATTCTGCTTAAGATTTAGTTACTGCCTACCTTTCTCCTTTGAGACACACTGAGGGCAGCAAAGTCATTAAACAAGGATGAATTTGGTGAAGTTAGTGGATCTGTAGAAAGAATGCAAGGCAACATGTTATATACCCCCAATATTAAAAAGAAAGCTTACAATTGTTAACGTGTTTGAATGGAAGAAATACTTTAGACAAAATTATGTTTAACAACCACACAGAAGAACTGCAGTATTTATTAGATTTCATGCAACAGCACAAATGAAATGGTGCTTATTAACAGAATTTATTACATTCAACTGCCCAACGCTATTTAAAGTCCAACCAACATTTCAAAGCCTTTATCTCCAGCTACCTGAAATTATTTTCTGCATATCAAATAATATTTATCACGTACACATTTCAACCACAACTAAAGATTGCAAGAGTGCACATTCTACTAGCAGCTTTTTTACTGCTTTTCTTTGTCCCTATGCAAAATTGAAACACCAAAATATATATATGATTTATATACACCAACAATCATAGATGCAACTTAAACACAAAAGTACAAACCAAATATGTCTAACTATCCAATTAAGACATTAACATCACCTGTTAAAACAGTAATGTTTTAACGAAACACCCTTCAGTATTAATCAGTACTCCTTTAAAGGTTTATTCTATAAGTGAGGGAGAACAAAGGACCACAGACATAACAAAATTTAACGTTCCTTCCAGAACTCAGTCTGGTTTCTCTCCCTCACATGCATCAACATCACTATTTGGCCTGTCACACAGTCAGTAGAACTCCACTGCCTTGAATAGCTAATTGTTTAGCGACACAAAGCACAAAACCTACTGGAAATGAAATAGGAGGAAGGAAAACAAAAACAAATTTTGACTTTCAAATTAATTTTCTTAGGCGTAGACACCACCATGCTTTAAAAAAAAAAAAAAAGCTGTGAGCATAATATAAGTAGCATTGGACATGCAAACGGAGTTCTACAACATCATTTATACAGCAATTTTCAGCACAGAAAATTTAAACAGTACTCTCTTAATGAAAGAAGTTGGTTGACAGCTACAGCTGAAATCATCTGCAGTGTCTGTTATAATTTGGAAAGGAATTCTTAAAAGCATGTTATAGAAGTCCAATACACTTTTTACAGTAGTTTAGTGAATTCGTAGGCCTGCACTGTGGAGACATACTAGTTGGTTGAAACACATTCCCAGTAACAAGAAAAGCATTAGAGGCAAAGTACTGCTTGGAGGACAAAATTGAGTATCTGTTCAGATTTGTCACTTATGCGATAAGTATCACAAAAAACGTACTCCCTCAAGATTAAAAACCTGTATATTCATTTCATAGAGTAACTGCCATGAAAAGTACTATAAAAGAGGATATTACTGTGGACCAACATAAACACTTACTTAAGCTATCAGTGCTTTATAGTGGATATCTAAACTAGCATCTCATTTGATGTGAGAAAACCTGATAGAAAATGTTTGTAGTGGGTTTTTTGTTGTTGTTTGTTTGTTGAAGTTATTTTCTCATCTTGTTACTCAGGTTTTGCCCATTGCAGAAAAGGGAGGCTGAAAATTTATGAGTTCTGTACCACTTGAGCTTCAGACTACAGGAAATACATACATATTATACCATGGGACATAAAGTTCTCCTGTATCTCAAAGCAGATCAGAGGAGAAAACCTATCTTATGGCTCACTTTTAATAAAGGGAAATCACTTAAGCCCCTAAACATACTTTTGTATGTGTTACCGTAAAGATACTTACCATGGCCTGCATATTGCTTGGCACTGTCATTGAGAAGGCTAGGAGAGCTGCTGCTATTTGTCATCCTCTGAAAAAATAAAAAATAAAATTGTACATAAAATGAAGCTACAAAAATTAAGTGAGAGAGCTGAGAGTAGTATTTAGAAACTTTTAGAAAGAGTCATCTGTTGTTGAGAAAAGTGTTTAGTAAAATACAGTACTTCACGTGAGAACAACGCAAACCAAAAATGACTACATACTAAACCAAAACACTGCTCTCTAGCTTGGGAGGCTTTACAAAACCTACAGTTTTCTTCCTGCACAACAGCATTAGATAAGTCAGTTATTCCATTATAACTTCCTTCAAACGTTCATTCACCACGTATGTGTGAATCAACTCCTTCCCTTATTATACACCATCATCACCCTATGAAACTTTTCTAACCAAAATACTCAAATTAGTATCACATTTGATGGGGAGGAGGCCGTTGGTTTTGGCTTGTGGTCTTCTGTTTCTTTTTTTAAACAAAAGAATGGGGCCTTTCAGCAAAATCACGTGATTCTCGTAAGCCAGCCGGATGCATGAAACCTGCTCAATACTCCTCCTAGGCCCTACATGTTCTCCTGCCCACCTCTGGAGGTGCCACCTAGCAGCCACCTGGACTAAGTGAGGCAGTGTTGCACTAGGAGCTCCAACTGCTTTGACACAGAAGCTAAGCAGCATCCATTCACTCCTGCTTATCGTCTTCTTTGTCCAGTCTCCCAGCTGGAGGAAAAAATGCACAAAGAAAAGCGGAGCAATGTCAAGAAGTGTTCTCTCCACCTCCAAGTGATACCACTTGTAATTTGTTAATATACTCCTTGCAGTACTTTTGGCCTACACCAGCTAGGAATCTTCTGGCCAAATTTCGGGCAGTATTCAGCAGTGAGAAATGTTGAGATCCCTTCAAGCAGACAGTCTGCACACAGCAGCTGCTTTCGTGGGTAAGTGTACACCAGCACAAACAGATCATTCCATGCCAGCTGGCCCCTGGTGCCAAGGAAAGTTTCCAGGCATGTCTCATTCAGTAGTCTAGACACAGACTAAGACTCAAAATTGGTCAGTGGAGTTGTTCTTCATGCTCTCATTTTTCCACTGCCAATCTGAATGCTGGTGGCAGATGGCAAAAAGCCTACTGCATAACACATCAACACCATTTCATCCAATTCTTGACCAGATGGAAAACAAAACAAAACAAAAAAAAAAAACAGCTTACACTACTAGAAAAGGAACTTTAAAAAAGTTTTTACAAAACTTAGATATCTTGAACAAGTATCTTATTGTTATCCTCTCAATAGCATATTCTATCAATATACTACTGTCTACCGACATGCTAGTCTCTTTAATTGCCCTCTCTATTACATTAGGAAATTCTACTTCTCTGAAAGAGTGGTCAGGCACTGGAATGGGCTGCCCAGGGAGGTGGTGGAGTCACCGACCCTGGAGGTGTTCAAGCGACGTTTGGATGTTATGATGAGGGACATGGCTTAGTGAGAACTATTGGTAATGAGTGGACGGCTGGACTGGATGATCTTGTAGGTCTTTTCCAACCTTGGTGATTCTATGATTCTATGATCTGTGCTCCAATCTACAGCAAGCCCGATACCACCACTGGGTTTTCCCAACAGCTCTTCATTCAGTATGAGTACGTAGCATGACATGAAGCAGTACTACAGTACATGCAGATGAGAAATTTGAAATGAAAAACAGTATTTGATTCATGTGTTTTCCTTATTTTCATGCCACCCGTCTCACATTCATAGAGATTGTATTCACTCTACTCCAAGATTATATTTGTAAAGTATCCCTACAATGTATTTGCTCTTAGCATTTGGTACATCCACACTGGTCCTTTTAAGGAGTGATTCAGGAATCTAATGGAAACCTTTCAGATTTGCAAATTGCCCAGGTGTAGATTAGAAAGTGTTAATGTCTATTTTTGACTCAGATTTTTAAAACAATTTTAATTCAAATTATAATGGTCTGTCATAATGGTAATACATAACATATTGATATCTAGGCTGGTATCAAAAATCGTTGAGCATGTGGCTTAAATTGGGAACCAAGCTCTTCTCTGCCATCAATATATTTTGTCTCCAAGAATAGGAATTAAACGTTCAGTCAACAGCCTTGCCATGTGCATGTGACTGCAGTGATGAAAATCGGTGCTGATACAATCAATAAAAACATAGCATGCACACTGGAGACATTGCAACAGAACACATTGTTCAGTATCCTAATAGCACTGTGCAAAGAACTTACTGAACCTACAAACGTCAAAAGGCTTGTTTAAGGTGTAAACATTTCATGTGAGCCATGGTTCCAAAAAACAGCTTACTGGTCTTGGGCTGCTCTTGCTATAACATTTGCTTGTAAGCTGCATCTTGAATGAGGTAAAAAACACCACTTCAACAGCCACTTCCATTAATTTTTCATCTTTCTCACCATTTATTACACATGCACAAGCTTCTTAACATTATTCATGGAAGTCCTGCCTGTAGTCAAGTAAAGGACTTTAAAGATGCTTTAATATCAAAGATTTCCACCACACCCCAAAGCATTTAGTCTTAATTAAGCTTGTTTCTGTACCTCATTTTTACCAAGTCCACATGAGAATATCTTAAACAACAAATAAATTAAAAATTACAGCAAGCATTATTTGTTATTTATGTTTTCTGGACAAGAGCTTTTTATTTGCAAATAGCACTCCTCCATCTCTTAGTAGCATTCAACTATTTTTCATACAAATTCAATTTCAAGAATAATCCAATCACAAGAAACCCAAGCCCAAAAGAAGAGAACTCCATAAAGGTAAGAGCAATGACCATGGGCAGAAGAAAGAGAACTATTCATTTCTATTAAGCTGCCAGGCAAAGCAAGCACACACGTATCAGTTTCTAACCTGTATTAATACATCACAACTTTCACCACATTGAAGTTAAAGGAAAGAACTTTGGCACAACCGCGTGCCACTCCAATGTCACTCAGGGCCATAAAAATTCCTCCTCTTTGCCTGCCTGGTGCTATGATTTATTGAGGTTCTTTAAACCGTAGTTAAAATTCAACTAGGCTGACTGGCATACATTCTGCCCCTCTCCCTTTAAAGGAACTAAAAAGTTGTTTCTGTTCACATCTCAAAAGAGAGCTGCTACAGAACAAAACTGTCACATTCAGCCCCGTCCAAGGATTTCACTTGAAGCTTCAGCTTGCACCGTTGAAGCTTTTATCAGTGACAAAATACAGTCCCTTATTTCGTGGGGAAAATAAAGATTGAGAAAAGTTTTAGACTACTGTGTTAATGCCTGAATATTCAAGCGATACAGGAGAGAATGTGCTCACGTGTAAGTTTTTTTTCCCCCCAGAAAAGACTGTGTGAAATGCTACTATTTCAAAAATAACACTTATGTTGAAGTGAATCATGACCTCATCTAGACATAAGATGGTTACGAAGATGGCCTGTTGGTTATTAAAGTTTCCTGTTCAGAACTGCTGCAGGTTAATATGCCTTTAAAAAAAAACAAGTATTATTTTGACAGACTAAGATGACAACAGCATTACTACATAAATTCTACATTAAATTGCTATTTTAGTAATATATTTGATGAGTAGACACTTTTCAATACCTCCTTGGTGCAGTATGCTAGGAAAAGAATAAAATTTAAGAATTGCAGTCTTTTCTAAATGCACATCATCTTGCCTCTACCCTGCACTTAGACCAAGTTTGTTTTGCTTATATTTCACTCTACCCAGAAGTATACAGTTAAAGAATTTTCATCAAGATAGAGGATGAATAAAGCTTTGCAGCATAGAGTTAGAACTAGTTTTACAATTTATGTTACAAGATATATCTTAGGTCCAAGGGAGTTTTTGCTTTCCTCTCAGTCTTCTCACAATAACATTTAGAGACAGCATTTGTTCCCCATCTCCATATCCTTTACCTTAATCCTGAGAAAAGGAAGTACCTCCTCCAAAATCATTCCTTTGCTATGTATATTATCTCAAAAAACATTTTGCAGCATGTCACAAGTTCTCCTCCTCACCTTAATACTCTTCTACTGGAATTGTATTTCTTTGTAATGTTTAGAATAATGTTAACGGAACTATCATAGAAGTCACCTTGCAAAAAGAATAAGATTGTCACAACCAAACAAGCCATTGTTCAGCTGTCAAATTCTGTGACCTACAAATGGTGACACCTTTTGCTTTCGTTTCTAAGCCAACCCAAACTTGTCTTGGGTGGTTAGCATATTTGACACCATCTACAGCATGTCCCACTGAACTGTTTGAACTAAAACAACTAGATTTCTTCAAAAGGCATTATGTAAACAATTGCATAATTTCATATTTAAAATAGTATTTCTGTATTTCCACTCAGTCCTCAACAGTTAAAAAAAACTGAAGACATTTACAAGCCTCTGTGCTGTAAGGAGAGTTTTATTACTCAGTTCTTGGCAGATGCAACAATGGGAACAAAAGCCTTTGTGTTTACTCAGCTGCAAGGCTTTGAAGTGAGGGAGATTTCTACTTCTCAGGCTTTTCAAGAACTCTTAGTACACCAATATTAGCATGGCAAAAGCAAGATTGATTCCTATGCATTACATACCCTTGCCAGCTTTGGTGCTGAAGACTATTACCCTCTCTTTCTTATCTCATTTACAGCTATTACTTGATAAATGTGCTTACTTTACATGTAACCTGCGGACCAATGAAAGGCATGTAGTTATAAAGCTCATCATACAAAGACATAGAAAAACACATTTCTGTGAAGCAGCATATGTGAAAACATCTTCTGCTGTTTTATGCTCTTACGAGCAAGTTATTCAATCAATATGATATCAGAAGTTTTGACAACAAGGAACTACTCTGCCTATACTCTCCCAGATTATTCACATATCCTTTCATGATCCCAGCATAACACTATTGAGACTCCTTCCCACACCACCTGAATCAAACCACAGCTAGTAAAGAGGCAGTACTGATGTGGTTGGTTCAGAGGAGCACGAGGGTAACTGACCAAGCAGCCAAGCACTACAGGCATCCAGCCAGCTCCTGCCTCCTTGCTACTGGGAGAGCCAAAGGGAATGAGCTGCTTCTTGAGCCACATCTCAGAGTGTCTCTTGGCTGCTCGTAAGCCAGAAGGAAAAAGAACAGCTTTGGGGACAGCATGTAGCCTGTGAGCCATGTGTAGTGGAGGCCTGCTCTGCTATTAGTTAGAGATGGAGAAAACAGAAAATACATGCTTTGATAAGCTGGAAGCCAATACTGCAAATACAGTATATAAAAGTAGATGCAGATTCGGGGAAGAAAAGACATGTGAAACAGAACTGTAAAACAGGAAAATGCAAACTGATGATGACAGGAGATCAATAGAAAACTTGTTAGAAACAATAGAAGGGACCAACAGGAGGCAATGAAAGGTTGGCACACAATTTTGACAGAAGGCAACGAAAGGTTGGCTAACAGCACACAATTTTGATGCAGCAGGAAGAGTAGAAGAATGAGGCAAAGAGTTACTATTTTTAGAAAGGAACTACAAAGAATTAGAACAATGGCCACTTTAAAAGTCCTGCCTCTTCTTAGTAGTTCTCAGGATTTTTACCCTCATCTTTTTTCCACTGCAAACAGGGTATCATCATTAGCTGCACCTTTACCACTGGTCTAATCTCAATGATATGTCTCCAGACCTCTTGAAACATTCTTCATGCACCCAAATGAGATCTCGTAGTCAGAAAGATCAGTTCTGAAGAAATGATGATCACTAGCTATCTGTAGCATTTATTCAAAGACTGTATTTCCTCAATTCATCATGATACAATTTACTTTTATTTTTCTTCCTTATGCTGCTTACTTGACATTGTTGCTTTGCACGCAAGAACATTACTGCAAAATTTGGATAGTAACTTTGCTTGAGGCAGTTTGGCTTCATTACATATGTGTTATGATAACCTCACTGCACACAACCACAGTCGTTTTCATCGAACTTGTTCTATTTGCTGCAGGTAACAGATGCGTTCTTAAGATTAATTAGGAATAGTCTTATCAAGTCTTAGACTTCTCTATTGAACTCCTGGTAATAACGTTGGAAGGCATTTAGTGAATAAAGCATGGAATGTAGAATATCCCATAGTGAAAGAAAATGAGCGTTACCCACAGGAGACCAACTATTATTATCCTCACCAGACTGAGACCAGCTAAGCCACTTCAACCAAGTCTTCTACATAGGGTCACTAACTCCATTCCTCGCCTTGCAGCCATATAGGTTAAATTCAAAAAATCTGGTGTCTCTGGTACAGGTAGCATTGCTGTTTGGTTTTTTGGTCATCTTTTTCTTCCCATGCCTCCATAAAACGCAGACAGCTTTCTTCTTTAATAAGGAAAGCATTCCTTTACTTTAGAAAGAAAACGTAAACATCAGATACAACAAAAGCGACCTGCACATGGAAGCGGGATGCCAACTAGTAGTCTTCAAGAAAATGATTCAAACAGCACGCAAAAGTGAGGCATAGAACTATAAGATGCACAGTTGACTGACTATCAAATGAATGCTGATCAGGTACACACCATGTACCCTATGTTCTGAGTCCTCCTTACAATTCTCCTGCTGAAAAATTACACAATGTTATAGGGAATACGTCTCAATACATAAACTCAAACTTGCACTGGCAAACTAAACTTACCATTTCTTAATGTCTAACTGTACCTTACTAGCATTTCTTATAGCTGCACATTTATTTGCCTGTTTGTGCTATTTCCCCAGTAAAAAATAAATAAATAAGTTGAAAAGTTTCCTCATACTGCATCACTGATGTATCTATTTGTGAACTGCACGGATCCACCACAGATGACTAAGGAACTCAGGGCTGGAATAGACAGTTTCATCTGCGCAAGTAAAGCAGAGGCTAATTAGAACATTTTGCAGCAGATTTCTGATGTTTCATTGACAGGCAGAATGCTAAATTTGCAGTATCTTAGTTTGACTTAAGGACCCAGAAAAGAGCATGTGCACAGATTTGTCCTGTTCATATGCTACTGCAACTCAAGTTTGCAACATGCCACCTTGTTTCTTTGTCTGGAACTGTATGCACTTCCCTCATGCAAGCCCGCTCTTCGTTCTGTAAGTCTCTCTGCTCTTCCCCTTCGCAGTTCTGTCCTCCCAGCATCTTATTTACTCATCTTCAACTCAGTTTCTCTAAGCCCACATCATGTCTCTTTGCCTTTCTACATCAATCCACTCCAATTAACCCAGATGCAGCTCTTTTTTCACCAAATAAAGACTCTCTTCCACGCTGCTTCAGTATGAAGAGAATGAAAAGGAGAAAGTAAAAGAAGATCGGCATTCCTGCTCTGCATTCAACCAAGGCCCAGACCAGGCCAACACTGTAGTAACAGGAATGAACTCATGTTGGAACATGCCAGCGCAGGCTGTATGTTTGTTAAATTATCTAGCTCCTAATAAGCCTCCAGTGGGGCTAAATAAACCAGTTTGGAAAGTTTTATCAAGTGACCAAATCTGGGCAAATTTGCATAAAGGCAGCAAAAGATATATCCTTGATGCAACCGCTGATGCATCAGGCTTAAATCCTCTATTCCAAACTGTAAAGCATTTGTTTTACTTAAATAAAAGTCATATTTTTCCCTTGCCTTGTTCTCCAGAGAGCTGAATGACATGAGAAATCATACCACAAGTGAGTAAATTTGGCTGTATGGTCTCAACTTAGGAGCTGACAGACAACCAAAACAGCATTGACAGCTCTACCTATGAAAATAAGAACTTGAACTACATTATTTAAAGAAAGATCAAACAAATCAACGTAAGAATGCTCTTGTTTAAACTGTAGCTTAATGTCTATCAGCACTTTTTCAACAATAATGCAATTCACCTTCAGAAGTACTTTTCTTCAGCCTCCAGTAGGTAAGAGGCACGGCGTTTTCTTCTGTTCTCTCAAAAAGAAGCATAATGCCTTGACTGTACTGTCACAGGCATTAGTATTTAGTTCAGTATTTCATATTTAAATTCAGTGAGCATTCAAGTTAGATTCGTGCTCATCATGTTTCTAGAAAAAATTATAATTAAAATTTTGTGCTTAGAAAGATATCAGCGTTGCTGTAGAATTCACTTTAACAACACAAAATAATGACCTTCTATTAAGAGGATAAGATACAGCCACAGTAATACCCAAACTTGTAACTGTACATACAATAAAAAAACCTAATGTCTAGATTCATCAGTACACTCCGGGATCAGAGGTTAAATATGCTCTTTTTAAATCATGCATCAGTAATATACGTTTCAATAATTTTGCAATTCTGTTGAATGAGAAAAATCCAGTTTTCTTGAAAACATGCAGTAAGAAACAGAAAGGGAACACACCTATTTCCCACCTTTTGCTGAGTTATTTTTCAATCCATAATACACAGCCACAACTGAGATCAAAGTAAGCTCATAAGGAGAGTTTCCTCGATACAAAAGAAGAGAGTTGCCGTCAGGACTCAGTGGGAACTATTTGACTCGCACTCTCTTTCATTTACCAGAAACTAAAGCTAGTTTCTAAACCTTTAAACCGTTGAGTACAGGGAGAGACCATCTCCTCAGCTTTTAAAAGCAACTTTGAGGGAATTACAGCACTGCATGTGTTAAATCAATCATTGCTCTCTTAGGTTTTAAATATGATATACTGCTACCTATACCATAATTCCACTTCACGGAAACTCCTGTGTCAACATCTACAGAAGCAGTATAAATAGAAAAACAGAATTTCAGTTGACTTGAATCAACATCACTGAATGCCACCAGAGAATGAGTTTATAAACTCTATTTGTTTTCTGCTTGGCGACTTACTGATCTCTGTTCACATTTTGCTTTAGTGACTTTTGCTTTTTGCAATGTCTCACAATCTTGTAAAAGACTATCAAAATCAGATATGAGCATAAAGAGATCGAGAAGCACAGGGTTAACATATTTCAGCTGTTCGATTGGCCATTGCTACATAAGTGCTAATAAAAACAAGCTAATTTTAAAACAACAATATTGTTTCATTTCTATTTACAAAGTTAAAGTAAGCATACATAGTACACTTTGCAAGATGACATACCAGAGCAATGCACTTTTCCTGACTCTTGGACAGTTACCCTTCTTGGTGTAATGCCAGTCCAAACTAATGAAACACCACACAATTCTCTGCTATTACCTGCATCATGGGATACTTGGATTCAGCAGGACTTCCAAATCCATTAACGCCAATGAAGCTGGTGCTAAAGTAAGAATCTGTGAGACTAGCATCAGCTAACCCACCGCCATCCATTCCAGGAACTACAAGAAAGAAAAAAAAGAGGAAAAAAGTTTCAGATAAACATAGTTTATCATTGGTTTATGTGATGACATCTTTATAAGACGTTTGAGGTGGGGAAAGCAATAGGAGGTGGGTAACACAATGCTTCAAGCCTATCTTCTCAGCAAAACAAACAAGAAATGTAAGTGCATAAAAACATTATGAAAGCAGATACTAAATGACAGCATATGTAGCACAGAGTTACAAGGTGAATGCAGAGAGGCAGAAGTGTGACGGATTTTGAAGGAAACAAGGAACCTTATAAACACTAACAACGCAGTAACGATAACAGGAACAAATAAACTGAAAAATAGGTGATTATTTAAAGAAAAATCTCTGTTCTTGCATACAAATCTTTGAAATGTATGTGTTAAGAAGAGTTTTTAAGGGAAGGGACTTGTTCTTTTAAAACATAGCACAGAAGATATATTTTAAGACATCGCAAGTCCTCTCACACAACGCACAAGCACTTCAAAAGCTTCCTTTGCATACTGCCATTTTCATTATCTTGTACTTCACCAAGCAGCAACTGCCGTATTAGAAGTGGCTAAAGATTATTTGGGACTGAAATTAAATGTTAAGGATATAACTGAAGAAATTAATCTCACTAAATTATGCGTCTGGAAGTAATGGCCCTGACATACATGCAAGCACTGCACTTCAACTGCAAATAAATGAATTCACCACTGTGAGACTAAGGAGAACAACAGGAGCAGTCATAATTAACACAAAACACTCACGCGGGCATTACTTAGATTTTTACAGTTGTATACAAGTTGCAATTCAAACTAAGCTTCCACAAAAACACCCACAGCAAATTATAACGACACTAATCTGTACGGCCAGGCCAACACAAGCCAACAGACATGAGTAATTGGTAGCTCTAAGGTAGAAAGGCACACGTCCAACTCAGAAGAACATCCTGTACCAAACTATCCAACTTAAACTTCTGTGTGGACTTTCAGCCAACCGGTGACACTGAAACAGCTTCCTGCTCTGAATTCTCAAGGGAAATCAGCAGGAATTTTATAGCAGAGCTAATAGCACGCTGCTTATATCCCCCGCAGTCTCACCAGAATGGGAATTTCCACTCCAAAAGAGACTATGTAAACCACAAAGCCATTTCCACGCTACAGGTACAGCGAAGAGCAAAAGTACTACAGTCAGAAGAAATCACAGGGAGGACTGGAAGATCAGAATCACCAGCAGCATCCACACTCCAGGCAGATGCACTCAAAGCCTGCAGCTGTCTCAACTAGCCAGCTGGGCTCACACCAACAGCACCACCAATGAAGAGCTGAATGGGGAGAGAGATCAAAAAAGCCCAACGCTTCCGTTGCAACACACACCAGCTTTGCAGTCAAAACAAGTTTTTGAAGTATCACTGCCAAAGTTACAACACTATTTGTATACTCTGAAGAGTTGAGGAATACACCTAAGGGGCTCTAAAGATGCTAATTAGAAGTATAACAAGAAAATGTTCTAAAGAAATGTTTTAAGGCAGCTGAGAATAGTAAAATAAAGCTGTCTCCACCACCCATGCCCTAGCTCCTCCTTCGTAAATCCGAAGAGCAGCCAAACAAACTTCACAACCCCTCCTTCTCCAGCCTTAAAAAAGACAAAGCTGCTGTTCAGGTAAAAACGTATCTTTTTGAATGTAAATTTTCTAAATGAGGGTAAAGAATAGAAAAATTACCACTACTGAACTACTGTATCATGGAAATTAATGGGTGCAGAACACCAGTTATTGTTCTCTCACCTGCTCTTTCAGTACCTAACTCATCCTGTGGAGAACAGCATTTTAACACAACTGTTTTCTGGCAAAGTCCTAATATTTTCCTCACAAGAAAGCTGTAAGATGGCAAATCCATGTGTAGCAATGAGTAGCTTCAGTCTAACTTGCCCACAAGTTATTTAGGGTTCACGCTGTATTGTCCACCTATTTTAAAACTGTCTGCATTTCAGCCATTACCAAGAACTACATCTTGACTGTAAAGGACCACAGAGAACTTCAACTCTGAGGAACAAGCATCATTTCAAGGTATACTATATGCACTGTCTACCATTTCATCTTACACTTCCATCAAAATTCGGATAATATCCAATTTTTAAACAAACTAGAGCAAGTGACTCCCTTAGATAACAGCAGCAGTTATGAGATGCTCCAGTCTGTTGAACACTTAAAACAGCCAATTGGCTCGACTTCCCCAACTGCTCCTCCCTACATCAGAGTCATACACAAGAACCCATTTAGCTTAATTTCTCCCTTGGACAGATACAGCTAACACACAGAATCATTAGAACTGGAAAAAGGAAAGTAGAAAACCTTCAAATGAAGATTTTACCATATTCAGCAAAGCAAGTGAAAGGCCCCATTTGCATGAAATAAACCCCACAGCTCAACTGCAGTAATCCAGCAAGCTGCTATAGCTGCAGTCATCCATTATCCAAATAAATCACTGAAGCCAACGCAGGGCAGAAGCAAGCAGACAGGACCAGCTGCTCTTCTCCTCACCCAGATGCAGTACCCACAGTGCCAGGCAGCTCAAGCTGCAAACAGCAGCAAGTTTCCTGCAGCAATCCCAAGCTGAGCAATGCGGAGGACACTGCTGTACAGCATAATGTTGATCCCTAACGCTGCTCAAATACCAGCAGTATTTGCTACACAAGCCAATCCATCACTCAAAGCTATTTCGTACTGCACTCTAGGCTTTCTATTGACATGCAGGATACTCCAGATAGAAAAAGCTACTCCAGAACATTTGCTACTATCTAGCTGTGTGAAGGCCCTCAAGCCCAATGGCATGGTTGTGCTGCCAGCCTCCTTGCAGGGATCCCTCTGACTGCTGCAATTGAGTGCTGATCCACCACTGAATTCTGCTGATGCTCCACCTGCTGCAATTACTTCAAGACGCATTTCAGCTATTTCCCTTCCTACTCTACTAATCCAAACAGTCCAGAAAAACACCTCTAGCAGAGGGACAAAGACCACAAGAATACATTCCACAGGAGAAGCATTGAGAAGTGAGGCTCATCTGAGCAGAGGACAGCTTTCTTAGCAATAGCTCGGACTTTCAATAGAGCTCTTGAGAAGCAGCAAGTGTAACTACTAGCTTCAGCAGAAGCACTCACTTCCTTAAAGTAGCTTCCCTGTTGTAGGAAGAAAGAAAATTAATAGAAAACACATAGCTGACATAGGTAAGCATTCCCTGTACTGGCTATAAAACCAAACAAGAGCATTCCCCACTACTCCACTGCTGCACAAAGGAGGGAAACAGCTGTTAAAGCAATGAAAATTAAACAAATACCTAAACAGCAAAGGCAGTCGTACTGGTTTTGGCACTTGGCCTTCTCCATAAGTAGTAGAAGGTGCTTATCTTCCTTCCGCCAAATAGTTGGCAAATCATAAGTTCTCCCTTGCTCTTCAAAGACAAAGGCATTTGAGAGCATTAAAAAAAGTCATTTATCGTACATAACCTACAGACCTTCAACCAGAAGTCTGTAGACTTCACCACAAAAGCAGTAGGGTACTAAAAACAAAATGGAAAACAGAAGTCCAGTTCTTTTATTCTAATGGACCCTGCATTTGATTTGTCTCTCTGGATCTCTCCTGGCATAAGCACACACTTTGAAACAGTGCTATTAGAAGGACAAGTATATATCTGTGAGGTGTTTTCTTCTTTTTTAAACCATCAATTATAACCGTAGGTAAGTTTGGACAACAATTTAAAGAAAATCTGGGCTTGGCTATTCTTGTCAGAGGAACGTGCTTTTGTTTTGTAACAGTACTTTCCACATACTGAAGTTACAGAAATTTTCAACAGACCCTTCCTTGGAGAGGAACTATAGCTTCCTTATAAAAGAAGAAAGGTTGATCAGTTGCACCTGAGGAGAAGAGATGGATGGGGGGAGGGAAACAGCAAGAGTTCGGTCTCCTTTTTCAGGAAACACCAAAATACGAAAATAATTATGCAAAGTAAGAATCCAATGGTAAAATAAATGCAAAGATGTTGGGTAAGCACAAATGAAAACAAGAAGCAGTGTCTAAATTCCATTGATATTAAAGCTAGAAATTACATCCTAGTAATTCTAGGAAAAAAAAATATTGAAAAATTCAGAAGGTACTTTCTACATTTTATGTACTCATTATCCAATAACATTTTGCTTGGTGAGTAACACTGCAGCTTAATGTGACAGCTGCAATTAAAAATAAATATCATCTTACATAATTCTTCACCCACAGGATTTCAGCACAAAGTAGGCTTCCCTTCAGATGCAGGCACCAAAGAGTGGGGAGAGTAAAACAGATGGTTATTTTTGCCTTACCTATTTCAAAGATATATATATTTCAAAGATATAGATAGATAGATAGATAGATATGTTTTCCCCAGGCACAAAGGAGCTCATCACAGCCCAGGTACTTGAGTAGCACTGTGATGAACTCAACAGGAATGCTTCAGCGGAATCAGTGGGTTTAACACTGTTTTGCCTTACCAGCATTATCTGAATACTAACGCTATCTGAAAACGTGGCATTTCCATTATTTTCATGCTGAATAGTAAACAAATATTCCACTATCCTGTACTGATTTTACAACCTTGGCATCGGCACTGATAATCCAGTGAACTGTTCTCAATGTTCTTTACAATAATGGGATCTACAGGCCCAAAAACGAACAGATTGAAGTAAGACCCCAAAAGATTTTTGTTGACATATTTTTCAAAATAATTATATAAAGACGTCTGGCAAGGCAATAAAATGGATTGAAATAAATCATTTTGCTACTGTCACTGCCTAACAACCTTACTATAATTACTTTATGCTGCAAGAAAAGTTGGTATTTACAGAGGCAGTCCTGATTGGAACTCCCAGAGCAGCCACAAATGCAGGCACTCTCCACCTCAACACAGCCTAGGTAAGCTTATTCACACATTCACTGCACACGTGTATTCAGAGAGCAAGCTGTTACCTCAATTAGACATAAAGCAGCAAAAACTACAGTGCCATACCTCCAGTGGAATTTTAGAGTTAGCTATCCTAATACTGACACAAGAACAATAAAACTTTGTATACAAAGCCTACCTATGGCAAGTCATTTAAGACTCAGAAAACTGGTTTAGTGTCCTCGAAGCACTATGGTGTCAGAGGAACTTCTGTTTCTCCTACACTGTTTTGTACTGGCATGTTTGTATGGGGAAATAGCCAGGTGCTAGGTTGCTTGCCCTGCTTGTGTACCTCTGAAGCAGCTGCCGAGCACTGTATGTATCAGTAAATGCATCTTAGTGGCACTGCAGAGAGAGCAACAATATTATTGTTACAACTTGTTACATCAAGTAGCTTTTTCTGGTCTTATTTTATACCTCTCGTCAAACACAACCACTTTCCAAATCCAACTAATAGCCACTGAAATAGAGAGAGTGGACACCGTGCACCAACCCCCAGGCATGAGGAGCACAAAGTAAAAGTACACCACTGGTTATGCTGCCGTAAATGAAAGTGTGGTCAGAGGGCAGACAGAGCAAATGAACCAACCTGGCTGAAAGACAGACAGGAAGCAAAACAGTTTGGGAAACGCTGCCGTATTTACAAACACTCCCACTAAGTGAGGAGATACTCCTGGGTAAGCAAAGGAAAACAGTAATCTTCACCATACAATTAAATGAGTGGGTTGTCTTTAAAAAGAAACAAATAAATAACGATTTCTCCTATCATAGAAGCATCTGAAAAAGGCTGAAAAAAGGCACCATCCTTTTGCTCCGTGAAAGTCTTTGTACTGCACCTAGAACAGCAGGACTCTCCTTCATGGACTAAGTCCAAAAGCACAGTGATAACATAAACCCAAAATGATACTTTTGAAAAGGAGCCATCAGAAGCATTCTGTTATCGGGAGAAGCAATTCAAGCTAATGTAACTATTTCATATCAAAGCTTTCAGAACAAACATTCTCTAATAGCTTTCACTATTCTTGATGTATTGCATCAAGTTGTTCAATATATCACTTTTTTCTTTTTTTTCAAAATGTAAGTTTAATTTTAACACCCTCCTTCTGAACTTCGTAGCATAAAAAACAGCTATATGAAAGGGATGCAGATGTTCTGAAGTCCTGCCTTGGTTATTTTCAACAGGAGTGGGAAAGAGACAGCAAAAAAAGAAAGGAAAGGTCTTCCTGCCCATTTCATTAGCACTAGAACAACTGAAAGAGAGAGAGCCTACCCATGGATGACAAGAATTTCATATCATGTAACCAGTCTGACTACAGCTTTTACAGTGCATGCATTTACTATGACTTCTGTGTTTGAATTGTTTCTATATGTCAGTTCTCAAAGAAAAGGATTAAAAGGTCACAAGGAAGCAAATGATACAATACAGATCAGATCTAAACACACAATTATCTTTGAAGATCAGACAAAACAATCACATCATCAGAACTTAACTTCCAAGAGACTGATGGAACACAAACAAGCACAGAACACGATCTACACCAACTCAGCTTCAATACACAGGGATTCACTATACCATTTTTCTGGCAGCGTAACATATTACATCATTACTAGAAAACAACAGATAAGGAGAACATCAGCCACATCAGCTTACTATCTAAATCCCTCCACTGACCCCCTTTCCAACAGCTGCCTCGAGACCAAGAGATTGCTTGGCCCCTGAGGTCCTGCAGAGCTGCTCCTCCCTGTGTTTCTCGCCCCACCCTCACTTACCATTTGTCCACTTTTCCCGCAGCAGTCTAAATTTGCTTCTAGGTGGTTCCTTACACAGGGAACTCTTTCTGAGCTGGTCCCCCAGGTCACTATTTTCTGTGCATTCAAATCCTTCCTGCAGGCCCACTCCTACAGTGATACCTACAAAAAATCAGTTATCTAATAACTGCTGGACAGAAACTAAGTGGGGATGCTCAGTATCTTAAAAAAAAACCATTATCATAACTTCAAATTGTTATGGTATATATGAGCTTTGAGCTCTCTCACACAAGGTCTGTTACTATCCCCCCCACAGCAAACACTCCTTTTGATTTTTGTCTTTGTAATAAGAAAACAATTGGAACTGTAACAGCCGTTGAATACTCAGATACCCAACGCCCAGTGGGTACTACCAGAAACAAATAATTGCCAGTAATTCAGAGTATCTGTAATTCCCAGGGAATAATTTGACTTGAATTATTTCTCACACAATAAAGAAAACTTTCCAAGTATATGAATAGAGAAAACTCAGTTTCAAACCTAACTAGTAGGTTTTTTTTCCCCTGAAAGTGGGGAAAAAAGCCCCTGAAAAGCCCCGAAAGATAAAACTGCTCCTCCAAATCGCATATGATTTGTAGATTCAAGTCTTTCCTTCTGTTTTTTCTTTAACCCCTTCAGTAATTTTCCGTTTTCTTCCCAATTTCCACACAAAACATTTAAAAGCTGGAGGAAAAAAAAAATCCATCTCTATTATTTCCCAGTTTCCTCAGTTGACACACGAGACAAGAAGCCATGAAATGAATTCAGTAATTTTCAGCTACTCCCATGCATCTCTTAACTTCTTGGTTTTAGTCTTCAGTTCTCAGATGTTTAACAGTCGCCAACCCTCCCAAATTCAATTCTCAAAATCATCTCCCATGTCTTAAAAACACTGAGAGTAAAACAACATCAAGACCGTATTCTCTACCAGCTCCTGGAAAAGGCATCAGGAACATTAGAAGATGAAGCATCTCTCTAATAAGAAAATTCAGGTAATATGACAACCAATATAGCATCACTTACAAGAAGTGCAAACAGCTCTGGAGAAGGAATTCTCAGCTCTGCACTTTAACTGCAATAGCTGCTTTCTGTATGCAAGCAAAGAAGAATCAGGGGAAAAGAGGCTGGTATACTGCATCCCATACCACATTTACCTTTCAAGTCTGAGATAACCGATGGTTTCTTAATACTACAAGCTGCAAATACTCAAACACTACCGCAGATGATGATAAAAATCCATATTTAGAATAATCCTGACTATTGTTTCGTTGCGTTAAGAAGCGTAATCCAACAGATTACCTTTAATATCTATTTTCCTGAATGGCTTATCTTCCCATTTTTTCTACGTCCACTATTACATTTTGTTTAAAGAAGAATGGACTAGTAAAGGCTTACACACATTTAAAAAAAGCAGGATATACACAAATCTATAAGTCTTTCCACCCCAAACCTTGCCTACTTCTAGATATAACCATACCTAAGACATAATTCTCCCCAAGCCAACCACCAAGTGACTGCACACAGTTGCTACAGTAGCAGTCAATACCCACTACAGCTACAACTAGCCTCGGAACATACAACCAGTAGGGTGAGAAAACAGCAGTAACACTTTCATTAGGTCAACTCAACTCAATACAAGCCTCCATCCTTCTTTCCCTCTTCTCACGGGCAGACAACAAAGCCTGCACTGACAGGCTTTCTCTGTGGAGAAAGGCAGAGCGGCACTGTTGGTGGAAGTATTGTAGGTATATTAGGGAAATACTGATCTATACTGATCTGTTCTAAAAGCAAGTTTCCTAGATGAAGGATTTTTATACAGAATAAGGCTTGAAAGCCCAAGAAAGAGCCAGCAGCAGCACTGTGCCCATGGTCAGCTCAAGTCGCCAGGCCAGCAGCACTGGCTCTGCTGTCACAGAGCTCAGAGTACATCGGCACCAGGTAAACAGGAGCACTGGCAGCAGCCACCACGTATCCTATGTTTTATAGCAAAATTTACAACTGGATTTTAATATGACACTTTTCTTTAGACCCACCCTCCAGCATCAGCACACAGTAATGCAGGCACTGAGCTGCTCCTTACAGAGCTTGTAAAGGGTCAAACAGAACAGAGAGCAGGCATGAGATGTTTCTCACGCCATCATGCCTCTCACCTGCCCTTTCCTGAGCTGCACCTCAAAACCCTATCAGTCATATCCTTCCTCCAGAATGCCAAGGAACAGTAATTCCCACATCTCTGCTCCTTCTGCATTCTTCCCAGGCAAGGCACCACTGCTGCTCCACCTGCCAACTGGACTGACACCTGGTACTTATGTCCATTAGAAAACCACTGCATGCAGACCTTGGCCACTAATAAATTTTGAAGAAACCTTTTTCCAGCACTTTTTCTTTCCTTTATCCCTGTGATAGAGGTCCTGTGTGAAAAGGTTTGTGTTTAAAAAAAAAAACCCTCCAGGCAGGTAATCACAAGCTATGCTTCTTAATTTGCACCTGAGTAACTGCACACCTCACATGGAAGACCGAGCAGTCACTCCTCCAACAGGAGGAGCAGGAACAGTGCTTTGAACATCTGCGCTCTCAATGCTGCGGGGCTGGGAATGCTACATTCTGAAAGTGGATGGAGTTCACCAGCACTGGTAGTCTTGCTCCCCAAGAATAGAAAAAGCCAAAGCAGTCAGGCTAAAGGCACATTGAGCCCACCACCTCAGCTCTGAGGCTGGACAGCAGTGACTGTGCAGACGAAAGCACAAGCTTGAGGCAAGGATAAGGCAGAGTTTCCCAAAAGGCTCTAAACCAGAGGGGAGTGGAAGATGAGTTTGACTCAAAAATGAATTCTGTGGTGCTGCTGAATTTAGTAAACTTAAACAGAGCTTTTTTCCAATAGCATCTGATGCCTTTCTGACCTCCTGTCAGATGTTAGTATCTAAAACATCTATGGCATAGAACAGTTTAACCACACGTGTGAAGAAATATCTGTTGGTTAGCTCTGAGCACGTCACCTGCTTGTTTCACTTGATAGCCTGGTACTGAAATACTTCTGCACTGAAATATTTCTTGTCTTTTCACTGCTCTCCTCCATATCACTCAATGTCCCCATCACCTACGTCGGGAAAATAAGTCAGTATTTGGGGAACCTTCATGATTACCACAGAAAAACCTATAAGTAAATTAATAATCCTGTACCCAAAGCAGGATTAGAGTAACACGCATGGTAGAATGAGGCACTGACCCACTTTTAATAATAAATAGGACTACAGAGTTAATTACTCAATGAGCATTATCTGCTCCATGCACTGAATGAGACCGGGGTCCAGTGAGAAAGAAAGAAGTCAGCACACATACTTGTGTACCTACATACTGCCACAATGCTTCTGCATTAGGGAAGATGGGCAGTGGGACAGTACAGGCAGGCTACATTACTGATTTCATATTCTTCACTTTAGAACTTCAGGGTTAAATGAAACTTTGTATATTGCTTTCTACATCCATGGAAGAAAAAAAAAAGCTTTCATTCCATCCACTTGGAAATCATACTGGTAACACAGCAGGACGTCGACAAGGTAAGAATTTTAGACATTAGCTTTCAGGACCTATACAGATCAACTGCAGATTTTGAACAAATATCTTCATGAAATGAAGCAAAGAAGCTCAGAGGCAAGACTGGGCCCACTCCTTGGTTCTTCACCTTCCATCGCTCTCTCCCTCCTTTCTTCCCTTGCTCTCACCCTAGCCAGACATTCATCCACCAGCTCAAGCTTTTGCCTCCTGTAACTTCATATGAAGAGGCTTCCCTGGCAGGAAACTGCTGACAGCGTCGGAGGGGTTTGTCCATTCTTGCTGCACTCACATCAGTAGCAACTGCAGAGAGCTCTACAGAGCCTTAAACCTCCGATGGGCTGAAACACATTCAATCAAAGCATGATTTCCAAATAATTTAACTACTCAGCAACATCAATCACTGAGCACCAAAGTTCTCTTTTTTTTCTCTTAGATTTAGGACTTAAGTTTTAGAATTCTTCTGTATGAGAACAAATAAAGAATATCCTTCGTATGGAAGCCTTTATCCCAATGTCAGCTCTGCATCCTCTCCCCAAGCCTGAAAACAGTAGCTTTATAAAAGGAAATCATTTTTTAAAAGTGTATTCCACACCTATTTCCATTCAAAAGAGAAACAGTGACGGAATCACCGGTCACTCTTGTGTACATCTGCTTGTGTTTTAGAAAAGCAACAGACTTCAGTTTGAATAACTGAAGTTTGATAAAACAATCAGCTAAAGACGGCATCTCTTAATAGAAAGCATTGAGCCATTCTATGTTTCAGGGTCGTCCTGGAAGAGCGGACACGGCAATGCTGCGTTAAGGCAAGGCACTGTCCAGCTCTGAGCTGCACAGACAGTACTCAATGGCATGAGCTCACCACCTGGGCTCCTGACACATGTATCGAGCGCTGAGAGCTCTACGCAGGAAGGAAGTTCAACATGGTTACATCTGCCTTCTTTCACAGAGAAAAAAAAAAAAAAAAAAGAAAGAAAGAAAGAAAGAAAGCGCCTGGATGCGAACACTGAGTCACTTAATGTAAACAAATACCAGCTTTATGACAGATCAATAATGCAGCCACGCTTAATGCATTCACGCAAAGAGGCAATGACACTTCCCAGGGAGCCGGGCTGTGCTGAGCAAACCGAGCCGTTCCCGCAGCCAGCGCGCATACATATCGTTACGGAATCGTCACTTGCAAAACCCCAGGCTTTTTTTTTTTTTTTTTTTTTTTTTGCGTGTGTGTGTGTGGAATATTTCAACGGGGACGCTCCAAACTTCCAACTTCAGACTCAGCCGAAGTTATCTGCACGAGGCACGACCCAGGCTGCCCTTACGGAACAGCTGTCCGGGCACCGCCTCCCCTCTGCGGGCGGCGTTCTCCGCCAGCGGAGCCGGACCGGCGGGGTGCCGCAGCCCCACAGACCCGTCCGAGCCGCCCTCCGCCCCCTCCTCGCAGGGTTCAGATGGAGCAGCGCACGGGGGCGGCCCGGGAAGCGGCCCAGCCACCATGGCTGTTGTTATTTGTTTCCGGTAGCACCACGGCACGCTCGGTAACCGCCTCCCCGGCACGAACGGCGCGTCCTCCCCGTACTCACTCGCCAGCCGCGGGCCATCCAGCCCCGCGCCGCCGCCGCCGCCTCCTCCGCCGCCGCCTCCCGCCCCCAGCTCGGCTTTCTTCGGCCCCACCACCGCCGCCGCCGGGCCCGGGCTGGCCCCGTGAGGCACCGGGTATCCGGGCCCGGCGGCGGCGGCGGCGGCCGGGGGGAGGCCGAGGGGCAGCGCGCCGAGGGGAGCGGCGGGCCCCGGGCCGGCGGGGGCGGCGCCGGGCTCCTCATGCAGGAACTGGCACTCCTCGCCGTAGAAGCAGGTCTTGTCCTTGGCGTAGTAACGGCAGAACTTCAGCTTCACGGCCCCGCCGCCGCCTCCGCCTCCTCCGGCCCCCGCCCCGCCGCCGCCCGCCAGCCCCGCCGCGCCGACCCCCGCCGCCGGCGGCCCCAGCACCGGCGACGGCGAGGAGCAGGGCAGGCCGCTGGGGTTCATGGCAGCCGCCCCGCCACCGGGGTCGGCACCATGGGGAAGGAGGGAGGGAGGGACGGGGCGGGGAGGAGGAGGAAGGGGCGCGGGGACCGCCGTCACCCCGGGGCTCCGGCTGCGGGAGGGGGAGGGAGAAAAGAGGGGAGGTGACTCCGCTCCGCTGGGGCGGCCCCGCGGCGGGGGGCGGCGGCGTTGCTCGGAGGTCCCGGCGCCTGGGGTTGTTTATGCCATTTTCCTCTTCCTGAGCGGCTGCCCGGGCGCGCCTGCGCCGGCGCGGGGCATTCTGGGAACTGCCGCCGCCGGTCGGGGCGCGGGGGCAGCTGTGGTGGCGGCGGCTGCCTCGGGGCGCTCGGTGCCGCACGGCCGTCAGCCGGCCCCAGCGCGCTGCTTCCCGCCCCTCACGGCGTACCGAGGTTCCCTTCTGCCTGAAGGGAGTCCTCCGGCTGTGTTGCTTTTGAGAGGTGGTTTTCCACCGAGCAGCGCGTGTGCTCGTTGAGGCTCCGGTGTGTCACCTGCACGGCCTCTCGGGATGTTCTCAGATTTTCCTCAGTCGCGTTGTTGGCGCCACTCGCGGTGCAGTCGCCCGAGTGGGGTATGTGGGGGGAAAGCATCGCGTTCTGAAGCACGCTTGGCAACAGTTGGGGATGAAAAGCACCGAGTGTGGGATCGGGAGCGCTTTGTGTCTATTGTCGTCTTCTCTGAGGGAAAAATTACCCCAGGGCCTGCCTCCTGACAGATCGTGTGGAGAGAAATTAGCTAAAATATACGGAGTGAGCTTTTCAGTGTTGCTCTGAAACCTATCGGAACCTTCCTCCCTCAGAGGAAGTCTTTAAGGGCTTCAAGAGGGAGCCATGCATTAAGCTGGAATCTCAGGATCTGTTCTTGCAGTCAGAAGGACTCGTCCAGCTTACAAACCAGCAGTTGTTGTGCCAAAAATGAAAATTGGGCAGAAAACTGAGATGGAGAGAGGAGTCAGAGCTCTGATGCCAGCCCGACATCTGAAGAGAACAACACGAGATCTATTGCCTCTCTGCCATTCCCCACTTTTCAGCCTTCTTGCTTCCAACTGTGTGGCGGAGGTTCCACCATACAGTGTTCCTGCAAATATAGGAAAATAGGCAAAACGGTGGAAATGCCCTATTGGTTTCTCCTTTAATGTCTCTCAGTGGGAGCCCAGATACCAACCACAATAGATGCACGCTGAGGGGAGCCCCCGTGAGCTCCTCAGACATGGGAAATGCCTCGGTCAGAACTTGCACCTCTTAAGGTGATCAAAAGCAGTTGGCTTTAGCACACAAATCAGAGGCATTCCTAGCAGCTCTTGCTGTGGTGCTCACGACAGTCCTTAGTTGTGTGTCACTCTAACCACGGTCATTAGAGTTATGCCTCTAAGGAGCAAAGTCCCAGACTTGATTGCATGGGAAGGTGTTGGGGCTATGGATGACACTTCCCTCAGCTCCTGCAGTGGGGAAAGGGAGGGTCTGGAAGTGAGTTGTTTTCTCTCCTTTTATCCTACTCATCCATGCCTTGGGAAGATGAAGAGGAGGGGAGAGCTTTCAGATGGGTGAGGCCTTTGGGTTCATGGAGGAGAATGGGAGTTAGAGTTAGTTAGGTCCGGTGCTCAAGGAATGCCAGGTGTGGAGGATGAGAGGAACCCAACTACGCCTGCAGAAATCCTTTTATCAGCAGTCTGTGTATCAGCCCTTTTTCTAGGGATGATGTCCGCTGGAAAAAAAATCCCCTTCAAACAGATCAGACTGAGTGGATTAGTTATGCATGCATGTGAGAAGGCTGGAAGGGTAGCAGAAAAATTTTAATAAAGGGAGAACAAAAATCTCAGTTTTCACTCAGAGGTTTCCCAAGCACTGTGGATCTTTTATCCAGAGCTTTAGTACTGTGGGTTTAATGGTATCAAGTTATCTTACAAGAGATTTCATGATACACATAGGGAAATACCTTTTCTGGGGGAACTGGTTGAACACGAAATAAGTTCTTCCAAGCAAAGACTTCAACTGTGTAGCCACTCCCATCGCTGAAGTGTATTCTAACCTGTGTTTTCAGTCTTGTGAATCTGCTTTTCCCACAGCCCTTTTGCTGATCCATGCATTTGTCTACAACTGCATATACACTGAGGTTAGGAATGAGGACACAGATGAGCTTGTGCACACACAACGTGCATTATTTCTGCCTCCATGCTGTAGTTCAGGTTGGAAACGTCCACCCTGGATGCAGAAAGAGCTGAGATAGTGAAGTGGGCTGTGGCACAGGACCCTGCCAGCTGGGGTGCACAGATAGCAATGAGGCATACGGTATGATGCCATGAGGGTTTGGATTCTCCTCCACTCGTGTTGGTGTTAGTGATCATCAAACCCCCACTGAACAACAAGACAGTTTGGAAGCAACCTTTGTCTTATTTTTTTTGGCTGACAGAGCCAGTGTGGAAAGAGGTGGGAGATGGCATGAGCCTCTTTTTGTGGCTCTGGCAAACTCCCACGCTTCCCATCTCTCATTTCTGTTAAGGACTGGGACTGAAGACTGACCTGTGGCCAATGGGACCCTGACATCTTCTTATTAATCATAATCATGTGTTCCCATCCAGTTTTATTTCCACTGCCTGTTCCCAGTGGCCAGCCAGGACTGCGAGGAGTCCCATCAGCCATTCGGTATCTTTGAGCTTGAACTGCACTGCCTTGTGCAGCCCAATGGGTACTCCTGCTGAGTAGCGATTGATGACGTTACCATTCTTTTCACAAAGCTAAGTCCTCTGTCTATTGAAGCTGGTACCTCTATGGAGAACACTGCAGCTCCTCTCTCGGACACGTACCCAGATTTATTTTGCACAATATCCGGGGAGAAAGACAAAGGAAAAACAGATAAATGCCCCTGGGCCTTGTCCCAGTTTGTAGTCAAGTCATAACTGCAGGATGCTTTTTGACCCAGAAATGGGGAAATACTCCTGTATGCATATATACAGGCACAGCCAAGTGACAGAGCTTTTATGAGAGAGAGAACAAAACATTATGAGATTAAAAATAGACTGGGAGGGGGGTCGGGGGGGGGGGTATGAAAAAGGAAATCCTTGGGAAGGAAAGCCCTGCCAAGAGTTCTTTTCCCCAGCCAAATCAGGTTGCATGTGCCAAATAGCTCTCTCTTAGCATCAGAAACTGTGTTGAGAAAGCTCTGCCTGCTATTGAGAGTGACAATTTCTCTTTGTGTTGACCCAAAATTAATATGTTTAGTAAATCATGTGGAAACAGATCCTGAAGTGCAGGCAACGTGAAGTGCAATGTTATTCATTTCCCTGAAATGAATAACAATACTTTTTGAGTGATAGAGTTTTACTAGGTGTGGTTTTTATTTATTTATTTATTTTAAGGCATGGGCAAGACAGGTTTTGTTGACAGGAATCTTGTTAAACCTACCGAGTAGTAGGGAAAATAATGCCTGAGCACTGTTGGTTGTTTTTTTTCAATGGTATGAGTACGTCTATTAGGAGACATTATCTCTGCTTAAAAAACTGCCCTTCCTTAATGTTACTGAAATACATCAAAGGAAGTGTTTTTAAAAAATGGCTTTGCATAATATGCCTTTAACCTTTCAAGTCTATCATAGTATATCATTAGGTAAAAAAAAAGTTAGCAAAATTTATGAAAATGTAAGTATAATCAGAGCCCACAGTAATATGAAAAGGAATTTAGCTTTTGTTTTTCATTTTATGTTTTTGTTGGTGGCGGTTTGTTATTTTCTGGGTGTTTTTTTTTTAAGAAATAAAGCCTTATAACTCAGGATATAAACCGACTGGTGTCTGAATTCTAAGGGAAATTGCCACTCTTGAGAGGATTAATCCACAAAATTATTTCTTTTTTTAATCTTCCTTTGAAGTGTTTGCAGCTGACTAATAGACAGTCGGGATGTTGGACTGAATGAACCAAGCTGCGGTGGCAGTTCCAATGGGTCCCTGATGGGGTAGTTGCCTTTACCATCAGTACATGGAAGAAGCCTAGTGTTGCTCCTGACCTGATTCCCATTCACACGCAAAAAGAAATTCATTCCAATTCAGTGAAATTTTGAATTCAAATCAAGTAGCAAGTCAGCAGCTGACCTTGAAGCGCTCCTTCTTACACCTACAGTAATAATGTATGCTAACGTGTATGTCAATTACGTATGGGGGGAGGTCTAGCCTTAGGCTCAAGTTCATATTAGTACAAGCAATAAAACATTAGCTTAGTGCTGGTAATCCAGCGTTACGGTTAACTAGGGAGTTTCCTACCTTGTGGGAACTCCCACTGGAGCTGGCTTTATCTAACTGTTGCAGTGAAGGCCAGCCATAGTGTGACACAACATGGATAAAATCCTTGGTAACAGAAGCCACTGTACCACAAGGGGACAAAGAAGAAACTTGCTGACTCAGAGGAATGCTTAATGGTCATTTGCACGTGTATGGCATGTTTTCAACTTCCCCTGCTTGCAGTCCAAAGTGTTTAGAGTTAAATAAATATACTGGGTTTTATGTATTTATTTTGGCTACATCCAACAGATATGAACTGTCCTGTCTGAGTTGCTGACATCTTCCACAGAAGCTTTTAAACTGAAAACAACGCACATATTTTGAGACTTCTCATATCAGATCAACTGCATCACCAGCAACAGGTTCTGATACTTAATCATAGAATCGCAGAATCATTAAGGTTGGAGAACATCACTAAGATCATCTAGTCCAACCATCAACCCATCCCAACCATGCCCATTAATCTACATCCCTCTGTGCCACATCTACACATCTCTTAAAAACCTCCAGAGACGGTGACTCCACCACCCTATTCCAGCCTATTCCAATGCCTCGCCACTCTTTCTGAGACTAAATTTTTCCTAATATCCAACCTGAGCCTTCAATAGCACAATTTGCGGCCATTTCCTCTTGTCCTATTGCTGTCACCTGGGAGAAGAGGCCGACCCCCACTTTGCTACAACCTCCTTTCGGGCAGTTGTAGGGAGCGATAAGGTCTCCCCTAAGCCTCCTTGTCTCCAGACTAAACAATCCCAGTTCCCTTAGCCATTTCCCATAAGACTTGTTTTCCAGATCCTTCCCCAACTTTGTTGATCTTCTTTGAAGATTGTGATGCTGTCCCATTAAGAAAGTTAATGTCAGTTTGCATCTAAACCACAAAAAAGCAAAACATATTTAATGAAATCTCAATAGCTCCCAGTGAATGCATCTGGTGGAAGAGAAAATAAAGCTCTTTACCCACTTGCAAATTTTGTAGTAACAGACAGGCACCCACTCTTTTGGCACACATGGAGGTGTTCAGTCAGGTCATCATCTTGCCACCCACCCGGGCACTAGCAGTAAATGGCTGGGGCAGATTTCTGGTAGTTTCAGAAGAACAAACTGTCTGCACACCAGTTTCTGAAGGCAAAACGTGTATGTAGATGTGGTATTGGAAGGGATGCAAAAAAAAAGAAGAGACATGGACCTACGGGAGCGTGTTCAGTGAAGGGTCTTGAAGATGATTCGCACTGCATGAGTTTGGGATATTTGACAGATGAGACAGGAGTGAAAAGGCTGGAATTGTTTGGCCTGGAGAATAGAGAGCTCAGTGGGGATCTTATCAATCTGTACAAATATCTGATGGGGCAGAGCAATGAAGATTGAGTCAGGCTCTTTTCTGTTGTGCCCAATGCCAGAACAAGAAACAGTAGCCATGAGCTGAAACACAGGATGTCCTCCTAAGCATCAGGAAGCACTTCTGTGCTGTGCAGGTGGTTGAATACTGGAACAGGTTCCTTGGAGAAGTTGTGGAGTCTCTATCCTTGGAAAATGTTTAGAACTCAACTGCATTTGGCCCAACGCAACCAGTTCTAGCTGGGCTTTCTTTGGGAAGGGGTTGAACCAGATAATCTCTTAGAGGTATCTTCCAAACTCATCCATGTTGTGTCTGCACAAAGCAAAGGTCATCTGCCATCCAGGAAAGCAAAAACATATTAAGAACTTCTTCCCAGCATGGTATTTCTCTTTTTGAAATGATTTCTCTAAGACCTATGGAGACCTATGCTTTTTTTCTCAGTTTTTACATATTGCTAATGTATCCCTCCCTAGTTTTCACATCACTCCAACTCCTTCAACTCCTCTGATGCAAAGCACTTCATCAAATACAAACTTGTCTTCAGCAGCAGGGCATGAAGTTCTTGCCTCAGTCTGTATTTCTAAGGCAGTTTTGTGAGAGGCCATGTGCTCAACTACATTAACAGTGCTAGCCTCAATGACTTTTCCTCCATTTCTGCAATTTTCTGTGGGATTTTTTTCTGATATCTTTTACATGCAATACACCTGTCTAGCTCTGGTCCATCTGTGTTTTTATTTAATCTTCCCTAATGCCAAAGAAGCTATTTCCTTTCCAAGTATCAATGCCAACCAAATCCATTCAAGATGTAATCTCTGGTGGGTTTCTAACAACACTTTATTGACATTGAGTTTAGTTTCTTACATGCAAGCTTTCTGGACAAGGATTGTTTATTTCCAGTTCCCATACAACTGCAGAATGATTTTTTAGTCCCTAGCAAGTAAAAATACTGCCACTGAGGGAGTAGCAAGCTGGAGACAATGCAACAGCTTAGCCCATAGAAGTGGATCCACTTTCTGCCTAGGGAGCACAATGTATGGATGCGGCAGCCCAGAGCCTGTCTGCCCCTCTGAAGGGACAGGTCCACTAACAAGCCAGTGAAGAGTAACTTCAGCTAAAGTGGACCGGTTGGACCCCCTGCATGCCAGCAAACAGTAAGCAGCAAGAACGCAGATGCTGAAGAGCTGTGCACTGGGTGAGGCAGAGTAGGGACCAGCAGCCACTCATGGCTGTATCCCTGGAGGCCTGTGTCTGTGTGCGACCCCAGAGGCCTTTATTTTTTATCCCCCGAACAAGTCATCTGCGAAGCAGCCTCAGAGCATCTGGAGCTCGATTTGAGCCTTCCTGCAGGCAGCGCTAGTTCTCTCTTCCCTGTGGGGTAAGCACAGATCCAGGCCACTGCCACATCCTTTCTCTTGACACAAGTCCCCAGATTGGACACCTGCTTCTCCTGTCTGGCAGAAGGCCAACTGCCACTGGGGCAGAGCTCTTACCACCACTGGAAATATCCCTCAGCCCAAAAGAGGCCCCTCAGCTCTATGGCACACAGTTGTTTCCTTCAGGCTGAAGTCTGTGGTTCTGTCTTTTGAAGAAGTGGTTTCGTTGCAGGCAGTGACGTGTGCCCTGAAGACACCACCTGCATGGCTGGGTCCCACACACTGGGGCTGGGGACAGCAGGGCATCACCAGCATGGCAGTGTGTCTGCTGCGCCTACCGGGTAAGGTCTCCTCAACCCGCTCCTCGAACCCTGTCCTCCCAACCTCTCACTGCATCCCTTCGTATCTTGCCTTTCTTCTTCCCCTGGCTTCCTATCCATTCCTTTTCTCCTACATCTTTTATTTTCCATCCTGCTTTTCTTCTGTCTTCTGTGTGTCCTCCCCTCAGTCCCATCTCCCTGATCTCCCAGCCTGGCTCTTATCCTGATGCATTTCATGCTTGGGGCAAAAAGTATCTAAATGTAGTGGGGTATTTTTGTATTCCTGATATAAACATATTAATACCAGCTTGACATGATCACTCTAAACAATATATCTACAGTTTTCTGGGTGAATAATCTGAGTGAGATATGTTGAAATTTGCATCTGTATCTCAGCAGGTTTTGTTGTTGAACAATCTAAATAGAAGGTGTGATATTAATATCTAGAAAGCGTCTCTTGTTTCTTGGGGAGAAATTGTGCCAATATTTCAACTGTTAAGAGAAAAGAAAATAACAGTTTCTGTTATCTCAAATGCCTCCAACTATTCTTCTCTGGCTTTAAAATAAATGACTTGCTCCTATCAAATGTGATCTTGCTGATTCAAAATCCAGGGCCAAAAAAAAAAGTGTTGGTCTTTTTTTTGTTTGTGTTCTGTTTTGTTTTGTTTTGTTTTTCTGGTTTTCTCTGTTCTGATGCATTCCTGGGAAAGTTATTTAACAACCTGAGGTCCATTTTCATCTCCATATACAGGAGCAATATTTACTTCAAAGAGCAAGTCTTAGATTTTATTCATTCATGTCTGACAGTCTACATGAGGTATTGAAGGGAAGGTGGAGTAAAATGAAAATGAGTATTTTATGATCTCCTGCTTTGCATGATTGCTGATACTATTACTAAGTAGTAGCAGTCAAAGATGGATTTCTGCGTTTTCTTCTTGACTGAGCTGTGCTAGTCTTGTTGGCTGTGTAACAGAATAAACAAAAACAATTAGCTTCTGGGATATGGTAGATCCTGAAGGTTTCTGAGAAGAACAGACCTCAGCATCGCTGAGATAGCTCTCAGGGGTGAGAAGAGCTGAAGAAGGACCAGAGAGGACTGTTGCATTGTGTTGAGATATTACTTAGTCAAGGCAGGGATATAGGGAGGAAGCAGTACTTCTTATAAGGCCAGCAGATATAGGGAAGAAACCAAATACTTTGGGACATGCAAGCTGGATAGGGTTTGAAAAGACAGAGATGGAACTCACAACAGATATCCTGCGAATTGCTAGCTTTATAAATCTCTCTCTAGCAGATGATTCTTTAAAAGAAATTTTGATGGAAAACTGTTAAGCATTTATTAGATTGTATATATGTATTGATATATGTATATATGTGTATGAATTATAAGTAATTTCTTAAAGATGGGTGTGTTACCTGTAAAAATCCATGTACTGCCTAAAGCTAAGCCCTAATAATAAGTGGGGTGGACATGTATGTTGGGTGGACATCTGCATGATGAACCATAAGCATCAGAAATTGCAACACTTAGCCAGCAAAGAGGAAGCCAAACTGCAGTAACTTCTGGAGGATAATCTCCCCAGTATGTGCAGGATGAAGGCATTGGGTCTGCCTATGAATTATACACTCAGAATTGCAAAAATTTCAAGAAAGAAAAAGCATCTTGTCTGTGTTTTCTGCTGGAATAAATAGTACCCAGCAGCAAGGAATGTAATCCCAAGAACTTTAGAAAACAACAAATACGGTACAATATATATGTAAATGCAGATATATGTATTAAAAGCACTACTCCAGTTCCTCATCTTCTTAATGTTTTCTGGTTATCCTAAACAAGAGCTTGTGGTTAATGATAATATTATCTCGCGTACAGCATTAGTGGATGAGGTGGGAGGATGGATGGGAACTGAGGCAGTAATATAGCTTCATGTTTCACAAGAGAACTTCTGTGACAAACAGAGGCTTTCAGTGACCTTTCTCACCAGAGGAAGCTTTCCTTTAACAACTGCTCCTGCCCCCTTTATTCATGTTGCACCCGCTGCTAGTGAGAGCTGCTCATGGAGTTTTATGCAATTTCAGGGCACCTGAGAGAAACAAAGCTCTGAGCTGTTAAGATCTCAGTGTGGCTTACAAATGAGAGGAAATTTTGTATGAGCAAAGACTGCAAACTCAGGCCCTAACAGGCTCTGGATTAGATTATGCTGTATCTGATTGCACAAAAATCCTAGAATAATAATGTCAAAAAAACCTTTGCAGAACACAAAAGTGTCTGTTCCTTCTGCATGACAGAGAACCCAAACACCATGAGACAGGACAGCACATTCTTCCTTTTTAAGGGGAACCTTCAAAATGGGTGGGACCAGCGGGATGCATCTGAGTCCCAGCAGTAGGATCCAGCAGCCGGCAGGATTTGTCCATGTCCCAGCAGTCAACCTTCTGCTCTCTGGCACCCACCTGGTGAGCAGTCCAGAGCACGTTCTGGTTCTGAGCCCCATCACAAGCAGAGAAATTAAATCAATCAGCACCACAGGGGGAATTCAGTTTAATCCTAACTATAATGTCTTTCCTGAAGCATGCAAAAATGTTGGTGCAAGATTTCTCTTTCCAGCTGTGAATGCTGGAAAAGGCTGGTGAGAGGTCTGCTTACTCAGGAAAACACAGTTGTGCCCAGCAAAACATATTTTCATGGTCATCTATCACTGTGTATTTCATGAATCAAAGGATAAGGCACAATTTCTGAAGTGATGATTCCTGAAGGTGAAAGGATTGTTCAGGGAGAGGATTATATGCTGACACGAGTGAATGTAACATAATGCTGTTGGTGTTTTGTTTATTTTGAGGTTTAGCCCCATATACTTGTTCCTATCTTCTCAAAAAACTCTCTCATGTTCCCCACACTTCCAGCTATTGAGTAGCCAGTATGCCCAGCAGTGCATCAGTGCATGCTGCTGTGACTGTGCTCAGTGGAGCAGAGCTGCGGGCATCTCATCCTTCCACAGCATCCCCTTCTACATCTCTTCCTGCTAAGACTCCAAAATAGTATAGCACAGAGCTGAATCCAAACTTCCTCTTCTCTTGTTCTTGCATTTCTGAAAATGCAGCTATCGAAAGATACTAAACTTCATGGCATAAGCTCAGTAATGTGCAAGATCATGTGCTCTTAACTGAAAAACTACTTTGGATCATTATGTTGAGCTAATTTTTCTGAAAATCTTCATAGAAGTGTTCATTGCAAAAAGGCAGGGATGAAAACATACAGCAAACGCTGAAGGAATTGAAATTGGAAAGCAAAACATTTACAGAGCAGTAATGTGGAAGAGTGGGAGTGTGTAACCAATAGAGTCAGAAAGCAATTCCAGTTTTGTATGGCGGCAGACAAGTATTGTCTTATCCCATTGAGCTCACAGTTTTAAAAGGAAAGTAGGAACCAAAAATCAGCTCAGAGACAAGAAGGAGCAGCATTTCTCAAATGGGCTGAGAGACCTTATTTCCCGTGTGGTTTAACCCTACTGCTAATGAGCAAAATACATTTAAGAACATACTATGGGATTCTGAGCAGAAATACAATGTCAAATGCTTCCTAAAGGGATCTGTAAACCTTCAAACACAGACAATACCCTAAAAACTGCTGTTGTGTTTGAAGGTTAGACTCTTCTTTTCTGTCTTCCATGAGAAATAAGAGGTTAACAAAGCTATACCGATAGACTAAATGTTCTGTGCCTATTTCCCATTCAAAGGAAGAAACAGCCTTCCACTTTTTCTAAGACATTTCCTTGAAAACTGCTGAAAAACTGAGTAATGTAAGCAACAGAAGAAAACAGTTATGGCTTGGATTGCTGTTGTAAAATAAGAGGTATTTACTCCTTTTTCTGTAGTCTGGGTTTAATTGTGTGGATAAGTTTACTAATGGGTGAGATGTTGATTTGAAAAACACTTTACTGTAACAAAGTGCTCTTTAAGGAGTTTGAGATTTTACATCTGTACAACCACTGGGGAACTGCAGTTGTCTTTTAACCCTAACCTCATACTGATAAAATAACAACTGGTATTTGATCTTTTGATCATTTTTTCCAGATGTGGTATCAAATACCAATGACCATTTACACCAAATCCCTTTCCTTCATTTTTTTTCCTTTTCATGTTTTGTAGCAAAACCATTCTCTTTAAGTCTCCCTCCTTCTGTCTGTCTTTCCCCCCTTCCCCCCCTTCAGGCTGTCCCTGTTCACTCCCTCACCCGGTGTCCAGAGAGAGAAAGACGGTGTACTGTAGCCTGCTATGGAAATTTGTTTTCACTTAAAAGAGAAGTTTTACAACAGTGGGATGACAAGTGGTGTCATTTCACTTTCTGCAGTGTTCTGTTTTCATTTCTCTTTTGGGCAGATCCTTTTCTCACGGTTGATGAGGTGCTGGAAATGTCCTACCTTTACCTTTTGGTACTTAACTAAAGTAGCTCTTGCTTGCAGGAAAGCAGTAATTCCACTAATGTTGGTAGAAGTGCTGGAGTGTGTCAGGTAATGAGCCTGGAGTACTTAAACACAGAGTAGTTTAAAAAAAAAAAGGAGTTAAACAAAGCAAACTTACTTATGTCATTAACTGAGACACGTCTGTTTGCTTTATTTCATCGTTGTCTATCCAGCTCGTTAATGGCACAAAACATGTGCCATCCCTTTGAGCAAACATCCTGTAGAGGATATTCAAGAACAAGGACAGCTCAGTGCCACCTGGTGATTAGTGGAGTAATCCTGTGGCAGCAGAATTGGTGCCACCAGTGCTTCTTTACCCAAAGAATTATCTCTTTGTTCACAGGATAGCTGAAATGAGAAGGGACCTCTGGAGGCCACCTGGCCCAATCCCTGCTCCTTCAAGGACACCCAGAACAGGGTGCCCAGAGCCATGTCCAGGCGGCTTTGGAAGGCCTCCAAGGGGGAAACTCCACAGCCTCTGGGCAGCTTGTGCCAGTGCTCCATCACCTGCACAGCACAGCTGTGCTCCTGGTGTTCAAAGGGAACCGCCTGTGTGCCAGTTTGTGCCCATGGCCTCTGGTCCTGGAACTGGGCACCACTGAGCAGGGCCTGGCTCTGACCTCTTGGTGCCCTCCCTTCAGGCATTTATAGTCACTTTTCAGCCAGTTCCATAAAAAAGGGGTATCCTCAGCAGTCCCAGTTACTCTTTGTAAACTGGACTGTGAGTGGCTGGAATGGCACAAGCTGTGGGTTTCCATGGGCTCCCTGTGAGCATGAGCTTGCTGAGGATAAGTCACTGTGGGATCAAGGTCCAGGTGACCTATAGCTATTCTGCAGGGTGGAAGGGCTGTCATTGATGCAGCTAGTCCCATGCAAAGCAAACAAAATGAACAGTAACAAGTAAAAGAACAGTTCAGCTGTTTGAGCTGGGCTTTTATCTGCAACTCACGTGGTGGGGAGATGGAAAGTTTTCTTAATGAAATGAAAGGCAAATAAGAATTTGAATACAACCCTGCAGTTCTTCCTCACCCGAGCCCATGTAACCATAAACCAGAAGAGACAGGACAACTTCAGTCTTCAGCATTTACTTTGTGTTAAGGTGGTAACTATTTTCAGATTAAAGCCGTGAGTTACTGACACAAACTGAGGATTCAAAGACGTGATTACAAAGCAGATCTATAAATCAAGGAGCAATATGATGCTTGGGCGAGTCAGTAGCTATAAAAGAAGCCTGAAACAGCAATGGGAGTTTGGGCTATTCATAAACAAGCATGATCCTGCACTAAAAGCAACTAATTCCCAGCGGTACAGCAAGTCTCATGTTTGCAGGAAAGCAAATATAGAATTAGAAAATCTGGAACCCGATAAAAATGCACGAATCAAACTGAATTGTGGTTCATTCTGGCTTAAAAGAATGATGAAATCAAAACACCAATCACGGAGCATGGTTTGGATATCAGTCTGCAAGATACTTGAGGGCAGAAGCAGTCAGTAAAGCTGGATGTGTAACAGTGTTGTGAAATGTATGCCTGCACTTCATGTCATCATTAGCTTACTACATAAGGCACCAAAGCAAACGTATCCGTAGGTAATCAGGAAAAAAGCTCTCCTGGCTCCCAGCTACGTGTTCTGGTGGAAAAGGCTCTGCCTTTTACTCTGACAGAGAGGCAGAAAATACTGATGTGAAATCTTCATCCATCTCAATTATGCTTTGTTAAAATTTCTGCATGATTTATAAGCTGGCTGCAATGAGGCGTAGACAGAGCTGACTATCCTCCTCTAAGAAGAAATACATTACCATTAAAAAAGACATAATTTTATCTGAAAGGTAATGTTTGCTGTATCAAAAATGCGTTGCTACATAACCAGACAGAGGAGAAATGCTTGGAAATGGTGGCTGGGGAGAGAAGTCGCTGGGTATAAAAGAATGTGGAAGAAAGTGGAATGTCTTCCTTGCAGCTGTTTTCATCTGGGGCCTGAAAAGGCAGGGCAGAGAGAAACTAAAAAGGTGGAAAATTCATTTGTGGACCAAGTCTGCTCTGCTGCATGTGATAAACTGTGCTGGAGCAGGCTGGCTTGGCAGCAATGTCCTGAGGCAGATTGAGCAACACACTTCTTCCTTCCTCAGATGTTGTGAGGAGGTCTTTTAGATTTGGAAGGACCAGGGAAGCATAAAGCCAATGAGTTACCAACCAGCAAAAGCTCTGCTGGCATTTACACTGGATCAATTTAGAAGTGGTCATTCACTGCAACAAGTTCTGGTGTGGTATCCCTCCAAAAGGAAACGCTTTTGCAGGATTTCTACTGTATATGCAGGAGTTGTTCTTATGGAAAGAAAATGAAAGGAAAGAGGAGAGGAAAAGGAAAAGGAAAAGGGAAAGGGAAAGGGAAAGGGAAAGGGAAAGGAAAAAAAGAAAAGAAAGGAAAAAGGAAAGGAAAGAAAGGAAAAAGGAAAGGAAAAAAGGAAAGAAAGGAAAAAGGAAAGGAAAAAAAGGAAAGACAGAAGTAAAGAAGAAAAGAAGAAAAATCTCTCAGGCAGGAGCCAGAGCTGGCTGAGGTCGCTGCCCCGGCGCCGGCCGTGCTCCCAGCGCAGCTGGGCCGCTCTCCCGGTAGAGCAGGGCCGGGCGCGGCGGTGGCGCCCCCTCGTGGCCGTACGTCCCCCCTGCGCCCGAACGAGTCCGCGGGCACCGAGCGGGAGCTCTGATTGCAGAGAAGGGCAGGCACTTCCCCGTGTGTGTACCTATATGTCTCTGAAATCCTAACTCAGCTTATGGCGACAAGAGGCCCGTCTGACTGCAGCGAGAACCAGATTTCTCCTACTGCATTCTGCTACGTTATGGGACATACTCCTAAAGTGTGGTGCGTCTGTGGTGTTGAAAGGTTCCCCAAATCACTTTTGCATTTAGTCTTGATACACAGTCTGCAAATGCACACACACAGTTATGTATTTCTACTGCCTTCTAACAAAAAAGAACCCACAATCTTTCTGCAGTTTTACTGTGTTTTGTTGCTATTAAAATGGTTATCCCTGAGCAGAGAGAGACACAATCACATTTGTTTTCTACTTCTGTTTTATAGTTCTTGTTATGACAGCCATGACTTTCACTTCTGCAATGAATCAAAGCACATCTGAGATTACGTGTGTGTTTATCAGACAGAGAGATGGAGCTTCAAGGACAGAAGAGACATCAGTATCTTCCAAGGTGATCTAACAGAGAGCAAGTTGCTTATGAAGCTTCCTGTCCACTCCAGAAATGGAATCATAGAATCATAGAATTGTCACAATTAGAAAAGATCTCCAAGACCATCCAGTCTGACCCCCAACCCATCCCCACCATGCTCACTAAACCTTGTCCTGCAGTACCACATCTACACATCTCCTGAACACCTCCAGGGATGCTGACTCCACCACATCCCTGGACAGCCTGTTCCAGTGCCTCACCACTCTTTCGAGAAGGAAATTTTTCCTAATATCTAACCTGGTGTAACACAAGGTCATTACCTCCTGTCCCAAATACTTTCCCAAAAGCTCACGGCACCCTGATCCTTTCACCCATGGTGGTGTCACAGTCAACTTCCCAGTGACCAATCTCCTAAGATGTCATTTCTACGCAGTACACCAGCCAAAGCTGTGCTGTCCCTGTGTCTGATGAAGTGGAATATGGCTGTTATCTCTAGGTACCTTTCCGATTGAGCAAAGGGAAAAAGGAGGAGCAAGGAATGAGAAGCAGTAGAATGATACCAGGGTATCTGGTCAAGCATAGTGTTGGGCAAAGAAGCAACAAACCCCGTCCTTTCATAAGCTTACAATGGATAAATGCCACCCAGCACAGTAAAGGAGACATCTAGGACAGCTTTTCAGTGGATCTGCTTACTTGACACCTCTTCCTTTAGCTAAACTTAAAGACTCATTAGTCTACCATCAGCTATCTAAGTGCCTGCAGAACTTTGCATTTGCAATTCACCTTTAGCAGTATGCATTGGTGAGGAAATGAAAGGTATGCAGCCACCCAGGCCAAACATTCTCTGCCCAGTGAAGCCCACAAGGAGCTGAGGTCTGTCTGGATGCCATGATGGCAAGTAGTAGGGCAGTAAAAAACATTCTGGCCCTGCCTTTACATTGAAGTATCAAACAGAAAGTTTTCATTATGGTTCTTCTCTGTCCTCCTATGGTTCTACAAGAAGGGAAGCAAAAATGAGAGCAAAGGAAACTGTGGGAAATTGTAATGTTTCTGGCTGAAGTTGCTCTGTGACGGCCTTTTATAGAGAACAGAATTAACTAGTGCAACATGAATCCTATTGGGCTTCTTTGTGTAGTAAAATTCAACATATTTATGAATGTTTGACAGTAGGAAAAAAAATGGGGGTATGTTGAAGGTGTTATTTTAGTGCAATTTCTATTTATATTTGGGAATTAGGAGGCATTGTTAATTTATGAAGACTTTTCCAGAAGAGCATCCTTTAAAAATATTTGAATATGAAATAGCAAACAAAGCTAATTGCTACTGAATACATAACAATCTGTTCTATTGCATTGCAGATCTCTAATGTTTTGGAAGATCTTGAGTGCCATTTGAATTCTCAGGGAGCCGAGAACATCTATGAACCAATTAAAAAAGTGGAAGCTAATGTGTTTGAGGATATTGAATTAAGAATAATAATGAACATTTCAGAGATAATTTCATGCCATTGTTTTTTTAAAGAAATCCAACCTTGTGAACCTTCATTGGATTCAGATAACCAGTAAGTCAAGGGATGTACTGGATCAAAGAACATGGTAGGGATCATTTCTCTTAGGATACAACGTATGTTCTACATGACTTTGTTTGTGTATAATTCTATATTATACATTAACTTTTTAAATCTTGTCATCAATTGAAGGTTATTGCCTCCAACTTCAGGGCTTCTGGGATGGGTCTGTAGGTAGAGTACTTCCCTGTGAATCTCTACAGCTGTTCTGAGTCCGTCCTTCCCATTGCTCAGCTTTAGGCATGCACTTGGCTATTTGTGGTTGTAAGGTCCTATGGTGCTGCATGTAGAGGAAGATAGATGAAAACACTTCAGGCTAAAGGGTCCAATGTAAATAATGAGTACTGTTATCTCTGAGTAGTTTTTCATGCTGTCAAGCACAGAGCTAATGGGGTATATACTATTACTGTGTCTGCAGCATATTACCTTCCAGATAACAAAGACGACTATTCTCCTGTTTTATAGGTACGTTACTTCTTTGTATTTTTCTCAAATACGGGAAACACAAGCTGGAAAATACACTTTCTCAGTCATCAGTAAAAACAGCAATTACACCATCATTGTTCCTGTTCTCATCCGAAGTAAGTATGTCTCAGACAACAGGATTCACTCCATCAGCAGGTCCAAGAGGAAAGACTTGAGATCACCCAAAGCAGTCAGGCTTCCACCTTTTTCATGGGGCATCTCTCTTCCCAAACACCTCTTCTCATCTGCACAGCCCATGCTGGGTGCCACTTCTGTCACGTTATGTGTTTCAAGTACCTTCCTAAGTCTGCACAGGACTTGTGGCTGTCTTCAGTGGCTGAAGCCAAAACCACAGACTGCCTTACTGCATGCAAGTCAGCTTTCACTAGTTGATAACAAGCAAATGAGCAAATTAAGATGTAAATGTGCAACAACCCTCTTCTCCGCTCTGAGAGATTTCCCTCCGTGCCAAAAGAGGCAGATGAAGCGTGGCTGTTGTATGCTCCCAAAGCCTGTGGGCTGCCTTTTTCTTGCATCTGAATTTATTTGTTCTCAGTGGTCCCAGGGTGAGATACACCAGCCCTCCAGCTGCTCAGCACAGGGATGCACGAGGAGCTGGCACTGTAACTGCTGAGCCCAGCAAGACATGGCAGAGCACAGGCAAGCTTCAGCTTTGCAGATTTGGTAGAATTTCCTCAAGTTCCACACAGGGGACATCCCCAAGGCAAAGGCAACTGCTGTAACAAAATTCAGTTTTCCATTTCCTACTAGAGTTGTCCAAGAAAATTTTTTTCAAGACTCGAAATGATTTTGTTTTAACAGACAGGAAATAACATTGTTTTGTCTGTAAAGGCCCACATTTCAGTATAAAATTCGGAAATTGTAAATGTGTTAATGAAAAGAAAGCAAAAAATAAATCCAAAGAGCTAAAATTCTGCCAAAGTTGTTAGGGCTAAGCCCCTTTAGAGATAGATTTAATAACAAGCATTATTACTTGCCTTGTTTCTAATACACTGTGACTAATCAACATCTAATCAACATTTTTATGCCTTCTTTATTTGCTTTAACAATATTTCTTCTAATTGACTTCTTTTCACTCCTGAATTGTCACCTCCAGTTTCTCCTTATTTTATCTGAAGACCTATTGGGTGTCCCATTCACCATTTTAAGAGCTTCACTGAGGGGACAGGGTATTAAACTTTGATTAAAATTTACTTTCACTACCACATCAATTAGGCTTTAGAGGTAAAAAATGTTATTACATGTGCAAGCGAGAACAGTTAGAAACAGCCTCAGTGAAGATCTTTTCCATATCAATTGCTTGGATTGCATTATCTGCTCCTGTGAATCTAATGCCATAATTACATCTCATAAAATCCTTCAGGCTAGATGTGAACCCTTCAACTGAGATGTGAATCTCTATAGGTAAAAAAAAGCCCTCTAGGCCAAGCTTATAAGAGAGAAATGAACAAGAAATTAAAAAGCCAAAATTATTAGTTTCACCTTAATTTGTCACTTTACCGGAAATGAAACATGGCTCTAAAGAAAATGTCAATCTCTCGGGTGGAAGTTGTAATGTAAGATGACCTACATGGAGAAGCCTGCTGCTGATCAGAAGTCGTTTTCCCTTGCAGTTCCCCCATTGTGTCTGTCTTGGACGCGACAATCTTATCTGGGGTTGAGATACTGTAGTCTCAACAGCTGCTCCACCAAAGGCCAGAGGCTTGGGATGTGGTTTCCAAAGGTGTCTGTGCTCCTTCCCGTGTGGGGGACTGGCAGCCACAACCAGTTAACACCAGCACATTAACACCAGTGTAACAGCAAGGTGTCAGCCTCAGGATCATTATCTGGTGCAGGTCTCTGATAGTGAGAAATCTGTTCATTTAGCAAATCAAGACTGAAAAGGTCCTGAGACCAACCCTCTGTATGCTCAGGGCTGAATCATTTCATTTTCCCCCAGCAGTGAAACCTCATGAAGTAAGTTCCATCTCTGTGACCTCATGTACTGTGAAATAAGCAAGGCACTGTCTACTCAATAATAATTATATCAGCATTTATTAACAGTTGCGTGATTTTTAACAGGTAAACCAGGCAAACCCTATTTCAGGATATCTGAAAAACTGGATGTTATAGAGTGCATATCAGAGAGCTACCCCCAGCCCTCTGTGAAGTGGGCATTTTGCAGAACACCTGAAAAGAGGTATGGCACAGGTTTTTATGCATAATGAACCTCTAGACCGAAAGCTCACCGTTTTCTGATGAGGAGAGGAGAAACTTTGTACTGTTGGGTCTGCCTGGTGAGTTGGCTGTACAATGAAGAGCGGGTGGATGCAGCGGGCTGGGCTGGGCTGCACACCTGTGTGTCTGCATGACTCACTGTTGGAATGTGGGAGAACATTCTTCTTAGAAATGTTGGCTGTTGCACTCATTTGGAAACCTCCAGCTCTTGGCTTGGAAATGTTGTTCCAGATTTTGGCATTTTAATGTCACCAGAACAAATCAGAAGTATCGCCTTTCCTTCTAGTTTTTTCACTTTAAAAAGAAATATGCTTGCATTAAAGCTGGGGAGATGTCATAAGGGATCATATTTTTCCTATCTAAATGATTTTTTCTCATTCTATTAACATATTTGATTGTGTGAATGTGCTCAAGCAAGCAGCACATACGCTCAAAGAAAACAGACCTCAGTGTGTTTTGCACCCTGGCCATAGGGAATGCCTTTCTCTGCTGTGTGGCAGTTTGGGTCTGGGATTTCATTTCTGCTGGATTTGCAGCAGCTCCCACCATCATGAATTGAGGGATGTGATATGAAAGCCCAACCTATGTGATTTCTGTATTTAGTTACAGAATTACCCATTCATGCATCGTTTTGAGTATATTTGGCTCATTTCAGAACATTCTTATGCCTAGGCTGTGACATTTTTATTTTCTTATCTTTGCCTTTCCTAGTTCCTTTTTATTCTGCCGTGGAAGGTCCAATTTTCCCACTATTGTTTGCATATTCTCATGGCTTGGAGATTTATCAGATTGATTCGCTTGAGGTTAACCAAATGAGTCAATGAATAATTGTGCTTGCAATTACAGCTGCCTTAATAAAATGTATGAAGAAAACGGAGAAATAGATGGCATACAGAAGGTACAATATGAATTACACCAGAGTGAGTTGTTTGAAACTTACATATGGTGCTGTGCAGCTAATGACCTGGGCAGAGAATGCACCAGCCTCTTTACTATAGGTAACTTCCCCCTAGGGTTTTTGTATGTGTGAGCTGGATCCTGCTGCTGGAGTTGGTTGTACTGCTTGCCTGAATACACTTTTTGTACTAAGCTGTTTGTAACCACTGGAACAAATCGAACAGTGAATGCAATTGCTCTGTCTTGTATTTAATCCCGAATTGTTATAGCTATTTGTGGTCTCTGTAAACAGCCTCTTGCCTTTTCTAAAGAGCTATCATCCATTTCTGCATGCTTTTAGGGCTCTGTTGCAGTGAATATGCTTCAAAATATCCTTAAAATGTAAAATCTTTGTCTTTTGTTTGTTTGTTTTTTAATAAGTCTGACTTGTGCTGAACACTGTGCTGAACAGTGCTATATATATACAGCTTGTAAATTATGACAAGCATTTAGTTTCAGACATCTAAATCCACCAGATTTCCTGATTTCATGGTTAATGAGTGATTTTCTCAAGTTCTAAATATCATTACAATATAATAATGGATGTCTATACAGCATTAGAAGAACAAACATTGATTTAAATGAGTATTTTTCGAGGCAGAATCCTAGCTGTTGTTTTGTGACCGTGCTTCATTTTGTAGATTTAAGTGAAAGACGAGCAGCACCTTCAGCTGAGTTACTTCTCAAAGTTGGGGAACCGTTGCTGATCAGATGCAGAGCTGTTTATCGTAATTACAAATTCAGGATAAATGTATCTTTTGAAAACAAAGAAGTGCAGCAGGTAAGAAAGCAGCGTGTTTTAAAATGAGCAACGTGAGGCGCCATCAACTGATTAAAAGGAAATCTCTGTTGACGTTTAGAATTGCCGGTTTGAGGGGTTGGAGTACCAAACAGACCACTCAGCCATTCGGACCCAGTACATGTTTACCCCAGCAGCAAGAAAAGGCGACAGCGGACGTTATACCTGCTCTTCTACGGCTCATCCAAATCAAACTGCTTTGGTTACTGTTTTAGGTAATTCCAACCCCAGTGTTAATTTAGTCCCTGGGCTGGCTCCTTTGCTTTGTTTTCAGCATAGTAGTTTCTTGCTTGCAGGTGTGCAACACATGTTCCTGGTGATTTCTAAGAAAAAGTCCTGTTTGCATTTAGCGACAGACTAGGAAAGCCAAGAGATTAATCCAAACTGAGTCATTCAGGTCCCTGACGATAACAAACTTTTTCTTTCCAAATTGCTTTCCAAATAATTCTCATTAGAAGGCAGTGCTTTTACAAGTGAAATGAACAGGCACTGTTGGGAGGTTTCATGGTTATTTCTTGAAGCACAGGCTGGGAGTCAGCCCATGTTGTTGTAGGAGACTCCCAGCCAGCGTGACACAAAGCCATGGCAGCTTTTTGTGGGGACACTAAGCTACTGGCAGCTCTGCCCTGGGGCTTCTGGGCAAAGGAACTTCTATGCTACCAAGTCAGATTTAGGCAGCTGCAGAGCACGCAAACAACTAGGAGAAAAGCCTTTCAGAACACACCATTTCTGGAGCTGGCCAAGAGTATTATGAGCATGACCTGTCCTTGTGTTCAGCTATTAGTGCTCTGTATATTAGTTTGGCCACAGTCCGGAGACCACCAGCTGGTCTCAACTACTGTGGTATAGAATTGTTCTGCTGTGACTCCACCCTGAGTTTTGGAAAGTTGTAGCCATGATCTCAGTCTCCACACCACATCCTCCATCTGCATCTGCCTGGTAGGGAATCTCCACCCCACCTGCAAGCATGGTCCCTTCAGGGGCTCATTGCTGCAGCACAGAAAAAAAGCAGATAAGTTTGCATCAGGTCTGACCTGGGTCTACTAGGAAGCAATCAAGCAATTGCAAGTCTTGGAGGTGGCTTTCTCACCCAAGACACAGAACAAAAGAGAAAGGTCGATTTCCTTTTATGGCAAGGGAATGACAGACAAATGGCCATTTGAGTTTGCCAAATTATTTAGGGAGAAGAAAATCTGTGAAAGAATTCTAGTTCAGTTACTTGTGGAACTAGTAGCAGAATGAAAACTTTTGCGTGAAGTGTGAACAGTGCGCAAAATGACCATGAACAGCCCATGATGACAGAGCTGGCAAACTGCCTCACAAGAGAGATACTGCAGCTGTGATGGTAGGAAGGGAAACCTGAAGCTCCAGAGACAGCTGCTGCTGTGTTACTGGCTGGTCTACTTGTCTTTTGCTTCTCAGGGACTGAAGTGAACCATTCTCCTAGCACCAAGCTATGCAAGGCCTGAAAATTCAAAAAATCTCAAATATACCAAAGGAAGTTTCATTCTACTTAGACGACATGTTAATCTAAAAGCCAACAGTCTTGAAATTATCCCATAACAGCCTCAGCAGTAAACCTGATTTCTCAGGTGGAGACAATATGCTAACTAGGCATAGATCTGGAAATAAGGCATAAAAAGGAAAGCTGTAGCCTGGGCAGTGCTGCTGAAATCAGCATTGGGAGCCATTTTGATAGCTGTGCTTGGAGTTGGGCTCTCCACCCCCAAGGCTCCCTGAAGCACCCATCATAACTCTGATCTTAGATGTAGCTACTGTCAGTGTTTGCAACGCCTAAGCTAGGGGTGGTAGGAAGTGAGAATACTTGCCCCGGTGTCTTCAGAAATGACTTTTCTAGTGCAATATCCCCTTTTCAGCTTCTGCCTACTTCTGAGCAGGAAGTTCTGCAGTGATTTACAATAACTGAGTGTGATACCTGCGTAGGGCAAAATCCTCTTCTTTCTCTACCACCAGTGCTCATTTCAGAAATACCAGCTTCTTGGATCCCTAAACTCTCAGGTCTAAGCATCGTATTGACAGGAGACACGTGAGTCACTCTCCATGGAAGGTTGTACATTTGTAGCTGAAATTCTGTTTTCATCACATTTTTTACCTCAGTATGCCAAACTATGGGATTTGTACCCTCCTCAATACCACTTTATGCCTGTGAAACCTCTGCAAACTCCTTGGCTTTGCTTTGAAAAGATCTGTTTGCTTACATGGTGCATTAATGAGAGGAGATGTTACTTACCTCATGCTTCCCTTTCCAAGGTTATATGGGGACAGCATGTGCAAACACTTCTGTTGTGTTACAGCATTTAGCCTAGTATACTAATGACAGCCATTGCCAGAGTGCATCTGTGCTAGCACACCAAGTTCAATTTCAACAGTTACACGTGCAGAAATTTCATTCAGATGTCTGTGTTACAGGATAGCAACCTCTGAAATGGCTGGTGCCCTACTTTCAGACCATCACTGTTCGTGAATCTGTACCTATAGCTACTCTGGGATTGGTGGTGATGTAACGTTACCAAGAAGTTGGGACACTCTGCATTACCTAGGGAGTTTGCCTAATACAGCTACACTGATGGATGGCCTTCTGGTCTCTAACACCTCATAGCCAGACACATCTTGCTTGCTCTTTGTTACTTGATACTTCAGCAGCTTATCTCCTCTTTGGTTGGTCAAATCAGGCAGGCTGCTTAGACACTGAAAGCTAAACAGGGATGGTGCCAACAACTGCAGCTGCAAGGCTCTGTGCTCCTGCAGGTCTTATCTTCAATTTCAACCAGTACCGAATAAAGAATTTTTAGCAGCATGCAATCTGAATTTGGGAATAAGCAAGATATTTTGTAACACATATAAAGTTTCAAGTAGTAATAAACAAACATAATAAAGGCAGTGGCAGAAAAAACTTTGATTCCAGCCTCAAAAATTTCAGCTCACCTCTCTATCATCAAAAATCATGTTCACTATTGCTCTGGCAGAAACAACCTTAGATGTACCAAAAATAAATAATAATAATAATAATAAAAAAAAATAGTAAGCCAAGGAAAAAATGAAAGTGCTATTTTCTTTCTGCTTCAAGAAAGAAACTACTCTTTCTGAGTGTTTTTTTCCTACTCCAAAGTCCCTGTGTGCACTCAGAAGAGAGCCTTCACTCTTGGCAGGCTGTATTGTTAACGCTGCATACAGATGACCTTGGACCTGGAAAGATGAGTTCCAAAGGAGTGTTCAAAAGATGAAGGTCTGATTTATAAAACCAATAAAACTTTCGTATAGAAAGGAGGAGAATGGTCATGAATAGGATTGCTTCTTGTTTTAAAATACTGAAATTTTTGTGGTTTGCATGGGAGTTTCCAGATAGTATTTTTTAAACCAGTCAGTTGGACAGAGACAAAACATGCCAAAACCAATATAGGGTTACAACTGAAAGAAAAGCACTCTAAAGAGAAATCCCACTCCATTAATACTTCCACAGTGCATTTTCACCATGTGGCTGATTTAACACTGGCACAAGTTTCCCATAATTCCTAACTCAGCTGGACCCAGGTCTAGGCAACCTTGTGTAGTTGGACCTCCTCTGAGCTTCTCCAGAGCTCACTAACATCTATGATTCTGTGATCTTCACAGAGCTGATCCTAGCTCTGCTGATGCCACTAGGACTGCTGTCTCCCACATATGCCTGCTGTTCAGTCTCTGTGGGTTGGATTCATTGCAGCTCATGAGACATCTAGCCCCAGCAGTGACTTAGGTTCCTCCGGCAGTCAGTGGCATGAGGCAAGTATTTCCAGAGAACACTTCAGTATATCTTTGTTATCTTCTGTTCTAGGATGGGATATATCCCGAAATGCCCACCCCCGTCCACTGAGTGTATCAGAGGTCCAAACAAAGCAGCTTAGGTGGGTCACTGAACTTCAGACAGCTCCATTAGGTGAAACTAATCCCACTCAAGCAAGGAAAATACCAGCAGTACATGTTCAATGCACACCTTCAGAATGCTTTCTCATGTTCTTATAACCTTTCATCAAATAATTTTAATTTAGATGGAGAAATAAGTGAACAGTTATAAGACCTATTTACAAAATCTTCAGCTCATTTCACAGAAACAGAGACTATTAACATCTGGTTATGCTGGTGGTGCCACATGATTTTGTTCCGTTAGATGCAGCTGTTAACACCTGGAACACACACCTAAAGCAAACAAAGAAAAAATAATGGAGTTACTGGACCTGAGGTTCTGTGTGGTGGGTAGAGCAGAAATGTCGGAGCATTCTGGGAAGGCTCCCATCTGACCATATCTACAACTCCAGCAGATATCACACAGGCTCAGAGCAGAATACAGTGACATGACTGCAAAACCACTTTTGAAGCATTATCTTCTTTTGATTAACAGGATCCCTTTTGTGATGCAACAGGGTGCTTTTTTTTTTCACTTGTGACAGCTCGAACAAACAACATACAGATGTCAGAACTCATTCATTAAGCAGTCCAGCCTTTTTAACCTAGTATCAATATTATCTCTTTTTCAGAAAAGGGATTTATAAATATAACTGACTCTAGAGAAGATTTTGAAATTGGTGACGAAGAGTTTTGCTTTGAAGTCAACTTTACAGCATATCCACCAGTTAAATGCATGTGGCTATTTTCCCAGAAAACATTTCCATGTAAGCAAAGTTACAGTGTGGATGGACACAGGTACTGAAATATTTTGATATAATTTCAAATGTTTTCATGTTATGTCTTATTATCATCCATATTTCATACTCTCTTTGTATTTTTTATGTGTGGATGGATCAGGTGGTAAAGCCATGTTAACTAATGGTAGTCCAATGGTAGTTTGGCTTTCAACAACAGTGATTTGTTTAGATAACCTATAGAATCTCTTTATTCTCTATGAGATAATAAACCCGTTGGTAAGTTATGCAACTTTTCAGATTATATACATTTTGCCATTCTCCTTCTCTCTGACATAATTTCTCAGTTACAGCTCTTTTGCAGTACTCTCACTGGATCCCAAGTTCTGTATGTTCCCCTCTTGTCATCCTGTTCTTGATGATGTTTCCAGTATCTGCTATTGCTCAAATCAAGCCCAGGGCCCTGTAGTTTCCCAAGCTGTCTTTAGATCTGCTCGGCTCTGCCTCTGCCACAGAAACATATCATTCTGCTAATTACCTAGGTCATGTATTCTTCCACTGTTGCAAAACATGTTGTGAATAAACCTGTTGTTTATCTACCTTTTCTGTTATTTCCTAAAATGAAGTTCTGGCACAAGTCCTGTTTAAGGCTAATGTTTTCTCAATTCCCCAGGCTTTCTAATCTCTTGATAAGATTATCTAATTTCCTTCAGAGTTGCTTTCAGAGTAGTCCAATACTTTCAAGGTAGCAGCTCTTATTCACCTTAGTGAAATAAAGCCACGCTGCTCTTGTAAAGTTTTAGCTTTAAAACAAAGCAAGATGTAGGCAGATGTTAATCTACCCAAACTAATTTCTTTACATATTCCTATCATCTCCTTAAAACTGTGTCACAGCCTTGGTTTTACTTTTTTTGCTTCATTTCCATAGTATTGGTGATACATCTGATCATACCCAATAGCTTCTCAAGTCGTCTTCACAACAGACTGGCCCACTGGTTGCATCAGAAGAATATTGGAGTCAGATCTCCGTATGTTTCGGAGACAGTTCAGTGGAGATCAGTAAATGATCATATCCTGGCAGTGACCACAGGAACTCTGTCCCTGCTGATAAAGTGAGGTCTTTCCTCAAACTTCGATAATGCCAGTGACTCATCTGCATGCCTGATGTGGGCTAGGCAGGTCTGTTCTTTGTGGTTAAGACTGATTTTGGAAATGAGGTCTCATGGGACAGCCATGAGAATTTGCTCATCCTTGCCCGATAATACCAAATTTACTTGCTTAGTGGCTCTCATGGACTTGTTAAGAGTAGGAGTCATTTTTCCTTAGACTCTTGGCAGCTAGTGTAATTCAATCCAGATAAGAAGGTGCTATGGCATGAGCCAACAATAACAACTTTGAGAGATTTGACATAGCTTAGGTAACCCATTAATCAGAAGAGAGCAGCTGCTGGTGGCCTCCATGCATACATCACCTCAGACAACCTCTGTGGCCCAGTGGGGCTGGGGGAATGCTTCCACCTGCGGCCCCACACCATTGGAGATTGCCCAGGAAGAGATGAGGGTTTTGTTCAGCTTGGTGTCTCTAGAAGCAGCAAGGGGAACAAGGTGAGGGAATTCTGCCTACAAGCTGTAGCACTGTAGGTCTGGACATAATTTTAAAGTGGAAAATTTCTCAAAACAGCATGAAAAATATCAACATGTACCTTAACATAGTCTAACTTTGCTCATTTCAGTTGACTTCTGTGTAATCCCATCTTTTAACACTTCTACTTTATTCCTTTCATATCCTTTTTCATTTCCTGTTTTTCCCTTTTCTGATTTCTGTCATTTCCTTATCAAGCTGTTCTTCCTGATTACAGACCATATTAAATTTTATTAATTAACTCTGACCCCTTCTTTAGCTTTTGATTTCAAGTCTCAGTGATTCATCTCTCTGTTGGTGCCCTTATGTTTTCACTGATTGCTTCAAAATTCCCATTTTCTATCTGCTTTTGTTGTCTCTGTGTTCTATCATACTGATGATTTTCACTTCCCTCCTAAGAGCAAATGAGTTTTCATATACATAATGACTTCTGTTAGATTCATATTATTTATCTCACATCCCCATAGATCCTCAGATATCTAGGACATTCTTTTCTAATGATTTTCTCATTATTTCATTAGGATTTAATCCTTCAGACCTAGGATTTCAAAAGCAGCAAATGGTTTGTGGTTTGCCCTGCCTTTGAGGCAGCTTAAAAGGGATCTGACCTCAGAAAAATCCCTTGAGTTTCAGGGACATCTTTGAGGCCATTTCAGATGAAGACAGTCAAAAGCCACTAACTCAATATGGATATGTTGCATTCATCAGAAGGCAAAATTCCCAGTGGTTTCTGTGTGAGTTTTCTTGCATTAGAATTGTGTGGTGATACTTGGTGTCTTAGTTCTTGCTTGATATCATGCTTAATTAGCAAGATCTTGCTTTCTCTTACTTCTTCTATTGCCGGTATGGTCTTTTAATGCCTACTTCCAACTCCCTAGAAAAATAGAATCATAGAATATCCTGAGTTGGAAGAAACCCACAAGGATTACTGAGACCAACCCCTGTCTCCACACAGCACCACCCCAAATCCAAACCTTATGTCTGAGGGCACTGTCCAAATGTTGATGAACTGTAAAAGCTGCCATTTAAATCTGACAATCATTCTGACAAAAATAACCTGACCAAAAGGACTGAAATAAGATGCCAACACTGTAAGGTGATATATTCCTTTCTCCCTTCCTCACTCAATAGGTCAGTCGTGCCTCAATCTTTATTTCACTGTAGTCCTCTGATAATGTTTTCTGCTCAGGGACTTCTTAGAGCTCTCCCTCACTGTTTCCACTGTCACAAGCATCTTCCTGTAGGTTTGGGTCTTGGTTTCTTACCATCCATTGGGCCACAAGCCATAGTGGTTAGCAGAAGGCTGCCTGATGCAGAAATATCTTGATTATTTCTCTCATTGAAACTGAGCTTCAGATGATGAACTCATTTCTGAGTTTCCATTAGACCTTCTGATCTGGGGAGGTTTGTCTTGCATGATCCTAAATATCTTCTGGTATTTCGTAATAGTTCTTATCGTATCAGCTAGAAACTCACATAGAAATCCTTCAGAGAGTAGAGAACTTGAATCTTTGCTGATCTTAGCATCTGCATACCTTGTCTTCCAAAGGATTGGTCACAAAATCACAACCCTACAGTCCAGATGCACTCAAGGAGATATGGCAAAGGTTGCAAGGTAAAGTTAGTACTGCAGGGAGAAAGAAATCCTCCAAGACATTTATATTCTTTCTGGATTAATGTTATTAATTTAGTCTGGATTCATCATTAGAAGGCATTGAATTGTTTCAAACATGTATATGATATTGGCTGCATCTAGAATCTTTTTTCAAGACAGTCTTTTATCCTTTTCCCTACTTTTCTTTGCTCCACAGCATTTCATCAAAGTTCTGCAATCATCAGCACCGTTCTGGGATATATATGTTTTATGCTGAAAATGGTGATACGGCCATGACAAAAAAATTCACTTTGTACGTGAGAAGTAAGTGAGAAAAGAATCCCTGTGATGATGTGGCCAAATCTGGGAGGGAGAACCTTGATCTCTCAAATAGAGTTTATCACTGATGTAAACGGAGCTTACGTGTTGTTTTTCACTTTTGCTGTGTCATGCCATAGAAAAGATACAATTAAATGCTCACAATCTCCATCCATTTTGAGCTTAGGTGACTTAAATTTCAGAGTGAGCTCTGACTAGATATTGAATTCTATGATCTAATGACCTGCCTCGTGAATGAGGGAAAGACTGCTGACGCTGTCTCCCACAGTATTCTTCTGGAGAGCTGGCAGCCCACAGCTTGGACAGGTACACTCTTTGCTGGGTAAACAACCGGCAGGAGGGCCAGGCCCAAAGAGTGGTGGTGAATGGAGTTAAATCCAACTGGTGACCAGTCATGAGTGGTGTTCCCCACGGGTGGATACTGGGGCCTGTCCGGTTCAATCTCTTTATTGATGGCCTAGATGAGGGCATTGAGTGCACCCCCAATAAATTTTCAGGTGACACCAAGTTGGCAGGATGTGTTGATCTGCCTGGGAGTAGAGGGATCTGGACAGCCAGGCAGCTGGGCTGAGGCCATTGGTATAAAGTCTAACAAGACCAAATGCTGGATCCTGCACTTTGGCCACAACAACCCCAAGCAATGCTACAGTCTTGGGGCAGAGTGACTGGAAGACTGTGTGAAGGAAATGTGCCTGGGGGGTATTGGTCGATGCTCTGCTGAACATGAGCCAACAAAGTGCCCAGATGGCCAAGAAGGCTAAAGGCATCCTGGCTTGTATCAGAATTAGTTTTGCCAGCATGAGCAGGGAAGTGATTATCCCTCTATACTCAGCTCTGGTGAAGCTGCACCCTGAGTACTGCGTTCAGTACTGGGCTCCTCACTAAAAGAAAGACGTCAAAGCGTGTCCAGAGAAGGGCAGCAAAATTGAGGGATCTGGAGCACAAGCCTTATGAGGAGCAGCTGAGGGAGCTGGGATTGTTCAGTCTGGAGAAGAGGAGGCTTAGGAGCAACCTTATCACTCTCTACAACTACCTGAAGGGAGGCTGTGGTGAGGTGAGCACTGACCTCTTCTCCCATGTAACTAGTAATAGGGATAGAGGGAATGGCCTCAAATTGTGCCAGAGGAGATTCAGGTTGGACATTAGGAAACTTCTTCTTGAAGAGTGCAGTCAGACGCTGGAATGGACTGCCCAGGGAGGTGGTGGACTCACCGCCCCTGGAGGTGTCCAAGAAATATTTAGATGTTGTACTGAGAGACATGGTTTTGTGGGAAATATCGGTGACGGAATGATCTTTGAGGTCTCTTCCAACCTTAGTGATTCTATGATTCTATGAATTAAACTGTATTTTGCTTTTCAAAGAAATCAATATACTTGAGTATCTGAGCATGTGGTTGAATATCTGATTTCAGGATCCACAAAGCTGGAGTATGTCTCTTATTTAGATGCTTTGATTTAGATACTTCGACCTCATGTTTTCCATAACAACTGTCTGAGAGAGTTTTTGACCTCCTTATTTCATGGCAGAGTGCAAGATAACCTGAGTCCTAATTTAATGGGTAGAAGTGAACCACTGGAAATGTCCCTACAATCAATATAGCAAGAGGTGACTACCAGCAGGAGAGGTCAGGGTTCAGTTGTTATGCAGGGCTGGTGAAAGAACATCCAGCACGTGGATAGCTTTGTCCTAGCTTTAGTCCAAGAGGACATACTGTGTGGGGTTAAATATCTCCATGTCAGGGATGGACAAATTCTCCATTACATACCCTCTTAGCCATGAGCACCATGCTGGGGTCATCCAGGCTCAAAGAGAAAACATCCTTTCTCTGGCAAACACAAGCAACATGACCCGTAAGCACTCAGCATCCTTTTGCATACTCAGTGCCTGGATTTCAGTAGTGCAGCATAGTGTGAAGAGAATCATGGTTTTACTTTGTGTTCTTCCATTTTTAGCAATAAAGCTGTGGAAATGAAATGGCAAATACAAAGGAAGAGTCCGCTTATCAAATCAGAGGAGGAAGTTATTTTCTTTTTTTCTCCTCCCCTTAGTTTACCATCAACAGAGGGGACAAAATAAGAGAAATTAGTCATATACTAAAAAAAAAAAAATAACATTTCTAAAGAAAACCACAAAGCCTAGAAGCCCTTTGAAGTACAGTGGCTGTATTTTAACCCTACCGAGACAGAACATACGTGACTACTGGAGAGATATATAGTGACAGGAAGCACACCCATTAGGTGGTAGCTTTTTCTGGTCCGTTTATGTCTTTTCTTTTTGTTTACTGAAGACATTTGTGAGTTAGAGCAGTCAGTCTGGGGTCCACTTGTCATGTAGAGTATTCACAAAGGCTGCACCACCTCAGACATGCCTGCCTGCGGCTGAAATAAATACACCATCTTGGTTGGTGTGCTTGGTTGTCTCCACTCTGAACCATGGCTGTAGCTTCAACCACTGCTCCATGCTGGAAAGCTGCAGAGCAGCCACCTCCATGCACATTTTGTGTGAGCCAGACAACCAGAAGTGGGCTGTCAGGACAACGCTGGGGCTGAATGCTTGCTCTCAGTCAGAAAAGCAGAATTAAGATTTCCGGTTTTGGCCCTGCTGCTGTTTTGGTCTGGCTGTGCACATATAGAGAAGTGGCTACTGCCCTTGCCCACAGCACCAAGGCGAGGGGGCTGGAGGAAGGGGGAGAGCTGAGGGCTGCAGCGAGCTCCCATGGCAGCATCCAGGTGGGTTATTTTGCAGCCACATAAGCAGATCGAGGCCTCAGCAGATGTAGTGTTATCACATAAACATAAATGTTTTGGTTACCAGAGCATTGACAGAAGTTGTCTCGTGTCATATGGTTGCAGGAAAACCTGAAGTAACAATGCAGTTATTGTTCAAGCAGATCTCCTGCATCGCTGACAGCTATCCAGCCTCATCCTGGGTTTGGAGGCACTGTCCTGACCTGAACTCAACCAAGTAAATAGTCTTCTCTCCTTTTGATTTGTTGTGAAGAGTGTATCTGAGTGATCCTTAATTAAATGAAGAAAATGAGATACTGCAGCCCACTCCAGGGGAGTCACCATCACCAAAGCTAGGGAGAATTTTCAGTATTTTTGTTGGCACTGAATAAAATCTGTAAGGATGTCTATCCAGAGCTCTTCATGCTGAAATACATCCCCCCACCTCCTCAGACTCATATCTACAATCAAAGCTGAGGGGCATTCAGGGAATGTGCTAGTTAGTATGGGTTTGATTAATTGGTTAAGCTTTGGTTAATACAGCTGTTGCAATGACCTGTAGCCACTAAAGTCAGTGAGAGTGTTTCCAGTAAAGTCAGTGAGAGTGTTTCCATTTCCTCTATTTATTCAGGGCAATGAGTCAGACCCTAAAATTTCATGAGAAGCTGAGACAGCATTGAGCTGTTTTATGAATTCTGTAGCTTTTAATTTGGATGTGCCAAAAACTAATAATCCCACAGTTGTAGAGGAGCACCAGGTCAAATCATCTTTTGAAAGATTATGTATAAAACTCCAAGCATTTCAACTAGATATGAAAGAATTACATAGACAGCTTTCTCATCCATCTCTCTGCAAAGGCTTCTGAACATCAGTCTGTTTGTATAGAAACTGAAGAAGAAAGAAAACATCCAGCTAGAGAGTTTCAAATTCTCCTTAAAACAGCTTTCTGGAAAAAGAAAACGCTGTGGTTTTTCTCTCCTTGAGAAGTTCCACAAGTAGAAAATAAATAATCCTATATGCAGAGCTTTATTTATTAACTCACCTATGAATTTTTTAATGTGGACAGGAAGTTAAGCAGTACGTTGGTGAATGATAGCAAAGCAAAAAGTGGAAACTGTCCTTTCACTCGGGCATAAGGTTCTGTGTTTCTACATATCACATCTTAAATAAGCCATTCGTGTAGGACGGCAGTCCTTCATTTTAGGCCTTGACTGAGAGAAACTTGTGGCTGAAATTGCATCTCTCTAATGGAAGAAGTCAGAACTTTTGCTCTGGGTTCATGGTGTATTGGCTGTTTTAGTAGCAGCTCGAGTGGCGAGGTAAAGGTACAAGCAGTAGGAATGGAAGGAGAGTGTGAACCCAGTGTGGGAGTAGAGAGCCCATTTAGTCCCCTGCCTCCCCTGCCTCATCTATCGCTGGCAACTACTCTGAAACCCCTCTCTAGCAGTGACCAAAATAAATAAATAAATAAATAAATAAATAAATAAAAACAGTTCATCTGTCCTTATCTTCCTCCCTTCCAATGCAGATGTAAGACTTGTTTTGAAACATCCCACCTTCTCTGGGAAAAGTGAGTGCAAGCCAAAAATCATAACTGAACTCCTTTGTTTTCCAGCTGTACTGAAGAAATCAAGGAAGGGATCCAGAACTTCTTGCCAGAAAGGAGATCTCTGGGGTCGTGGATTTCAAGCAGTATTTTAGATGTAAAGGAGACAGCAACAACATTCTCTGTTGAATGCTGTGCAAGCAATCTGGTCGGCTCCAACTGCAGAAAGAGCTTCATTAACATGTCAGGTACCAGAACTCAGTGTTTCAGCACAGATTTTTGCAACTTAATTAAAGCTGTCATGGCAGAACCTGCAATACTTTTTATCTGGCTAAATGGCTGGCCTGTAACAGCACTAAGGGGAAAGCACAAGCACTGTGTGTATGCAGTGTGGGGAGTGGTGGGTGAAAGGGAGACATATGTCTCTTCTCTAATCCCAAAGCATAGACCCCCTTCATTAAAATGAGCAGAAATCCGACAAGAATCAGAAGTGCACGATGGAATCATGACAGTGCTGGAATCTGCTTTTTTTTATTTCCTCTTAGTAATCTCCACCTGGAAACTGGAGGCATCAGCTTTGGGAAGAGCTGAAGCCACACTGCTAGCTGGTGGCAGGTGCTGGCTCTTGCTCCTGTCCTGGAGGAGGCACATGAGGAACAGATCCCTGGTTTGGGATCTGCTGTGCCATCTCTCTTCTTGTAGGGCCCATGCAAGATTGCTTCCTTGTTGACCAAGAAAATCAACACGATTATTTGCCCATCCACTTGACAATTGTTCCTCCATACGTATCCTGTAGGGCAAAATATTTCAGTTCCAGTTCTGATGCTCTGGCACCTGGGAAATGTTTTGAAGCACCCAGGTGTTATCAGCACAAAGCTTTCCTTTGTCATGGACAAGCAAACTACTTTCTGCTTTTGATCACCGCTGATATAAGCTGTGACCCCTGATAGAATCTGAGCATTTATGTTGAAATGGCAGTAGAAAGTAAGCCTAATCCTTATGCTCTTAGAAACCACCACAGTATGAAGGCAGACCTCACGTAGCACTTCCTCACCCAACAGTGCCTTTTTGTATTACCTTGGCTAGGTAAGAGAGTTCCCTTCTGAGCAGCAGAACAATTTGCAAAGCAGGTTCTGTGCAGTCCATACACTGATGCTGGTGCTTTGGTATCTGACCACATTGGTTGGAGGAAGGTGCAAGGAGAGAGGAGGGAAGACGAGAAGAGGAACTTCTGCTTATACTCACGAAGTCCAGTCCATGGAAGATACCAGCACCCCGAGACGCACTGATTCATCTAGTATGTTTCTTTAAATGAAAGCAGATACCAGAACTACCCACAGCTGAGTGTTCCCTGCCCAGCTCCTTGCTCTGCTTGTGGCTCCATCACACTCTCAGCACAGAGGAAGCTCAGACGTGAAACGGCTGCAAACAGTAAAAGCAGCTAAGCTGCTGCCAGCTCTCCTTGTGCCCTAATCACAATCTCTGGTGCAGTGGGTAGTAACATTTCTCTTTTAAAGTTGCAGGAACTGTTTCTTCTCTGCCAGACAATGCTGCACTCTGTGTCTTTGCTGGATTTATCTTCCTGTTGATCGTTTTTTTGTGTGCACTCATTTGTCATAAATACAAAAAGGTAAAAACAAGCATCAGTACCTCCTGCCTCTTCTTCTTTTGGTCCTACCAGGCTGTTTCTTCTTCTCTAAGACTTTTTTTCTGCATTTTTTTCCTTCCCAAGCAATTTAGATACGAAAGCCAGCTGCAAATGATGCAGGTGATTGGACCACTGGATAACGAGTACATCTACGTCGACTTCCGTGAATATGAGTATGATCTCAAATGGGAATTTCCCAGGGAAAATCTGGAATTTGGTGAGCAGTCCTCAAGGCAAACCATACTGCTGGAGCGGCAGCCCATGCTGCACCACCTACTCCTAACGTTGGCCTATTGTGTCTTGTAGGACAGGTTCTCGGCTCTGGGGCTTTTGGGAAAGTGGTGAATGCTACAGCTTATGGAATTAGCAAGGCGGGAGACTCAGTGCAGGTGGCAGTCAAAATGCTAAAAGGTACAATAAACTCTGGGAGATTTTTGCAAGCAGTGACACATTCTACTGACTCCAAAGCAGAAGCAGTGGGGAATCCCTTTAAATACACACTTTCAGCAGTTAGGCCTCACAAATGCTTGGTTCCTAAACCTTTTTATAATGCTTTTAAAAGCATGTTTCAGTTTCATAAGGTGTTGCTGAAGAGCTTTCTTCCTGCAGCACGTAGCAGTTAGTTCTATGCGGCAGAGAAGATCTGTATTGTCTGGGGAAGAACGGAGCAGTTGCGTATTCTTTGCTTCCTGTATCTGAGCAAGCTTGTCTGCAGAGCCTCCAGCAAATCTTCCTGTAACCCATTCTGGAGGGCAGAAAACCAATTATTTCCATCCTTCCTTACAGGACAAGCATCTTTAACTTCAGGTTCTCCTTGCTGCTTTGCTCTGGCTATCCCCCCCTCCCCTAAAACAGTGTCCAGAAGTGAACATCCCTTGCAGCCAGCAGAACTCACCTGTGGGCCTGCATGGCCAGCGCAGCCTCCCAGCCCGTTGTCCTTTGCTCACATCTTTTCACCTGCTTTGCTTCCTCCGTCCACTGCTTGATTGATGTCTTAATGGGAATCCGCCTTGATTATTCCAGCTCATGTCTCTAATTTGCTGAGCTCACAAGGGCTGAGTACTTGCTGAAAAGCAAACCTAAAGGTATTGCTGAAATACACTATGGCCTGCTTAGCTCATCTATGCCACACTCTTTTAGGGTGTCCCCAGATTAATTACAATTCATTTAAAATGAAGATCTGAATGTGACAAAGCATCACAACCATTTGCATTTATAACTCTTGGCTGGAGGTTTACAGATCTCTGTAATTACTCTCCCAGAAAAGTCTGACACTTCAGAAAAAGATGCTCTGATGTCTGAACTGAAAATGATGACTCACATTGGAAGCCATGAGAATATCGTGAACCTGCTAGGAGCTTGCACTGTGTCAGGTAACTTGCTCTTGTGGAAAGGTACCAATTAAAACCATTAGGTTAATGAATTAATGAATTCTTAGTCATTCTTTCTGAGCCAGTGTAAGACTTCAGGGGTGAAGTGAAGCCACTCCAAGCATCCCTGGGCTTTTCATTCTTCTCCTGCAGTCTTGTAATGGCCTTCCTCTGGGGATTGAAAGTATTTTTCTTTCCTTTGCAGATAAATGAAAGGCCATAAGTTGTGATACTCATTCTTATTAACGAGTCCATTAGCAGGGGTCACCTTTTGTTGTTGAGAACTCTTGCACCTTTATAGCTTGTGCCCCCAGCCCCAGTGCTGTTGGCATGGGGAAAGGTCTTCATGCCTTCGTCAGGATTTGCAGTCCACCTTGAGAGACGGACCACAGGGGAAATTCAGTTGCATACACTTCCCAAAGGGATTTCCACCAGTGTATCTACAGTTCATTTACCTGAGTAGGGGAGATGATTGGGATACTTAATACAAATCAGTCCTGGAAGAAGATGGGGCATCCTTAAGGCTTTAATGGGGACACTGCTGTAGATAGCAGAAGATGTTTACATTTCAAATATTTCAGGACCAATCTACTTGATTTTTGAATACTGTTGCTATGGTGACCTTCTGAACTACTTAAGGAGCAAGAGAGAAAAATTTCACTGGACGCTGACTGATATTTTTAAACAGCACAACTTCAGTTTCTATCACAATATCTGTTCGGAGCAAAATTCCAGGTAAGACATTCAGCAATAGTTTAATACTTTGTAAAGCTCTTTGTAGCTGCATTCTTAGCTGTACTGTGAACGGGTGTAATTACTGAATTCTTGAGGGTCTGCACACTCTAAGAAGCAAGGCCTTGGAAAGAACTGAGATTTGATTCTTCTTAAAATATTCCTATCATTTACCAAAGGACCAGAAATCTCTTGTTTCTGTTTTAAGTTTTGAGAAAACCATGTCTATGCTCATGTTCTCATTAGTCATAACGGATCGTGCTATTTCCCTGTAAAACAGTTTACTTTTAGTAGATTATGTTTTCCATTGTGTAACCTTGGTAAATCTATCACCCTTACCAGGAAGGGAGCCCACCTGGAATATGGTGTGAACACGGATCTGTACGGAGAGGATGAACTTAAAGCCACACAAACAAGCCAAAACATAAATATGACCTCTGGGCCAAATGGGATTGCACTCTGTTCTGAGGAAGGTAAAAGATTAATTGCTCTTATCTCTGTCAATTCTGTTATTATTGTATTTATTGTGTTACTGATCTAGCGTGGCTAGACTCAGCAACACAGGAGGTCCCATTCTGTTGTCTCTCTTCCCTCCTGTCAGAAATGTATTTTGCTGCAGAAGGATTTAACATTTAATACCTCAGACTTATGTTTCTGGTCATACTATACGTGGTATTTGAGTATGAAATTATTTTGTGTCTGAGCAAAGAATGCAAAAGATGAATGCTCTTATTAATGTTGTTCTTGGTAGGAGAGGTGAAGATCCCTATAATAGCCAATAGAATTAATCAGGGAGTAAGGGAGGCTATGGAAAATATGTATTCTGGTTATTTTTTACAGATGAAATTAAGTGTGCAAGCAGACAGATGGATGAAGAAGAGGATTTTTGTGTGCTCACTTTTGAAGACCTTCTATGCTTCGCTTATCAAGTTGCCAAAGGAATGGAGTTTCTTGAGTCCAAATTGGTATGGTGAAGGGTAGCGAATTGTTTAGGTAGAAAAGATAGCAAAAATGTCAGCCTGTTAAAATACAGACAGAGGAAGAGAGCCACACAGTGGCAGACTCGAATTAAACCTCCTTCCCCAGCTCTGTAGCAGACTGGCTTGCACTTGTAGGCACAGCCCTAAGAAGCAGTGGCTACATCATATGCTTCTGCCTACCCTGGCACTGTTCTCAGGTAGGAGCGACCAGGGACTGCTCAGTTTGCTCACCCTGCGGAGAGTTTCAGAGGAAAGAGGCAGCAATTCACAGAGCCCTGAGTGAAGCAACAAACCTGGTAATTTTTCCCCTCTGATACCAAACACTGCAGAATGTTAACCCATCCTGTCCCTCTTAGTGCATTCACAGAGACCTCGCTGCCCGCAATATACTGGTGACCCATGGGAAAGTCATGAAAATCTGTGACTTTGGCCTTGCCAGAGATGTCGTGAATGACTCCAACTACATCGTCCGGGGCAATGTGAGTTCATGAGTGCTCTGTGTCCTTCATGATGTTTTGAGAATTATAAGGAACCAAGAAAGGGAAGCCTTACATTTTCGAATTCTCTTTAGCATTGTAGATAACTGTACAAACAGTGCAGAAGTCTCACTTTATCTGCCCTTGAGAAATGCAGATTCTTAGTTTATAATTAGCTACATTGAGGTAGTGATTCAGAGAGAGGTCAAGCTTTTACCTTGTCTCTAGCTGAGCAGTGAGAACTACAGCAATGCACATAGTGAGCATGTATCATGGCATAACCTGCCTTCCTTTCCCACCTGCACAGGTTCGCTTACCCGTTAAATGGATGGCTCCTGAAAGCTTATTTGAGGGGATGTACACCATGAAGAGTGACGTTTGGTCTTACGGAATACTGCTGTGGGAAATATTCTCTTTGGGTGCGTTCTGTAACGTGGCAAAAGAGCACTGCTTGCCTTTGGCAGTTCATCAGACTCAAGCTGGATCTGCTCTTGTGGACTCCATAGTCCTGAGTGCAGTTTCCCTACCGTATTTCCCCAGGTGTAAATCCCTACCCTGGCATTCAAGTTGATGCGAACTTCTACAAATTGATTAAAAGTGGATTTAAAATGGACCGACCTTATTATGCTACAAAACACGTGTAAGTGGGTTTTTTGGTTGTTTTTCCTTTGGATTATGCACAGATTCTTTGGATTATGTGGGGATTTATGTTTGTTAGGTCACTATCTGTATGGCCTCATATTTATTTTACACCGTATCCTGTTCAGAAAAGTTGAAGAAGGTGACATCTTTCCCTAACTCTGAAAAATGCACCTTGATGTAAGTTTTGTCCTGAAGCAGAAAACAATAGAAAGACAATTCTTGTCAGACTCGAGCTGGATCTGCTCTTGTGGACTCTGTAGTCCTGAATGCATTTTGCCTACCCTTTTCTGTGTGGAAGCTGGAAGATAAGGTTAACACACCAGTACATTCCAGCTAGGGTGCAATCCTGGCCTCACTCCTGTGATGAAGACTCAGTAAAGCCATGTACTTCATTTCACCCTTTCTCTTCATCCTTTCTTTGTGCTTTCCTCTGATGCAGTGTGTTAAATCTACCCTCTCTCTGGAAAGTCATCCTGGTTCCCCGTGATTCCCATCCAACGTCTGCATTTCCATGAAGGCCCTTACCAGACTCCAACAGCTCACATATTTTCTGTCACCTCCTTGCTCCCACAGCTATTATGTGATGCAGTCCTGCTGGGCACTGGACTCCAGAAGAAGACCCTCATTTTCCCAGCTGGTTTCCTCTCTTGCCTGTCAGCTGGTGGAGGCAGAGGGAGCAGTAAGTAAATACAGAAAGAAGAAAAACTTTATTTTGGGGGGACCCATAGATTACAGTGATCTAGTTTCCCTTTTTGTTGTGGAACAGGCTGTCCAGGGAAGCAGTGGAGTCCTAGAGGTGTTCAAGAAACATGTAGATGTGGCACTGCAGGACATAGTTAGTGGGCATGGTGGTGATGGTTGGACTAGATGATCTTAGAGGTCTTTTCCAACAGTGATGATTCCATGACTCAGTGGGACGTGATAGACCTGAGCATGGCTCTCCCGTGGTGCACAGGGATATCTCTTCTAGGAGGAGGTCTGCACCCTACCAGTGCCTGCTTCAGCACAAGAAAAGCAGTTCTCCAAGCAGTTCTTCAAGAAAAATACATTATAACAGACGGTATCCCTTGTTTCCTCTTTCCAATCTCCAGGTTTACCAGAACATGAAGAAAAATGCTTCTCCACCCAAATCCAACAACAAAACTAACCCACGTGTAAGTAAGGCTGAGGAATCTCTTCTGTCCCCACCTCTGCTCTAACGTGAAGACTCTCATGTTGAGAAATGAACTGGGTTCTGGACTTGATCTCAGTATTTTCCTAAACTCCATGTAGCATAAATGCTTCACATCACCACTAAGAAGATGTTATCACCTGCTGCTCTATTCACATTTCTGATGGGACAGTCCATGTTCATGGTGCTTTGAGGGGAAGACACAGCCATTCATTTCTTCGATTTCAATGAGCACATCTGTAGCAAGACAGGTGCAGCTGCCTTTTAACCATCCCTCTGTGACCAGATATCTCTTCACTGGTTTTGTGTAAACAGCATCTAATCCATGCATTGGAACTGAGGCTGCTCTCAACATAATTCAAGCAAACACAAAAAAAATCTGGGATTTTAGTCAATATTCGCAAGCTCAGGCATCTAAATGGGAAATGGTGTGGGGTCCAGAACTCCTTGATCCCTGGATGTCAGTGAGTGCTGGAAAAAAGGCCACTTGAAATTGCCAACATTAGAAGCCTGAGTTTTAAAATACCAGCCTTAGTTTACAGGGAACTATAAACCTCAGTGTGTTTGACTGTTCTGTCCTGATTGTCTCAATTGCTGTGATTCCCCAGTAGCTGCCCAATTCAGGTGAGTTCGTGCCATTGAGGTGGGCTCCAGCCACCCAGCTCTGTACTTGCTGGTGAGAGTCAGGCACTCGCAGCAAGTGATTCCTCATACCTAAATAAGCACCTACCCCAGGCAGAGGAGGGCAGGATGTGGCCCTCCTACTCCCTTGTCTAGAAAATCTGGATGACTGCCTCCAAGTGGAAGCCTCGTATAAACTGAACTACAGCTAATCCTGCTCTTCAATCTTGGTGTGCTTTAATATCAAGTAATTTGTCCACTGCAGCAAGTTAGGAGTGTGATACCACACCCAGCTCCCAGTGGTCAGCCAGACTGCATAAACTTGGCTGCCCTAAGATGAGAGCACATCTCTTTAACTTGCTTTCAGATTCCCAGGGCAATAAGCAGAGGCTCCATGTTTTGTTAATACAGTTAAAAATACACATTATCGTCATGGTGGGGTTTGGGGATTTGCAAACCTGCCTTTCACGATGTCTAATTGGATGCATTTATCTGTACCCTGGTGAATCGAGGGCAGAATATGCTGGTTAATAGTTTTGTTCTCTTTAATATCTTACGAAGTGTCAACTGCAAATAGGGTTTCTGGTGCTATAAATTAATGAGTGTTTGGATGGAACATGCCATCGTGTAAACTGAGCTGCTCTTTACTAACACTGCCTGAAAATAATTCATGTTTTAACACAGCAATTATGAATTGTGTATTTATAGAATCACAGAGTCCTTAAGAGTTGGAAAGGACCTTTAAAGGCCATCTAGCCCAACTGCCCTGCAATGAGCAGGGACACCACAGCTTGATCAGGTCACCCTGGTCCTGATCCAGCCTTGCCTTGAGACGCCCCTTCGTGGACATCCACCTCCTCTCTAGGCAATCTGAAAGAAATGAAGAGGCTGACTACGGGAAACGGCCCGGAGTTTCTTCCCTTCGTCCCCGGCGACGGGCGCGCAGCGGGGCGGGTGGCGGCAGTAGGGGGAGCTCGGGGACCGCCCTGCGCTGCTCGGGGATCGCTCCGACGGCACGGCGGGGTGCGGGGAGCTGCGGGCGCAGCGAGGTGGTGCGGGGCAGAGCGGGCAGCCCCTCCAGCGCTCACCGAAATACAGAATCATAGAACCTTCTGAGCCGCAAGTGACCTTTAAGGGCCATCCAGTCCAACTCCTTGCAATGAGCAGGGACACCTACAGCTCCATCAGGAGCTCAGAGCCCCATCCAGCCTGACCTTGAGTGGCTCCAGGGATGGGGCATCCACCACCTCTCTGGGCAACCCGTGCCAGTGCCTCACCGCCTTTATTATAAAAAATTCTTACCTTATATTCTACTTAGAGAGTTTTCCTCCCAGTCTAAATCTCTCCTCTTTTACTTTGAAACCATTTCCCCTACAAAGTCCATTCCCTTCTTTCTTACAGCCCCCCTTTAGATACTGAAAGGCCATTCTCAGATCTCCCCGGAGACTTCTCATCTCCAGGCTGAGCAGCCCCAGCTCTCTCAGCCTGTCCTCATAGGGAGCTGTTCCATCCCTTGAATCATTTTTTGGCCCTCCTCTGGATGCGCTCCAACAGCTCCATGTGTCTCCCGTGCTGAGGACCCCACATCTGGATGCAGTACTCCAGGTGAGGCCTCACCAGAGCAGAGGCTCAGGATCACTCCCTCGCCCTGCTGACCATGCTGCTTTGGATGCAGCCCAGGATATGGTTGACCTTCTGGGCTGCGAGGGCACAGTGCTGCTCATGTCCATCTGCCGTCCACCACTGCCCCAAGGTCTTTTTCAACAGGGCTGTGCTCTATCCTTTTGTCCCCCATCTTGTACTGATAGTGAGGGTTGCTGTGAGCCAGGAGCGAGAACTTGCACTTGAATTTGCTGAACCTCATAAGGGTCTCTCGGGCCCACTGCTCAGCCTGCCTAGAAGGCCTTTCTCCTGGTTCTGAATGCGCTTCTCTAACAGAAGCCAAAGCACTGTGTTTGAGAGAGGGATGGGAGATCTGGAGGGGAGCCAAACCCTGCGTGCCACCAGGACCAACTGTCACTGCCCGAAGTGCCCCATTGCCCCCAGGGCTCAGCCAGGTGGGAGTGATCGGAGGAGGGCGGTGTGGCCCAGGGTAGGGCCCTGCTCCTGGGACCTCTGTGAGCTGTAACGTGGGGCAAGGCCCCACTCTTCTTGGGAAGGATCTGGGAGTGAATGGGCGGTGTGGGGAGCAGTCAGACTCAGCTCCTCCTCGGAGCCAGAGCCCTGGGCTTTGTTTGCTTTGGAGGGAATGGGTTTGTCCCTGGCAGAAGCGCTGTCTCCTCCCTTCTTTACAGCCCCAGTTCTTAGAGCGGGCAGTTGGGAGGGGGCATGGGAACCTCTGGCCCTGGGCAGGGCTTTTGGGGCAGTGGTTGGGGGAACCCTCCTGAGCTGTGCAGTGCATGCAGGAGCCCCATTCACCCCCTCGGAACAGCTATTGCCACCTGTACAAAACATCACCCCCAGAGCCCCAGGACCCTGCAAGGAGGTGTGCAGTCAACGCCTCCGAAACCTTCGACCTTGCAAACAACGAAGTGTCCCCACAATGCCTGTGCTGAGTGCACAGCCCTGCAGCACCGGGCTGCTGTGGGGTGAGGAGATGGGGCCCCCGGGGGGGTGGAGAGATGGGCAGAACATGAGAGACACAGCCATGGGCCGCCTTGCAAAGGGCACATCTCAGAGCGAGATGTAGGGAATGAGATGGTTATGAGGATGAAGGGGCCATTGGCCTTTGTATTGCCGAGGACCAGGGATAGCCACAGGGCTCGCTGCTGGCAGACATGTGCTGATCATATTGCTGCCACGATTGGGCACCTTCCTCGGGGCTCAGCACGAACGTGGGCTGCAGTGGCCGTTCTATGAGCAGCGTTTTCTTGTCTGGGGATGACAGCAGCCATCCAAGCCCAGTCCCGTCGGCACCTGTCCGAGGGGCAGAGCTGTGCCGAGCCGAGTCGTGCTGTTCCGTGCCCCCTCCCCCGGCCCCACTCCTTTCCAGCAGCGGCTCCGCATCCAGCCCGCTCCTGCAGGCATGTGCTTAAACAAGCCGGGTATCAACCCCACGATAAAAGTATTGGGTTATTCTGCAACGTAATCTACATCAAAGCCTCGGGGGCTGCCGGCTTGAAAAGATCCAAGATGTTTTCTAAGTCCTTATCATGTCTGTGCTTAGGGGGAGCCATAAATTCCACAGCTCGGACACACCAACCCTCGGTTCCTCCTTCCCTTCCCTCTCCTCGGCCACCAAAGGGCTTTCAAGAAGGTTTTTTTTCTTCACCCTCGCAAACAAAGCTCCCGGTGCCGCGCCGGTACGGCGGGGGAGAGGGGAGGACCCACCCACCTCACCCTGATCTTCTCCCGAGAGACAGAAAAATCGCTCCGTGAAAACCCGAACGCAGTCGGAGCCCAATAAGAAGGCGCCCGCTGCCCCTCGACGGCGGTGACCGCGTTCGGCCTTTCCCGGGGCTCCTATGGGGCGGCTCGGACGGGGTCCCCGTGCCGCGCTGTCCCGGGATCCGGCTCCAGGGCCGCGCCCCGACGGGGACCCCGTTCCGGAGGGCAGCGGGAGGGCCGTCGGGGGTCACCGCCGGCGGCGCTTCTGCCTGGCAGTGCTCGGGCGGATCCCCTCGGAACTGCCGATGTTCTGCTCCAAGTAGCGCCAGGGCTGGTGGAAGGGAGCGGGTGATGCGAAGCGCCTCAGCCCGAAGGGACCGCGGCCACGGGGGCGGCTGAGGCAGAGCCGCTGGTGGAACCGAGAGGGGAAAGCGGGGATCTGCGTGTAAAGGAAGTGGGGAGAAACAAACGGCCCTGCGGGGAAACACGGGGTCAACGTGAAATAAAATAAAATAAAATAAAATAAAATAAAATAAAATAAAATAAAATAAAATAAAACAAAACAAAACAAAACAAAACAAAACAAAAAATAAAATAAAATAAAATAAAATAAAATAAAATAAAATAAAATAAAATAAAATAAAATAAAATAAAATAAAATAAAAACCCCAAATCCCCAGGTGATATTTCGCTCCCAACAGCAGTGGTTCGGCACTTGTCGCCTTCGGAGGGATACAGTGGCTTTTCCTCGCTCAGGATCTGGGGAAATAAAAAGATAAACAAAACAACAATTATACTTTTATAATGAGAGAAACGAAGAGGGAGAACCGCCCCTGCAGCCAAAGCTGCCGCCTTGGCCGTACCCTCCCCAGAACCTCGAGGAGAGAGAAGAGGGGAAAACCGTGTGGGAAACACAGTGTTGGGGCCCCGGCCCCTCGCGAAGCCTCGATCGCTTTGTAGGGGGGACACAGAACTCCTGCCTGGATCAGAACGCAGTGGGACAGGGGAAGGACCCGGGTCGGGCGGGGATCCCGCAGAGAGCCCGGGATCGGGAGGGGCACCTTCAACGCGCCCCGGCCGGAGAGCGCCGCGTCCCGCCGGGCTGAGGGTCTGTGCGGAACTCGGTGCGTTTCGACGCTCCTCGTTCCGAGTTGTGTCGTTTTAATGGCTCCTTCCTCGTTTATGGCACCATCAAACTCCGTCGGCGCAGCCCGGCCGTGACACCGCGGGGGGACGCGGCGCTGCTTCTCCGGGGCCGAGAGGGGATAGAAAAATCCCATAGGGAGGAGGCGGCCGGCCGGCACTCCGCGTCCCGGAGTGCTGTTGTTATTGTAGGGTCGCAACCGCGGCCATGAGCGGCGGCCAAGAGATCTCGTGGGCAATGGGATCAGTTGCGTGGGCACTGAACGAACGTGCCCCGACGGAGGTGGGCCTGGAGCGGGGTTCCGTCCTTCCCCAAGCGCCCCGACCCCCGCGGGCAACCACAGGGGACCTCAGGGGACACGTCGGGAGGCGTCGCGGTGTTGTTCCCGTGGCTCTGGGGCAGCCCCTCTCTCGGCTGCCGTCGGAAGAGGGATAAGAAGACAGTTTTGCTGATTTGGAGATGCGAACCGCCCCGTCGAAACGGGAGGAACGCTGCAAAACGGTCCCATACGTCGGGGATAGAGAGAGACACGGAGGCCACGGAAGTGCGTGTGGGGTCCGTGGGCCGCCCCCGGTGGGACCGCTCCCGCCTGACGGCACCGCAGCGCCCGGGAGAGCCGTCGAAGCGGGCCGGGGCTGCGCTGGGAAAACGGGGGAACGCTGCCGTCCGCATCCACCTCTCTCGGCGGGTGAAAGGTCTCCTCGCCGTGCCATGGGAAAAGATGCAAATATGCAAACGTTTTCTGGCATTGTCCCCGCTCAGGGTGAAAAGTTAAAGCATAAAAGCGGCGGGGGGAGCCGAGGTGGGGGGGGACGACTCTTCAAAGGGGGCTCCCGGCCGGGGGGAGCCGGCTGCCGCCCGCATGCTCCCCGGGGAGGGTTCCCGAGGCGTCGGGGTGGGAAAATCCGGGATGCCGGGAGGGCAGGGCTCGGCCCCCGGGTAGGCCGAGGCGGACGGGAGAGGAGCGGGGACGGCGTGGGTCTCGCGTGGGTGTCGCGGCCCGCACTCATCCCCGCTGTGTCCCTCCTGGGCCGGAGCCGCGGGGGCTGCCGGTGGAGGCTCACGTCGAGGCCGTCGAGGGACGGGGAGGGCAGCGCCGGGCCTCGCAGCGAAAGGAGCCGTGCCCTCGGCTGGGGTTTCTCCTCTTACCTCTCGTTCACCGAGTGGGAGCGGGTGGGAAGCGCGCTAGAAGGACAAGCGGCCGTGAGCTTTGCGGCTTAAAACAACGACGACGACAAACCGGCTTTGGGGATTTTTAATCAAAACCTCTCTCCTCGCCCCCAGCGCCGAAAAGGCGAAGGGGCGAAGAAGGCGCTGCCCGATCCGCGGTTCCCATCTTCCCACCCTCGCCCTTAGATCTCCTTCTCTGTCTTTTGCAAGTCTCTCGATTTCATCCTTTGAACCTGTGATTGGAGGTTAAAGTGCACCAGGTTGCAATGGAAGGAGGAAGCTCTTAAACAATAAAGGCTTGAATATTTAGCTGTGATCAGGTCGCTGCCCTCTCCTTATCTTTTTAAATGCAAATCGTCTTTTAGGGGTAGTAGCTATATACCCAGCGCCTCTCCACGTCACCTGCCTTTGGTGTGTCTGGGCCATTACTAATAGAGCCTTGTAAACAATCGTTAATCATGTAAGCGCTGCCGGCCATCGCCTTCGGACCGGGAGCGCTCGGCGGCGGCGAACTGCGCGGGGCCGCGGCCCCTCCGCCTGCCCCCTCCCCGCCGCGGGAGCCCGGCCCCGGGCGGCGGCGCTCCGACGGCCCCGGCAGCGGCGCTCCGACGGCCCCAGCAGCATGCCGAGAGCGGCCGCCGGGGCCCCGCCAGCATGTACGTGAGCTACCTCCTGGACAAGGACGGGCCCATGTACCCCGGCCCCGTTCGCCACTCGGGGGGGCTCAACCTGGCGGCGCAGAACTTCGTGGGCGCCGCGCAATACGCGGACTACGGCGGCTACCATGTGAACCTCGACGGCGCGCAGTCCCCCGGGCCGGCCTGGCCCGCGCCCTACGCCGCTCCTCTCCGCGACGACTGGGGGGCCTACGGGCAGGGAGCCCCTCCGCCCGCCGCCGCCGCCGCCGTGCACGGCCTCAACGGCGGCTCCCCCGCCGCAGCGATGGCCTACAGCCCCGCCGACTTCCACCACCACCACCACCACCACCCGCACGCCCACCACCACGCCGGCCCCGCGCCGCACTGCTCCGCCGGGGGGATGCAGCCTCTCGGCGCCGCCCCCGCCGCCGCCGCCGCCTCCGCCGCCCCCGAGCCGCTGTCCCCCGGCGGGCAGCGCCGCGGCCTCTGCGAGTGGGTGAGGAAACCGGCGCAGGCCCCGCTCGGTAGCCAAGGTAAGCGGGGGGTGTGGGACGGGAGCGGCGGGGAGCGGCGGCCCGAAACCGACCCTCTCGGGGGCTGCTCCTCCGCGGCCCTACGGGGAAAGGGCCGAGAGCGGCCCCGTGCCGGGACGCGGGGCAGAGCCGGGCCGTCCCCCCAGCGGGGAGAGGGGCTGCGGGGCCGGGGGACAGCCGGGCTGCGGGGCGCGCCGTCGGGCGGACAACCGATTCGCCGTCGGGCTCATCCGGCGTGCGGAGGACGGTGTCGCTCTCCGTTCCGCTCGGCCACTTAGAGCCACTTAAAAGATTTTTATAACCAATTACAGTCATATAAATCATCGGCCGCTGTCGCTCCGCATTCGCTTCTGGCTCGCTGGGCTCCGGCCCGAGGAACCGGGCGCTGCGAAGGCTGCGGCCCCCGCGGGCCGCCCGGTGGGACCCGGAGGTGCGAAGGCGTTCCCCCCAACCCCTCTGCCCCGGGGCCGGCGCCGCGCTCCGTTGTGATGTTAATCCCCCCCACGGCCCGGCCGGGCCCTCTCCCTTTTATATGAGCGGAGCTGCGCCATGCCCGCTTTGAGAGGGCCCGCTTTGCCCCTTCCTCTCCCACTGTCTCTTTCTCTCTCTCTCTCTCTTTTTTTTTTTTCTTTTCTTTTTCCTTCGCATTTTTATTTCCTGATATATTTACGGCCGACAAAATAAGAACGAAAATAAGAAAGGAGCGGTGACTTCCGCGGCCACCACCGACTGCGCCCTCCTTCCCACCCCTCCCCCGGCCCCGTGCCCGGAGCTGCCCCCGGGGCTGCGTCGTTCCCCTCGCGGGGTCGGTGCGGCCCGGCCGGGCCCTCCGCATTCAAATTGCGCCTTTGGAGCAGCGCGTATGGTAATGCGCGGGGCCGGGGGATGAAAGCGGCCGCCGCCATTTGCTCAGTAGTGGTAATTCAAACAGAATGTGGCTGTCATTAAGGCTTTGAGAAGGGTTTTTCTTTGATAAGATCTCCTTGTCCCGCATTGTTCGGGGTTGTGTTCCCCATTCAGAGGCTCTGGGAGCTCTCTCTGATCGCCCTTGTCTCCTCGCGGGGTGCTTTTGTTGTGCTCTGCGGCACTTCACCTGCACGGAGTCGGCCCGAGCACCTGGGGGGATGGGGGGAGCGGGGGTAGGGGCTGCCCGCGGCTCCTCTCCGTGGGAAGGGGGGGCCGGGAAGCGCCGCTTCAATCAGAGCGCTCCGAGAGAGGGGGGCACGGCAGAGCCGCTCCGTCCGCTCGCGTCCCCCGGGCCTTTATTTCTGTGCGGTGTTTTCAGTACGATTTTGGAGCCTCACAGCTGCCCGCCGGGCACAACGCGACGCGCTCAGCTCCCTTTTTCTCCTTCTGAAACGGAGCTCCCGCCCCAACCGCTCTGCCCTGAGCGGGGCTTCACTTTTCCCCATTATTCCCCCCTCCTTCCCCCCTCTTCCCCTTTATTATTACTATTTTCTTCTTATTCCCCCCACCGCCCTCTTTCTTATTGCATTTTCTTCTTCCAAAGTTGTAAGACTTCATTCTCGCTGCAAAGCGACCCGGAATGCCACCAGAAGTGCAAACCAAAGTTGTCCCCAGCAAAACGAACGGGGGTGCGGCGGGGCGGGGGGGGCCGTCACACCGTTCCCGCAGCTTTCGCAGCCCCGGGGCCGAGGGACGGCGCTCCCCTCCGTCTGCCGTTCGCGGTCCGGGGTCTGGAAGAGGCCCCGTCTCTCTCGCCCCACTCGGCCCTTTCTCTTTTGCTTTCCCAACGCGGCTTTGTCCTCCGCAGTCAAAACCAGGACGAAGGACAAATACCGCGTGGTGTACACGGACCACCAGCGGTTGGAGCTGGAGAAGGAGTTCCACTACAGCCGCTATATCACCATCCGGAGGAAAGCTGAGCTGGCCTCCAGCCTGGGGCTGTCGGAGAGGCAGGTCTGTGGTACGGTGCGGGCTGCGCGGGGCTGGGATGCGCGGATCGAGTTGCGCGGGTCCGGTTGCGCAGGTTGGGATACGACGGACGGAAATACGCGGGACGGAGATGCGCGGATCGGGTTGCGCGGGTCGGGCTGCGTGGATTACGATGCGCGGATCGGCTTGCGCGCCCGCCGCTGAGCCCCGTGCTTTGAAACTGACTGCGCTTTTTCACTCTCCCACTCCCGGCAGGTGAAAATCTGGTTCCAGAACCGTCGGGCGAAGGAGAGGAAGATCAACAAGAAGAAGCTGCAGCAGGCGCAGCCCGGCGCCGCGGAGCCGCTCAGCCCCACCGCCCCTCCGCTTCCCGGCCCCGCGGCCGCACCGCCACCCGCCGGGCTGGGCCCCGCCGCCCCGCAGTGACAGCGGCCCCGGCCGAGCGCAGGGACTGCACGGACCGCGGAGGGACGGCCGGGCCGGGCCGGGGCCGGAGGGGCCCCGCGGCCACAGCGGGAGCGGCCCCAATGCACTGCAGCGCCGTGTGTACAGATGTACAGTGAGCGCGTCTCGTCCGGGGAACCGCGGCTTCGGTGTTATTAATGTTATTATGGTTTTCTTTCGTCGGTATTTTTCCTTTTATTTTTTATTTTTATTTTTTTTACCCTGGCCTTTGTTAGGTGTAAGGGGAGCGTGGCACTCCCCAGTGAATCTCAGGGATCGGCGCGAAGGTCTGAGCGATGCTGTTGGGCTGACGATGAATTTTATTGGGAAAGAAAGAAAGAAAAAATTAAAGCACATTGGTTTTTTTTTTTTTTTTTAATTTTATATTTTCCTTTTCGTTTTCGGTCGTCACTGAGAATATGCAAAGCGTTCGTTAAGGGTCAGAGCAGAGCAGGTGAGGTGGTTTTAGGTGTGCGGCGGTGAATGGCTCCGTGTCAGCCACTCCTAAGATCTGTACGCCCGGTGCTGAGGGCCACCGTACAGAGATGGGCAGAGTGAAGCCTCTGAAAATTGCACCCAGCCACGCTGGGATGAGGATCCCGTGTGTGCAGAGAGCTGCCAGGAGCCCACATGTGTCCCAGCACTGATTCGTTGTCACTCCCCGTGCTACCTGCCTTGCTTGGAGTTGGTGCCAGTGGTCAGTTTTCAAAGCCTCATCGGATGTCCCAGCTCTGCTTTCACTACCCGGAGCAGAAAACATCAGGGGAGCTCTGCGCCCATCCCCGGACGCATTGCGGGGTGATACATGCAGGTTCCTTGCTGGGTGCAGGACTCAGGCCGTGCTCATCGCTCGCAGGCTTGGTATGCACCGTGCCCCACTGGTGGCATCTGAAGGATTCCAATCCGCACCCGGCGATGCTGATCCACGGGGCTTTGAAGGCACCAAAGGGATCCGAGGGGCTGTCCCTTGGAGGATGCCCTCTGGCGCCCGGGGCCGCCTTGCAACATCGATCCCAGCCCGGCTGCTGCCCGAGCTGCGGTGCGTTGCTGCGATACGCCTGTCAATAAAGGCTGTTTGGATTGTGGAGCGGAGCGCAAGGTTTGTTTGGTTAGTGGTTAGAGGTTCAAAAGTCGGCATTGTCCCACTGCAAACGAGCGCGAGTTTTTTCTCCCGAAGGAAAAGCCGGCTGCGGCCGGGAGGAGGGAGAGATATCGGTGGGCCCTTTTATTTGCTTCCAGGAATAATTAATGGCAGTGGAAAAAAAGCAAAAGAAAAAAGAAAAAAGATGACCACGGAGTTATGAAGGGCCGTCAATGAGTGCGTCGCTCCCAGGGGATGTGTGGGTGTTAGAGAGAACGCTTGGTGGGGTTTTTGCTGGCGTGTCCTTATGGCTCTGGAGCCGGGGTGACAGAACCCACCGACACTGCATGGAGGTGGCACATAGTGATGGTGGCACGCACTGTTTCCAGGGCTGAAAGCATCAGGATTTGCAGCCCTCGGGGTTTTCAAGAAAGAGCATTGCTCCGCTTGAGGTGCCCGGTGTAATGTGCTTGTGCAAAATTCCCATGCCTCCCAATGTTTGTTAGAGACAGAAGCCAGCCAGGCATGTTCCAGTCCATTCCGGTCCAGTTCCAAAACCAATCTCTACCCCCTTTTGGCAGTGGATGTTCATGTTCTGAGTTCCCCTCCAGCTCCTGATGGTGGCTATGCAGAACTCACACTTCTTGGTTTAAAAAGGAACCAACTGAGCAAATTGTACCCACACCCCATTCCAAACATCTACCCCCTCCCATCCCCAAGCAAATAATCCTCCAAACTTCCGCTTCCTTGATATTGCCCGTGTGCCATAAAGGAGCGCCCAAAGGCACGAACTGGATATTGTGTTTATTTGGGCTGGTATTTCCACCCTGCCCTCCCCTCTGTGTAAAAGCCATGGAATCCGAAGGGTTGGCCTCGAAGTGCAGGAGGGTGGAAAGGGAACTCAGCCCCCTGCTGCCCTCTCTTGGCACAGTGCAATAAGAAATCACCTGGGGTTCTTTCTCTTGGCTTAGCTTGTCCGTAAATGGAACTTCCTTAAGTTCTCTGGGTTCTGGGTAAGAAGTGGCCATAATGTCACAGAACACCATGGAAGGAGCTGTAAGGCCCGCAGACAGAGGGCTCAGATGGTATCTAAAGGAAATACCTGACTCAGAGCGTCCCCCGAGGGTACACTGCATGTCCCCAGCACCATAGCCAAGCACCCGGAGTCTGCACCACAAAGCTGTATAGAAAGAGGAAAAAATCTTAAAATCAGCAGTAAGCATAGAATCATAGACTATCCAGAGTTGGAAGGGACCCCATAAGGATCATTTTGTCCGTCTCCTCAAGCAACAGCCTGCAGAAACCTGCACTGCTGCATGCATCGATCACAGCCCAAATGCATGACAGAATGCTTCACCCAGATCCCAGCAGACTGCAGCCCATCTGTGGGGCTCTGTGCTGAGGGCTGAGGTGGTTGGAGCCGAAAGCAAAAGTGGAGCTGCTGCCAGCAGAGCAGGGCTGGAGGCCGATCAGGAAGGCAAAAGAGCACGAGGCGGGCGGAGGCAGCACAAGGCGAAAGAAGGGCACGCAGTGCAGTAGGGTGTGGGTGAGGGATGGGGGGAGTGGGGTGGGAGGTGTGGGCACGACCCATTCAGGGTCTGGATGAGTGCCAGAACCTCTGGAATGGAGGGGGCCAACCCCATGGAGCTCCTCACTGGGGCAGGCAAGTCCCCCCAGTGTCCCCTGTTGTGTGAACACAGGGGAGTTCTTGTTATTCATGTCTCACACCCTGCAATGCCCTTCATTCCAGTTCTGGCTCTTTTGGAAGCCAAGAGGGGGACAGACACTCCTGTGCAAAGGGACAGAAAAGAAGAAAGTTTGAACTATTTGTGAAAATAAACAAACTGTTGCCAGGAGACTGGATCTGGAGGCCGGGAATCCCTGTCCAGCCCTGTATTTCTAGACTGAATTATCATCCACCTGGGGTGCCCATGGGATCCCCCCACAGATGCTTTCAAAGCATTACAAGTTTGAGAGAAGAGAGGATGACTGCTCGTGGAAGACCATCATTTCATGCTCACCTGTGTGCCAAGGTGCAAATGTGCAGCAGACATCAGGGCCCAGTCCAATTAGCCATTGGCAGGGTGGCAGGTAACAGCTTCCCTCCTCTTCCT